>NC_081413.1:246695302-247010302 GCF_030272615.1 Cryptomeria japonica
GTTATTGAATTGGCTTATTCATGATACTCATGTTCATATTCAATCAGTTGGTTTTGGTCTGGTGATCGGATGCTTTCCTATTTTTCTTGGAAGCTTGGCTTGCTATTTCGGTGAGGGTTTCATTGACAGAGCTTTTGATGAAGATCTTTGATGATATGCATAAGTGGTGTTGGTGTAGTTTATGGTGGAGTTTTAGGATGCTGATGATGATCTTGTTCGAGACTTGGCAGATGGAGATCATTTCCTTAGTGTGTATGGACCTAAATTGGGTCCCGGTTGATCTAGGTTATGGACCGATTTAATGAAATGTGCGGATTGGACCTCTCGATGTGTTTCTGGGATGTCTTATGTATTGGATATTATTTATTTGGTGTAAGGCCAACATGTTTTGTAATTATGTAATTGGTTTATTGTCTGGTGGCCGACCTGATTGTTTATGGTCGAGGGTTTGTATATATAGATGTAAGATCTCATTGTAGATCATATATAGGAATGGGATATGTATATGTGATGTGCGAATAATGTAATATCATTTAGGCAAAGGATTTGGTCAATAATTGGAGATTGAATTAGTTTTATGTAAGAGGATTTAGTCCTATAGTATCGAGCTTAACCGAAAATGTACTCAGGCATAGGAAATGCTATCTTTGCAATTCATTCCTTCTTCCAGATTGTAGTATAAACTTCTATGTAGTCAGTGAGACTCCTTTTGGGATGAGCAGTGCGCTCTAGGCTATTAGCCTTCCTGCAAGTGCAAGCCCCTCAATTGTAATTCACATACTTACTGCAGAAGTATTATCTGACTGTGGGTAGGCTTCCCAACGTGGTTTTTCCCTTTACCGAGTTTGCCACGTATAAATCTTGGTCTCATGTGGATGATATTTATTCTCTAATTATTGTTTATGCTTAATTGGTTTAACTTCTATTTTGGTATTTGGTTTAAGCATTCCGATATTAATGTTTTGGGTTCCGGTATTAAAGTTTTAATTGCTAAATGTTTTGGTAATCGTGACAACTAATTCACCCCCCTCCCCTCTCAGTTGTCTTCCAATTATTTGAACTGTCTAGCATCATAGACATCAACATTTAAATCATCATCCACAATAATATAACACATTCATGAAATTCATCATTATAGAAACGAACCATAGGGCACAGAGTATGAATATCACATATGAATCCAAAAAGGCATAGACGAACTTCACAACGAAAACCACAATCAACCAACACCAAAAAGGGTTGAACCACATAGAGCTCAAACCACAAAGTCTAACAAGACAAAAGAGAGAGGGGCACTACACAGTCTCCTCAAATTAGCCTCTTCCTAAGTTCATTACATAATACCATAGGTCTTTACAATGCTTTTTGTTTTCATGCCTAAAATCATTAGGGAAATCAAGCTAGTTAGAGTAAAAGGAAAATCACAAATTCCTTAACTAACTAAGCAATCCTAAACATAAATCAATAAAAGTATTAGCCTAATAAGAGATTTTAATTAAATAGATCTAATTAAAACTCCCTATTATCTTCTCCAATATTGTGTTGTGTGGCTCTCAAATATTGCACTCGGATTCCTGCATAGGTTAGACACAACAATTTCAAAGATCGTGATTGTTGAAAATGGAAAAATGATGTTGCTTTTATATATTTTTGGGACAATTTGGGTGAGAAATGGAACTCAAGTGCCGATTGATAGTTAAACTGAATTGATTGATTAGTTAACTTCTTTGATTTATTTGTTAAGTGGATAGATTGGAGAGATGACTAATTAGATTGGATAGATAACTAAATAGATTAGCTAGTTAACTGAATTGACAAGGGAGATGACTAAATTGATTGGTTTGTTAGGAAAAGGTGACTGTGAGTTAAAAGTGGAGATTGGAGAGTTAACTGGTTAGTTAACTGATTTGATTGATCGGTCATGATTTTGAACATGTGTTGTAGAACTTTTGAATTGAAATTTATTTTTATTTTTATTTGAATTTTGATTTTCGAATGATGAAATTAAAATGCATATTTACTTGAAATTTAATGAAATTGGAATTTGGTGAAATATGAATTTAGAGAGATGAAATTAATTGAAATTGGAATTTGGGGATTTGAAGAATGAATGAATTAATTAAATAATTTAAATGAAATTATTCAATCATTAGAAATAGAATTAATTAAATAATTTTAATTATTTAATTAATAAATTAAATAATAAAGATTATTTAATTAAAAATTTAAATAAGAAAGATTATTTAATTAAAAATTTAAATAAGAAAGATTATTTAATTAAAAATTTAAATAATAAAGATTATTTAATTAAGGAATTAAATCGTTAATTAATTAAATAAACAAAATTTAATTAATATTTGAGAAAGGGTTAAATGATTAATGAGTTAAGGGATGGAAATTGAATAATTAGTAAGATGGATGATGATGATTAAATTAGTTTAGAAGAATAAGATTAATTAGATTAATTAAATAATTAAATAATTATTTAACTAATAGGACGAATAATAAGTACATGATCAATGAGACATTTTTAGGTGTCTACATTTGCCCCTCTTTGAGACAATGTCGAAATGACGTTGTTTCAAAGAAAATGAAAAATTTATGCCCTAGTATGCCCCAGTGATGCTTAGGGTGTAAATATGCCCCCTTGAAAAATTGGTCAAAAAATTATGGAACAAAGACCAATTTAATGATATAGTACTACTAAGTAATAGTTTCCAGTTTCGTGCAATTTCAAGTCTGTTTGACTAACCTACAAGTACATTGAAATTCAGGGAGACTAGAGTTATCAAAGAGAGAAAAACCCTAATTTTGAGCTACAAAAATAAATTTGACTCCTTCATTTGCTCATTTGCTTTCTTTTGAGTTCATAGATTCTTTTGTGAGTTTAGAGCATTCTTGCATCCTTTTGAGCATTATGGTTGGCTACAATGCATGCCAACACCTTTATGAGAAAGCATGCTCATACTAGAGACCACCTGACACATGAGGCATGGTACGTCTTCCAAAATTTTGCTCCTTTTTACCTGATTTTGTCCAATTTGTCCAATTTTTTTCCAGAGCTCAAAATTTTAATTGTTTCACATGTGTATTTTGACTTATGCGCAAGCGTCTACTTCTGTTGCATTGATGTTAAATGTGTCACATCAGACTATATTAGTTAAAATTATGTCGCATTGGTTGTAGCTATCTCATATGCATGATAATTGTTTCACATAAGTGTTAAATGCATCACATAAGTGTTAATCATCTTGCATTTATTGAAAAAGTTGATTTTTTAATATATATGATATGAAATTTTTTGTCATGCGAGCATAATATCTGACAGTTTTATTATTTTTGCTTGCAGGAGAATCTTGGTGTGCTTGGATGTAGACAGACTAGACCCAGTGGTCTTGATCTTCATGGTCAGTTAATCCCTCAGGATGTTGCTTTGCTCAAACATGTTGGACTTTATCATGCAGTACACTTACTTGAGATTATGGCCAACAGGGCCTTCATTACTACGTTGGTAGAGCGTTGGCATTCTGAGACATGCTCATTTCATTTTTTGATGGGTGATGCATCCATTACTCTTGAGGATGTCTAACACATTTTACATATTTTGATACATGGTAGGAGAGTAGTGTATGATCCTTGAGCAGGTGTTACAACTTTATGTGATCTCTTTGAGTGAGAGGAGGGTGATCTCCAAATGAGCAGTGATTATGAGACTTCTTGGGTACAATTAGAGGCAGATTATGATGATTTGATTGTGGTCCTATGTATCTTGATAAGAGACCTTCTTATTCTTGATAGGAAATGCCACAAATTCCCTGTTGGATGGGATAGGATCATTTATGGTATGAATGTTGAGAGACAGGTCTACGCATGGGGTCCTTGCTTTCTCTCCATGCTATACTTCTAGATGCATGGTATAGTCCGCTTGACATATTATTCTATCAGTTGCGGTGTCACTTTGCTTTAGGTCTGGGCTTGGGAGCACATTTCTATCTTCAGACTATTTGTACATGTAGAGCTTCAGGCTGAGGAACCATATGCATTCAAGTATACACTCGAGATCAGGCATAAAGGTTTGAGTGACACTTTGTAATGGAGGCACCAAATTGATATCTTGCAGTATTTCATCTGGAGGCCCTATTTGGATTTCCTCAATTGGGTCGATGATGCTCTACACTTTCCATTCTGTAGGCAACACGGGTACCTTATAGGACAGATAATTGATACATAGAGGATTATTGAGCTGCACATGCTGGGATAGGTACTTATACAATTTGGAGAGGTGCAGGGTGTACCTAGTGCGTCTACATATTTTGCTCGAGTTGCACGAGAGGTCTTTGATTAGGGGGTCTGCATGCAGCCACACATTGCTTTGTTGATTTTGATTCTTTACACATAGTTTAGTGGGGTTGGGGAGCTGAGGTAGTTGATCTAGGCACTACTCCTCTTTATGATGCATGGTGGGCCAGAAACAAGCCTATTCCATTGACTGATCCTATAGTTCTGATCACATCATTGTAGATTCAACAATGGAGAGGTGGTAGAGGTGGGAGAGGAGGGGATGGTGGTAGGGGTAGGAGAGGGGAAGATGGCAGCAAGGATGGGGTTGGAGGGAGAGGAGTAGTTGTGTCCATTTTTATAGTAGGAGATGAGGGGGATGAGGAGATGGGAGAGGAGGAGGAGGTAGACATTGGTGGAGACACTGATGCAAGCAATAGTGAGGGCGATGATTCTACTTTGGGATCATTGAGCGATGATGGGTACAAGAGTTCACATGACATAGATATGTTGGAGCTCGAGGATGTACCTGCTGCACAGGTAGGTGGAGAGGGGGGTGATGAGGATGATGATCCATAGGTCCTTAGAGTGCAGATTCAGAGCCTAGAGGATGCCTTAGCCATAGAGAGGCAGAGACACATAGATGACCAAGATACCTTTTGTTGGGAGTATGCAGCCATTGTGAATAAGAGACATCAGGTTGTTGCTAAGTGAGATGATGCACATTGTCGAGCATAGTTATTCTGAGACATCTATGATTAGCATTTTGCTCCTGGTACATATATACATGCATAGTTGGATAGGTTTTTTGATGCTGCTCAGGAGGCTTTGTATTTTAGATAGCTTTATGAGAGCTTGGTTCCTAACGGTAAGAGAGCTCCTAGTTATCATGAGTATAGGGGTCAGACTAGCTCTAGTAGATCTACATCTTGGATGGCAAGCAGTGGGGGTGTTATGGGTCCACCTCAGGCACCATCAGGACATCCCAAAGTAGGATCTAATAGACATGATCCACTAGATGATAGAGGAAGTGTCAGTTGACACTTGATTTATTATTTTATATGAGCCTTTAGGCATTTGATGTATATTCTGACACATTATCATTTTTGAGATATAGATATATGATATGCAGTTTTGGCAGCGATCTATATGCATGTGTTCCCTTTATGTGAAGAATGATTCTATGTGCTTTATATGATGCATGCTTCTATATGCTATATGATGTATGCTTCTATGTGATTCATGATGTATGTTTCTATATGATTTATGATGCATGTTTCTATATGATTTTGTTTATGATGATGCATGATTTCATAACTTGATTCTTAATGAATGCAAATTATTAAATGACCTGATGCAACTATTATAATAATGAATCTATGGAATAATGCAAGATAAATGAAATGAACAAACTATATGATAATGTGACTATATAATTATGAATGTAATTATAATGAATTTAACTAATGTGACTAAGTGACTACAACTTAAATGAATGAAACTAAATGAATCAATGAATGCAACTAAATGAATCAATGAATGCAACTAAATGAATTGATGAATGCAACTAAATGAATCAATTAATGCAACTAAATGAATCTTTTTGTTGAAATATGCCATAATATTGTTTACCTCTTGACCCAATTAACTCTAGAGAATTGTTGGTAAGATGGAAAGTTTGGATTGAAGTGATGAAAGAGATTACGTTAGATGAATGAGTTATTAGATAGGGTGGAATAGTCGATCCAAGAAAAGATGCTTGATGAGAGAATGATCTCAAGATACAATCAACATGATAATATTGATGATGGATACACGAACTTTTGTGCCTTTATTCATAATGTAATATATATTCATCACCAAGCTTTATTATGTAACAATGAAGTTGTGCACATCAGGGTATAAGGAACCAAGGTAAGGATATCTCATTGCAAAAACAAACACGCAGAAAACAAGGAGTGAACTCTCCATTCTGGGTATAACACCAAGGGTTGAGGTATGTGTGATAGTCACAAGCATAACTATCCATGATATTTTGCATGAGATATTTTTTGAATGAACGTACCAATATAGACACCCATTGGAACCAGTGCCCCATAACTTAATTGGTTCACACCACAAACAACAAACAAAGATCAAACCCATCATGACTCCTTTAGTCACTTGTAGACATCCTTGAGTAGCATATAAACTTGATCTGATGATAATTGATAAAAGATAAAGACCGACTAGGACAAAATCCAGTAGCCATACTGATCCATGTCTTTGTTTTGATCATTCGATGTGATGGTTGATAATGTCTGATCTTAGAAAGTGTGGACCCCATTTAAGACTGACCTATTTGATTTTGAGTGTATCCATCTTTGTTTAAGACAAGATAATGATCACGTGATATGGATAGTTGATATGATTGATAACACAGTTTGATCAACTTGATTGCAGATTTTGATAAGATAGTTTTATCCTTTGCAAACTTCATGTGAAGTGTTTGCTAGATATCTGCTAGGGTGTTTGATTCTTGCGAGACATTTTATTGCAAGTTTTTTGATTGTTTTTGATTGTTTTTGTTCTTTTTCAAGAGCTTTTCCGATGTTTATGGTATTTTTTCAGGATCATATTTGAATGTTTTTGGTTGATTTTTTCAGGATCGTATATAATTTGTTTTTGGTATTTGTTCAAGACATTTTTCGATTTTTAGGTTATTTCAAGACATTTAGAGATTTATAGAGATTTTTTCAAGACTTTAAGTGATTCTTAGGATTTTTTCAGGACTTTATATGATTTTTAGGATTTTTTCAGGACTTTATATGAATTTTAGGATTTTTTCAGCTATGCCCCTAGTGTGCAGACCTTTTATGACATGATGATCTATAGAATGCACTTGGAGACAATGAAATTTTCTATATGAAACTACATTAATGCAGGATGCAAGATAAAGATGCATTTATTATTTTAATAAGGAGAGTTGTCTGTGTGTATCAATCTGTAATGCACTAAAGGAATCAAAGGTACACAAATTTTTAGAGATAGGAGTTCAATCCATTTCTCAAAAGACTTTGGACCATCCAACTTAACACACTGAGTAACTTGGATTTATAAATGGAGATGTGGAAAACTTCCCCACCGATTCTTGAAACCTTTGATCTTCTTTTTTCTATGTGTGTGCAATCAAATTTATTCTGACCCTTATAACCATTAGAGATCCTTGGAATCGTATATGACTAGCTACGTGAGTTATTCTAACTTCAAAAGTATCCTGGATAGAGCCTCGCTGCCAGTCAAATGTCTATAGCCCCAATAAGGTTATTCACTATAATCTCTCAGATATTGCTCCACTGCTAGCAGGTGTCCATAGCCCTGATGGAGTTACTCGCATATTCCCATAGCCAAGATTTTAAAGCACTTTTTTGCATGATATTTCAGTTATATATCTTTTCTCTTTTACCTTGATATTTTGATATGTAAATTGGCATACCTCTTTTTCTTTTATATTCTTGCATTGGCTTGTACGTAATAAAACCTATATAGGTGTGACAATTATAGCGGCGCTGAAGTAGAGCTTTGGAATTTTCATTAGCCATATGATTAACTGGGTATCTGTAATGACTTAGATAAAATGATTAATGTGTAAAATATAACAATTGATAGACTTTGGTTAACAAGGCTCAATAGTGAAACTTTTACCCAACCATAGATAAAGCTCAATCACAAGGTGACATTGAAGATGAATGACCAAAGGTTTTCAAAAACTTTATGCACAAGTATCTATGAAATGAGATGACCTTCACTTTGATTAGTGCATAAAGGTGAATAACTAAGACAATCTCCTTGCTTTATTGATGCAGCTATATGAAAATGCATAGACTATATGCTATGAAGATTGTGAATATGATATGCTTAAAAATAAACTATATGCAATGCACTGCTTTCAAATGCAGAAAGTAAAACCTAAACTAATCCAACCCTTAGATGTAATATTATTTAAGGTGCATGTTGTTCATAGGATCAGGGAGTGGATCTCCCTCTATTGTTGTCAAATTATAGGCATCATTTCCAATGACCCTTGTTATCACAAAAGGACCTAACCAGTTAGGCCAAGCTTTTCTTGGTTTTTCTCATTCTGCTAGGTTCCTTTGATCCTCTTTAAGAATTATATCCCCTACCTTAAAGCATCACGGTCTTACTCTTTTGTTATAGGTTTTTTTGTATTTGTTTTGGTAAGCCTACAAGTGATTCAGAGTGTTTTGTCATTTTTCATCTAATAGTTCTAACTCTTGAAATTGTGCGACTCTATAGTCTTCCTACGATATTATGTGCTTTAGGGAGACTCTTAGTGATGGAAATTCTACCTCAATGGGAAAAATAGCTTCTGAACCATATACCAAGGAGCAGGATATAGCACATGTAGCTGTGTGTACACCTATTCTATAAGCCCAAAGTGCAGGATTTAGCTGAATATGCCGATCTCGTCCTGCCTCATTGACAACTTACTTTAAGATTTTCAAGATTGTTTTATTATTTGCCTTTGCTTGACCATTTCTTTGGGGATAATAAGGAGTTGCAAAATGTTGTTGGATGTGGAATTGGTTGCAAATTTCACTCACTTCTTGGTTTTTGAATGGTTGCCCTTTATCTATAACGATGCACATGGGGACTCCATATCTACAGATGATATAATTTAGAATGAATTTAGCTATATGTTTTCCTTAGTGTAAGTCAAAGGGATTGCCTCTACCCATTTATTAAAGTATTCAGTAGCTGTGAGTATGAACTTTTATCCATTAGAGGAGGTAGGGTTTATCTTCCCCACAAGATCCAGTCCCCACTATGAGAACGACCATGGTGTTGTAATTGGTTGAAGGTCCTGGACAGACACATGAATCAAATATTCATGTATCTGACATTGTCTGCATTTTTGTACATACTTTTAAGTATCCTTCTTCATTGTTGGCTAGTAATATCCTATTATCAATAGTTTCTTTGATAATGTAGGACCAGAAGAATGAGCACCATAAATCCCATCATGAACCTCTTTTAAGGCTGATTGTGCTTCTTCAAAATCTAGACAATGAAGCAAGGTACCATCTAATATTTTCTTGTACAAAGTATCAACAATGATTGTATGTCTTGATGCCTGATGTATAAGAGTCTTTTGTTGATTGTGTTAAAGATCAGGAGACATCTATTGGTCATGTAGATATGCATATACTTCTTTGTACCATGGTGATTAAGGTCCTACTATCGCACATACATACTCAAAAGATGGGATTTCGTATGCTGGTACCATTAGCTATTCTGCTATGAACTCAAACTGAGTTCCATTGTTGGGCATATTCAGAAGAGATCCTACTGTAGCCATTGCGTCAGCTGCTCTATTTTGTTTTCTAGGAATTTGGTCAAATGTCACATTAGTGAAATGCTGCTTGAATTCCTCCACTAATTATTTGTAAGGTGCTAGCTTGTCATATTTAGTGTTATAATCATCATTCCCCTGATTAACAATAAGCTAGGAATCTCCATAGACTTGTAATTCCATTATTTTCCATTGTATGATAGTACGAAGTGCTATGACTAAGGCTTCATATTCAACTATATTATTGGTACGTGGGAAGTTGATTTTGAATGATTTTGGAATAGAGTCTCCTTGAGGAGTGATGAAGAGAATTCTTGCTCTTGCTCCATGATTGGTGTATGACCCGTAAAAAATACAATTTCCAACTTGTGGATGCTGAGAGTGTAAACACCGACTCATTAGGAAAGTCTACCAAAAATGGATGGCTTTGTTGTATGGGCGCATTTGCCAATTTATCTTATATTATCTGGTCTTTGAGTGCTTTTTTCTCTACATATTCTATGTCAAATTCGCTCAATATCATGACCCATTTGGCCAATCTTCTAGAAAGTGCTACTCTTCTCAATAGGTATTTGAGAGGATTAAAGCGTACATTGAGTTGAACTTTATGACTTAGCATATAATGTCTAAGCTTCTGGGATGCAAAGATCACCGCTAGACAGGCCCGTTCTATGGGAGTGTAATTAAGCTCATATCCAATAAGGGTTCTACTGATGTAGTAGATTGCTCTCTCCTTTCCTTGGTCATCATGTTATGCTAAGAGGGCTCCCAAATATGAATTTGTTGCTGACATGTATAATAGAAAAGGTTTTCCATGTATTGGTGAGACTAAGACTGGTGCAGATAGGAGACACTCTTTTAATTCTAGAAATGCCTTCTGACAGTGGTCTATCTATTTGAAGGTTACACATTTCTTAAGAAGGTGTTGAAATGGTTGACACTTGTATGCTAATTATATGATGAAGTGCCTTATGGATTGTAACCTCCCTTGAAAACTTCTCAATTGTTTGAGTGTCGATGGTGTTGACATTTTTAGGATGGCTTTCACTTTTGCAGGATCTATCTCAATGCCTCTATTGGATACAATGAATCCTAAAAGCTTTTCGACTGCTACACCGAACACACACTTTTTGGATTGAGCCTTACTTTATATTTTTCTAATCTATCAAATATTTTTGCCAAAACATCAAGGTGATCTTCTCTAGTCCTTGATTTTGCTAAGATATCATCAACATAGTCCTCCATGATATGATGTATTATGTTATGGAACAATGTTGCCATAGCTTTTTGATAAGTAGCCCCTACAGTCTTAAGACAAAATGGCATGAAATTCCAACAATATGTCCCCCAAGGACAAGTGATTGTTGTTTTAGGTTGATCTTCTATTGCAATCCTGATTTGGTTGTAGCCAAAGAAACCATCCATGAGTGATAGCATTTCATTTCCCGTAGTTAGATCTATAATCATATCTATATTGGGAAGTGGAAAATCATCTTTGGGACAAGCTATATTTAGGTCCCTGAAGTCAGTACAGATTCTTATGTCCCCACTGGGTTTAGTCACTGGTACTAAGTTTGAAATCCATTCTGCATAGTCTATGGGTCTAATGAAGCCCACACATAATATTTTTTGTAGCTCCAATTTGACTAATAGGGCTATTTGAGGATGCATCTTCCCGCACTTCTGTTTGTAAGGTTTCACTCCTGGTAGCAATGGTAAATGATGTAGGACCAATTCTGGGTCCAACTTTGGCATGTCAATGTATGACCATGAAAAGTTTATTGGTTGCTGCTTGAAGAATTGATTAAACCTTTCTTTTTTTCCATGAGGTTTAAAGTCTTGGCCAGGTGTATTTTATGTACATTCTCAACATCTCCAATGTTGATTTCTTTAGTTTCTTCTACTAGCAATGCCGATTGTTTTTGATCTATAGGAAGATCATCCAATCTATTTGTGGTTGTATTTTTTATTTTGTCCAAGTCTTCTGGATTGGAGAAAGAGCTCACTTCTCCAAAGTATACTATTCTTTCTAGATCTATAGCAACACTATCTTTGTGATCATCATAGGGAAAGCCATCTCTGGTACCCAAGAAATCAGCTATGGCCTCATCATTCTTGAACCAATCTAGATGTAGTTGATCTTCTTGCCCCTAGTCTATCAAGTGAGGATACATAAGACATAGGTCTTTGTCTTCATTAGGAGGTGATATTGCTGATATCATGCAAATCCTGTTATCATAAACATACTTGACTAACCTCGGATCTAACTATTTGTCCTCATACTCAATGCCATTGTCCATAAGTGATTGATTGTCATAGGCTCTATATATTGAATATGTTATACAACTGTGGAGAGATTAGAATTTATAGTCATGGGAATTAGTTATACTCTTAATGTATGTCTCCCTATTTGATCCTTCTTCATTTAGTTCATCAACTTCCTCAATTGGAGAAAGAGGAGTTGCAATAGTATTGATGAACAATGGGATAATTTCTTAACTTTCAGATGCTTCCTTTGTGATAGACATATCATTCAAGGCTAAGATGAGAGATCAAGGAAATATGATATTACCATTACTAGCTTTGGGACTATACCTCTTTCCCTTGATGTGTTGGTTGTTGATGATGGTGTAGAGTAAGTACTTGATTCATTTGTTGGTGCAATTCCTATTTCTGTAATTGCATTAACATGTGATACTGGTGCAAAGGTGATCATTGACATGTTGGCCTAACTTGGTGACTCAATATCCTCATTCTCACCTGTTACTGGCAATGTTGTTGAAGTTGGTAAATTTTGAATAACCAGAGTATCGAACCTAGATATTCTTTTTCTTCTTGTCAAGCCATTATATCCCAAGCCCCAATTTATTGGATTTTTTGATGGTAATATAGGTTCTATAATGTTTAGAGCATGTGCTACCAATCCTGTTGTGCCATCATAACCATATCTTTGTAACATCTTGAAGCCATTGCCATATTGTTCCAAAGGGAGTCTGATATTTGAATTGTAATCTTCTTCTTTATACAACCCAACCATTTGTTCACATCTTCTTCTAAGGATTCTTCATTTAGATCTCCCCATATTATAAAGGAACAAGAGTCTGAGAATTTGACTATTTCTTTCCCTTTATTTTTAATTTTTAGATTTGTTAAGGCACTCCCAAAAGATCTAGGAGATAATTGTCCTACTGATAATGCTCCAGAATAGGAATATTCACCACACCCTTTATCCTTGATTTGGAGAGGTGGTGCTGCAGGTGTGTGAGATGATGATGTTGGTGTGTCTAAAATTTTCAAAAATTCCATTTGCATGGTGAGTGGAGTTTCTTGATTGATAGGGACTTGATTGTCTATGCTTGCTCTCAAGTAGTTGTAATGCTGAAAAGGATTCAGATCACCTTGTATTATAATTTTAATGCCATTATTGGTGGAAAGTTGAAGGTACCGCTTGCATGGCATGTATCCATGGGTGACCTAGTAGCATGTTATATCCTGACTCTTGATCTAGGACTTGGAATGCGATATCTATGGTAACATGTCCTACTTGCACAGGTAAGGTCACCGCACCTTTGGATGGGCGTTCTTCATCATCATATGCTTTGATGTTTATTCTTTTAGTAAGATCAATATGATGGTGTGAGTAGCCCAAAGATTTGATCAAGTTAAGCATGCATATGTTGTGTCCGAATCCACCACCTATTAACACTCATCTGAATTTTCTTATATGAACAAACACTTCTAGATGAAGAGGATCATTGTGCATGGGCTTGTCTATCGGGACATCATGTTATGTAAATGCCACCCAGGAAGCAACTATATTTCCAACCATGTATTGAAACACATTTTTGTCTATATTGTGGGCAACAACAGATTCTTGGAGAGCCTTATCTAGGATTTCTTTGTGAGTTGGGAAGATAAGAAGCAACTCAAACAATGAAATGTGTTAGAGTCTTTCTTAGTTGATCAACCACACTGTAGTTACTTATTGATGGAGGAGGATTAGATGACACCCCTTGCAATGTGATCCTAGATCGACGAGTAACAACTGCACAATCTCAGTTTCTTGGGTTGACTGTAATTGTGGTCACTATATCATCTCCCACAATGATTGCATAATCATATGCTACATTGGTGTAATTTGCAGTGTGTTATGTGTCCCCAAACTAGAAGCATTTCCTTTGTCATGTTTAACAAAAGGATCCTTGAATATAGTATGCTCTGTATTGGAAGATCCCTTATTTGCGTCCACTGTAATGTCACCCTGATCTATGAGATCAACTTGTATCAAAATTTTGAGCTTATAGGAACTTGTTGTTTTATGACCTTTGGTGCGGTGGTATTCACAAAAGTCATTATCATTCCACCAGGTTGGTTTGAAAGGACTTGGTTCATATGAATTGATTTTTGGGAGGGTGATGAAATTGGTTTGTATCATCTTGTAAAGAATGGATTCAATTGGTTCTCCAAGGGGTGTATAATTCCTTCTAGGTGTATTGATCCTTGGAAGTCTTGGATTAGTAGACTGTATTGCATTTACATTCAGTGATGTTGCACTGTTTCCTTGGGATTGAGTTCTATTGGGTACAAAGGGATCAACTGGTCCTCGGAGCGACACCATTGGTTGAGCTCTATTGACGACATAGGAATCTACAACCCCATCATTTGTTACATTCTTATTTTTTGACTAGAATTTTGGTTTTTTACTTGGGTTATTGGTTGGTCCATTGTCTCTGTGATTCTTTAATATCCCTTCTTCTACAAGGCCCTTTTAACACTTTAGACTCTTTTCTGTGAATTCCTTGAAGGTACTAAGACATTGCATTTGTAGTGGATATTTAACTTGACGAATGAGGTTTTTAATGAAGATATCCACTTGTTTGACCTTTGGAATGTGATTGAGACATCTGCAGCATGAGGATCTCCATTGTTGTAAGAATGAAGCAAATGTTTCAATCTCTCTTTGTTTGACAACACATAAATCCATTAGAGTAATTGGATTGTCTATATTATGTGAGAAGTTTGTTATAAATTGTTCAGCCTACTCACCCCATGAGGCAATTTTTGGTGGCAAGTGTGAGAACCATTCTAATATTGTTCCTCCGAGACTCTTGGGAAACAAACGCATCAAATATGTGTCTTCATGAGCTACTTCAATACATGTTGTGAAAAACTCTCTGACATGGTCTCGAGGGTCACCTTTTCCTATGTATTTATCAAACTTTGAGGTTTCAAAATGTGGTGGAAAAGGTGGCATGTACAAGGTCCTATCAAAAGGATAAGGACGAAGATCTTCCATGGTGTATCTCTTCTTTTCACTTCCTGCTTGCATATTTGTCATTTGTTTTTGTAAAATTTTCATTTGTTGGACTAAGATCTCTATTTGGGTTAAATGTGTGTTGGAACCATATCTATTTCCACAAAAGGTGTGGTATTTGAGTACACAGGAGGGTGTTGGAACATTGACTAATTATGCAACTGTGTGTGTTGATTTCTACTAGGTGCTGTGAAGTATGCAAACTATGTCCTGGCATTGTGGTGACTTGAACAATGTGGATTAGCATAACCTTGATTCATACCCTAACTACTGTAGGTAAATATGATTAAAATAGATACCTTAGGTTGAGAAGCAATTATGTTAGGTCTCGGAGACAACTGAGAGGGGGGGGGGGGTGAGTCAGTTGTCTAATAAATTCAAACCAAAACAACTTAACCAACTTAATGCTTAATACCGGTAAACCAGTTCAATATGTCGGTAGACAGATTTAATAATTAATTGCTATATCGGTAAGGATTAGTGCATGAAACATAAAGACAAAGTCATCCACAACATATAACACCAATATTTGTACGTGGAAACCCTGTAAGGGGAAAAACCATGGTGGGAAACCTTACCCACAATCAGATGATACTACTGTAGATAGTAAGTGTACATAAATGGGGTCTGCACATACACAAAGGCCAAGTGCCTAGAGCTCACTGCTCAATCACAAAATGGGAGTCACACTGACTACAGTTGGATGGTTAAATCTAATAAGAATGTACTGCACAAAATAGCATCTTCATATGCTGTATTCAGTACCGATGTAGTTCTGATTGTCTTTAAAAAAACCTCCTTCAATCTTCAAATGATGTCTGCATGTATAGCTCTGCTTATTCTCGCATATACCTTCACACAATCCTTTTTCACATTCCACATTTGATCTTACAAATAAGATCTTACATTTATACCATAACCTAAGACCAATTTTAGTAGGTTGGCTCTACAAGATATTTACAATAAAAGCATTTTACAAACAAAACAATATCCAATGAAATAACTAAGTGAACATGTCGGCTTAATGCATTTACAACAATAATTAATCATCTCCAAAGCGTGCCATGCTGATCTGGAAAAGATAAACCTGCCGGTGTATACCTTGGACTTATTTGCCGGTAATAGAAAATATGCAAATGTGAATGTACCAATAAACAAAACTCCAAGACAAAGTGTCCACACAATGTCTTCGACATAACCAAGTGTTTTCCATATCATTCCAAGTGCCGGTGATCATTATATCTTGCCGGTGTACCAGATACTAGTGACTGTGCATGAGTCACTTGCTTGCCGGTGAATGTTGCTGATTCTCCAAAGTGCCAGAGTTGATAAGTGTTTAGTAGGTGTTGACATTAATGACAAAACCATACCAAAATACCAACAATCTCCCCCTTTGGCATTGATGGCAACACAAGATGGAAAAACCATCAAAGTGCCAAAAATAGAAATGCCAAATACCAAAAACCAACAATCTCCAAAATAGAGATCATAACCAGAAATAAAAAATACAGATACAGAGAGTAATAATCTCTCTCAAACAACAATCTCTCCCCCTAGGAGCAACATGTGTTTTCCTTGTGTTTTTCCATACCAATCTCTCCCCCTTTGACATCAAATGCCAAAGTTCTTACCAAGCTAAGTTCATATACAAAATACCAATCAATTTAGTATACCAACTACTCCCCCTGAGAAGTAGCTTCCCATCAAAGCTAGAATAAAGATTTCTCTGTTAATTCTGCCTGTTGATGACAATCATCAACTTCCTAAGTCTCTACCGGTGGGGGTATGACCCCAAGCTGATCTCTGAGATATTCAAAAGTCTCCTTAGGTAGAGGTTTAGTAAAGATATCTACAATCTGCTCTTTAGTATTCACATAAACCAGTTTTATTTTCTTTGCTTCAACATTTTCCCTTAGAAAATTCAGTTTGATAGAAACATGTTTGGTTTTAGAATGTAATACCGGATTTTTAGATATATCAATTGTTGCAGTGTTATCACAATAGATAGTAATAGGTTCCTTGCATTTTACCTTTATGTCTTTTAACATTTGCTTAAGCCATAGTACCTATGTACAATTAGTTGCTGCTGCAACATATTCTGATTCTGCCATTGATAAAGATGTACAACTTTGTTTCTTACTCAACCAAGAAAGTAGTTTGTTTCCAAGAAATAATGCTCCACCGGTGGTTCTTTTTCTATCATCCACATCTCCTGCCCAATTTGCATCTATGTATGCACATAATTCAAAGTTTTCATCTCTAGGATACCATAATCCAAAATTTATAATGCCTTGTAAGTACCAGAAAATCCTCTTTACTGTCGATTCATGATTTTCTCTAGGATTACTTTGAAATATTGAAACAATACATACTGTATTCATAATATCAGGTCTGGTTTGTGTTAAATACAGTAAACCTCCTATCATAGATTTGTATCTAGTTGGATTAACAGGTGTAGATTCATCCCTTAGTGATAGTTTGTCATTTGTAGTCATAGGTGTGCTTACCGGTTTAGAGTTCTCCATCCCAAATTTCTTTAGTAACTCTTTTAAGTACTTGGATTGACTCAAGAATATACCTTTATTAGTCTATGAAATTTGCAATCCTAAAAAGAATTTTATTTCTCCAATCATAGACATTTCAAATTCTTGCTGCATTTTAATAGAAAATTCTTTACATAATCCATCTTCTCCTCCAAATATTATATCATCAACAAATACTTCTATAACCAAGATGTCATCATTAGTCACTTTATGGTATAAATTACTGTCTGCATTTCCTTTAGAAAAACCAATCTTCAAAAGATACTTATCCAATCTTGCATACCAAGCTCTTGGGGCTTGCTTCAATCCATACAAAACTTTTCTTAACCTGCAAACCATATCTTTGTCATCTGTCAAAGAAAATCCATTAGGTTGTTCAATATAGACTTCCTCTTCAAGATCTCTGTTCAAAAATGCACATTTAATATCCATTTGATAAACTTTGTAGTTCTTGTGTGTTGCAAAAGCCAAGAACAATCTGACTGCCTCTATTCTAGCTACTGATGCAAAGGTTTCATTATAATCAATTCCTTCTTCCTGAGAATATCCCTTACACACTAGTCTTGCTTTATTTCTGATAACCTTACCATCTTCATTAAGTTTGTTTTTGAATACCCATTTGGTTCCAATTACATTTTTATCTTTAGGTCGGGGAACTAATGTCCAAGTGTTATTCTTCTCAATTTTTTCTAATTCTTCTTCTATAGCTTTAATCCAATGTTTATCTTCACATGCCTCATTAACAGATGATGGTTCAATTTGAGAAATAAGACATACCTCTTTATTTGCCAATCTTCCTCTTGTCATAACTCCTTTGTGTTTGTTTCCAATTATCTGATCTTCAGAGTGATTCAGTTTTACATATCGGGGTGTCTTTGTTTGCTGCTGTTCCTTAGTTACTGTGGAATCCTTAGATGATACCGAGGTAACTGGACCTTCATTCTGTACCAGTGGATTCAATGTAGGTTCATTTGTCAAAATTTCTGTTGCCAGTTCAGAGTCTATATACCTTGAAGTTCCTGTGAATTGTTCATCAATCTTTACATTTGTACTTCCAACAATTTTCTGCAATCTTTTGTTAAAACATCTATATGCCTTTCTTTTAGATGAATAACCAAGAAATATTCCTTCATCACTTCTAGGATCAAATTTCCCAATATACTCATCTCTTCTGATATAACATTTACTTTCAAAAATTCTAAAATATTTAAGAGTAGGAGTAATACCAAACCATAGTTCATGAGGGGTCTTACCAGTTTCACCTTTGATGTGAACTTTTTTGAATATATAGACCGCTGTACTGACTGCCTCTCTCTAATATACATGTGGTAGGTTTTCTTCTGATAACATACTTCTTGCTGCATCCAAGATAGTTCTATTTTTCCTTTCAACAACTCCATTCTGCTGTGGTGTCCGGGGTGCTGATAGCTGTCTTCTGATTCCATTTACTTCACATAATGTATTAAATTCTTTAGATGTAAATTCTCCTCCTTGATTTGATCTTAGACATTTGATTTTCTTACCGGTTTCATTTTCTACCATTGCTTTGAACAGTTTGAACTTTCCAAGTGCTTCTGATTTTTCTCTAAGAAAAGTAACCCAACACATTCTAGAGTAGTCATCAATGATTAGCATGAAATATCTATCACCTTGTAAGCTTTTAGTTCTAGCTGGACCACATAAATTAGTGTGAATCAAATCAAGAGCATTATTGGATTTTTCTGGAATACTTTTGAAACTAGCTCTAACTTGTTTTCCAAATTGACATTCCTTACATACTGTATTGTGAGGTTTGACAATTTTAGGTAAATCTCTAACTGCCTTAATAGTACTGATCTTCACCATGCAATCAAAGTTTACATGACAAAGTCTCTTATTCCATAGCCAACTTTCATCAATATGAGCAATCAAGCATGTCTTTTCATTGTTATTCAGATGAAAGATGTTACCTCTAGTTTGATTACCGGTTGCAATTTCTAAACCAGTTCTATTCATGATTTTGCATTTTCCATTTTTGAATTGTAACTAAAATCCTTTCTCAACTAATTGACCAACACTTAAAAGATTATGTTTTAATCCTTCAACATAGTAAACATTGTCAGTCTTATGCTTACCATCAAGAGATATTGTACCCTTACCTTTGATCAAACAAGCTTTGTCATCTCCAAATCTCACTAAGCCTCCATTGTATTCTTGAAAGTTTAAGAATTTACCTTTGTCTCCAGTCATATGATGTGAGCATCCTGAATCAATGATCCATTCATCTTTTACTTCAACTTTAGCTGCCAAGGCCAGTTCTACCAGTTGAGTAGTAGGTGCCAGTTGATCTTCTATTATAGCAACAAAAACCCATCCATTGTCTACCGGATCCTCATCAAAATCATCAGTCACACCTTCATCAACAATGTAACAAGATTTTTCTTTATTCTTCTTAAATCTGTATCTCTGATATTCAGGGTTAGGCTTGTATGTTCTTCTAGCTTCTTCTCTTAGTCTAGCATGTCTATCAGGGCATCTTGAAGCCATATGACCAATCTTATTACAATTAAAACATTTAAAGGGTGCTTTACCTTCATATTTACTTCCAACTGGACCTTTAGGCATTTTCCTTGCAAATAGTGCTTCAAGTTCTTCATTCTCTTTCCTGCTTTCTTCAAGTTCTCTTGCATAAAAGGCTTTCCAATCATATTTGTCAAATGATGGATCAGATGATGTTGATGCTTTAAAGGCCAAATCTGTCTTTATAGTAGCAACAAGACCAAATTCTTCAATTTCAAAAGCTGAAAGTTTCCCAATCAATGTATCCCTAGTTATTGATGTATTAGGCATTGTTCTTAACTCATTTATAGCAGTGACTTTCATTTTATATGCCAGTGGCAATCCTCTTAAAACTTTTGAAACAATTTCATCCTCACTTAAGGTTCCTCCACAATATTTAATACCCAAAACAATCTCATTTACTCTTTCCATAAAAGTAGAAATCCTTTCATCTTCTTCCATTTTCAGATGTTCATACCTAACCCAGAAGCTTTCAAGTTTTGCAATTTTGACTGTGGAATCTCCTTCATTCAGTGTTTCCAAATGATCCAAATAGCTTTAGCAGTAGACCTATCTGATAGTCCCATTATTTGTTGATCTGATAATGCGCTCAAAAGTGCTTCTCTTGCTTTGCAATCATTTTCTTCATCTTTTCCCAAGGTAGGTGGATTAGGCTGACTAAGAGTAGGAGCAGTATAACAATTCTTTGTAACATCCCAGATGTCCTTTCCAATGCAATTTAGATGTGTCTCCATTCTGATTTTCCATATGCCATAATTGGTTCCATCAAGTTTAGGATTGTCCATCCTGAAATAGTTAGTAGACATTGGATCTCCTCAAACTGTTAAACTTCTACAAAAGAGGACTAAGCTCTGATACCAATTGTTAGGTCCTGGAGATAACTGAGATGGGGGGGGGGTGAATCAGTTGTCTAATAAATTTAAACCAAAACAACTTAACTAACTTAATGCTTAATACTGGCAAACCAGTTCAATATGCCGGTAGACAAATTTAATAGTTAATTGCTATACCAGTAAGGATTAGTGCATGAAACATAAAGACAAAGTCATCCACAACACATAACACCAATATTTGTACGTGGAAACCCTGTAAGAGGAAAAACCACGATGGGAAACCTTACCCACAATCAGATGATACTACTGCAGATAGTAAGTGTACATAAATGGGGTCTGCACATGCAGAAAGGCCAAGTGCCTAGAGCTCACTGCTCAATCACAAAATGGGAGTCATGCTGACTACAGTTGGATGGTTAAATCCAATAAGAATGTACTGCACAAAATAGCATCTTCATATGCTGGATTCAGTACTGGTGTAGTTCTGATTGTCTTTAAAAAAAACCTCCTTCAATCTTCAAATGATGTCTGCGTGTATAGCTCTACTTATTCTCGCATATACCTTCACACAATTCTTTTTCGCATTCCACATTTGATCTTACAAATAAGATCTTACATTTATACCATAACCTAAGACCAATTTTAGTAGGTTGGCTCTACAAGATATTTAAAATAAAAGCATTTTACAAACAAAATAATATCCGATGCAGTAACTGATTGAACATGTCGGCTTAATGCATTTACAACAATAATTAATCATCTCCAAAGCATGCCATGCTGATCTAGAAAAGATAAACCCGTCGGTGTATACCCTGGATTTATTTGCCGGTAATAGCAAATATGCAAATGTGAATGTACCAATAAACAAAACTCCAAGACAAAGTGTCCACACAATGTCTTCGACATAGCCAAGTGTTTTCCATATCATTCCAAGTGCCGATGATCATTATATCTTGCCAGTGTACCGGATACCGGTGACTGTGCATGAGTCACTTGCTTGCCGGTCAATGTTGCTGATTCTCCAAAGTGCCAGAGTTGATAAGTGTTTAGTAGGTGTTGACATCAATGACAAAAACCATACCAAAATACCAACAAATTGTGGGCACAATATTCTGAAGGTGTTTGGGAAACTGGATGTTGTTTGTGAAGTTACATTGGGAGTATTTTGAGACGTAACATTTGCATTTGAAGACATAACTCCCGATTGAGAATTTTGAGTTGGAACCATTGTATTTTGAGTTGTTGCGGCTTGTGTTCTTTGAGGCACACCATGGGTTGAGCTTGAATATGCTACTTGTGTTTTTGTAAAGTTTGGTGCCTTATTCACATTTTAAGTCAAGGTTACTTCTGGTGGCAATATCGTTGAAATGTCAACATTTAGGGGTAACTTGGCCCCATTTTGAATCAAAAGGGAAAGGTATTTGTTCTTATTGTTATTGATAAGCGCGTTTAAGATCATGAGGAATTTTGGATCTTGTTGAGATGCCTTTAATTCTTCTTGTGTCAAGCTCTACTGGATTTATTCCATTGAAAGCATGTTGTTTGTATTTATTGGCAATGTTGCAGGTCATCTAGCCTACGAGTATTGATAAGTTGATAAGTCCATGTTCCACACGAGGTTGAACAATGGGTCGCTATTTGGGTCCATTTTAGCTCTTTGTGATATGGTTACTAGCATGAATGACTTCTATGACACCTTGGAAATGCAAGACCTTGGACAAGTTATGGTGCACCTAAAAGGATGATGCTAGAATCTGACACTCTATTGGGGATTGGAACAAGGAGGTTGCGAAGGATATTGTTGAGGACTAGGACAAGAAAGTTGTTATTGTTGCAGTCTAAGTTTTTCAAGTCTTTGCTGAATGATTTCTCTTTCAATTGCTCTCCGGATTCAGACTGCTTTTCAAATTTCCTTGCCTTTTACAAATTTGAATCCTTCATACTGGGGGACACTAGTTCTTAACTTCCATGCAAAGTTATCAAGACTATCAATGATTTCTCCCTGATCATTGTTTGGACCAAGATTGGGCTGCTCAAATGGGAAGAAATCATCACCACGCAAGACCATTGTGACACATGCTATGAAAATGCAGCTAACTAGGATGACCTCCTAAGGAAAATATTACTAATGCAGATTCAATCTATTGACCAAGTGGTTGACAGTACTAAATTTTTTTAAGAGTTTGTTGATGACCCAAATTGAAGTTTTGGAAAGAGATTCACTATGCTAGACTGATGAGCAACGAAATCAGATTGACATTATGACTGATTAGAAATTTAGGGTCTTTTGGACTTAAGATTCTTTGAGAGAAATTTTGGACTTGGTGTAGAGCAAGACTATGCAAGGACTAAGTGAATATGACAAACCTAGGCTTGATGCAAAATGAGGACTAGGAAAAGACTTACACATACACTATGAGGACTTAAGAATGACCTAGGCAAAGACTATATGAGGATCAATGCAAATATAATACAAACTATTCAAGGACCTAATGAGAACTAAGGATGAACTATGCAAAAATGAAGACTAAACTTAGAATAAGAGGCAAAAATACAAGACACACTAAGTAAGAATCTATTGATTATGCAAGGACAATATGAGGATTAAGGATGAATTATGCAAGATGAAGACTAAGGATAAAGTATGCAATCTATGAGACATAGGATCACAAAGAGTAAAATATTTTTTCTATTTTTTGAAAGTGGGAACCTTGTTTGGTTTTTTTATTTGATCAATTTGTTGAGGTGGGATTGTTTTGGTGAGATATTTTCTGACTCTTGAGAACACTTGTTTGTGAAAAAGTATGGCCATGTATTTTGTTTTTAACAAACTCTAAAAAAATTAGAGTTACGCAAGGAAGGGCTTATTATCCCATATCAAGATTGACTCTATGCTAGTCTAGAATATATGTGATACACAAAAAATCATAATAGAAAAAGCCTAGGTTGGAAATTGGAAACCATTCAATGGGGCCCCTACAATAAAATATCAAAATCAAAATGGACAGATAGAGAAGCTGGTAGCATTGGCTCCACTCCATGACACACACTTCTCAGGCATGCCAGTTTCTCTTACTCCAAAGATCAAAAGATCTTATCACTGAGGATTTTCTATCTCATTAAGCACGACACATGAGGGGTATCTATGGGGTACAATCCACATTCCCAGAACTATTGAACGTGGGATTTGGGCTACTAGATTAGTTCTTAATTATTTTCTGATGGGTCCAGTCCAACAACAGATTCTGAGGCAATCCACTTAAGACTTTAGGTGATCTTATCGGTGTAGGGAAGGCCCCCACATATGTTGAATTCACTCAACATCTCAGCCGTTTGACCAGGTTTTTTGTATAGTGGCTCAAAAGCATACCGCTTGAGAATACACTAAGAGAGACGATATACCCAACATATCCCAATTCGAAGTATCTTTGCAAGGTGACGAAATCCCCAGTCAAAGGCACCCCTCCACTACCCCCAAAAAAATGGAGTGTTGTTAACACTTTTCTCTTGCACCCGGGTCCATGAAAGCCAGGGGAGAAGATAGTTTGTATTAACGATGGGACCACTCCAGATACAAAAAGGGTTCTTTCTCCTTAAAATATTGCAATATGAGCTAAACTAAACATAAGCCTGATTCATGTTTATTTTAAAACCCAAAATGAGGTGTGAGATCCGCATGTTCATGTCTATTTTAAACACCAAGACAAAATGTGAGATTTGCATTGTTCAATTTTAGGCACCAAAACCGAAGGTGAAATTTGTGTTGCTCAATTTTAAGCACCAAAATGAGATATGATATTTGTGTTGTTCATTTTTAGGCACCAAAACAAAATGTGAAATTTGTATTGTTTAGTTTTAAGCACCAAAATGAGATACGAGCTAACAACCTAACAAAACCTTGCATCCACACATGTCAGTAATTTCATGCAATTCTCTAACTGATCGGTTCTTCTATGTTCTTCCCGCCATAGGCTGCATACACGATATTAGTAAAACTAGAAAAACCAACAATAGAAAGAAAACACAGAAACATAAAGCTTCTAAGTTTATCCAACAATTGCACGATGATATCAAGACAAATGTGAATATAATATCCTAGCGAATGCGAATTTCTATCTTTATGCATGTGAATTACTGATAGAACGATTGTGCAAACCTATTAGGGAAAATGCAAAATGTAGACAAGACCAATGCGAAATGACAGACAAAAAATTAAACAAGATGAGGAAACCTGTAAAACAAATAATTATTCCAAAATTTTATTAACCATTAGCTCGTCCCCATTTATCATGTTGTATCTCAAGACGTTAGTATGCACGTGGGTATGGTATTCATAAATGACACTTTGTTCTTTTGTGTTTTGGATTTTTCTTTCTGCTTTTAGGATTCACTGATAGGCTCTTTGTTGTCTTCTTTCATTTGCCTTCTCCCTTGAACCTGAAATCTTACATTTCAATTTTCTTGCCATGAGATTCGGTTCATTTTAAGCAACATATAAAAGTGATATTTCTAGATTCAAAAACTAATTATGGGTTAGATTAGCAGAGAAATCGTGAATAAGACCAACAAAACAAAATGATTGTAAAATGAAGCCACATGAATGTGAGACAAATTCACAATGATTGCGAATTTTTGTTTATATAGATGGAAATTCCTGCATGGACGAATGCAAGATGTTTTTGACAAATGCGACACAATGTCAAAACAAATGCAAAATCAATCATGTTTGTCTATACAGGATCTGCAAAAATCTACAAAAATCACTGAGAAACATGAAAAAATATCACATGCTATTAGTTCACATTGGGTTCACCATTGTTTTCATGCCTAAAATCATTAGGGAAATCAAGCTAATTAGAGTAAAAGGATAATCATGAATTCCTTAACTAATTAAGAAATCCTAAACATAAATCAATGAAAGTATTAGTCTAATAAGATATTTTAACCAAATAGATCTAACTAAAACTCCCTATTATCCATGCTACTTCCATTGTCCTTCTCCAATATTGTGTTGTGTGGCTCTTAGTTATTGCATTAGGATTCCTGCATAGGTTAGGCACAATAATTTCAAAGATCGTGATTGTTGAAAATGGAGAAATGATGTTGCTTTTATAGATTTCTGGGACAAATTGGGTGAGAAATGGAACTCAAGTGCTGATTGATAGTTAAACTAATTTGATTGATCAATTAACTCCTTTGATTGATTTGTTAAGTTGATAGATTGGATAGATGACTAATTAGATTGGATAGATAACTAGATAGATTAGCTAGTTAACTGAATTGACTAGGGAGATGACTATATTGATTGGTTTGTTAGAAAAAGGTGATTGAGAGTTAAACGTGGAGATTGGAGAGTTAACTAGTTAGCTAACTGATTTGATTGATTGGTCATGATTTTCAACATGTGCTGTAGGACTTTTGAATTGAAATTTATTTTTATTTTTATTTTTATTCGAATTTTGGTTTTCGAATGATGAAATTGACATGCACATTTACTTGAAATTTGATGAAATCAGAACTTGGTGAAATATGAATTTAGAGAGATGAAATTAGATGAAATTAATTGAAATCAAAATTTGGGGATTTGGAGAATGAATGAATGAATTAAATAATTATAATGAAATTATTCAATCATTAGAAGTAGAATTAATTAAATAATAAAGATTATTTAATTAAGGAATTAAATCATTAATTAATTAAATAAATAATATTTAATTAATGCTTCAGAAAAGGGTTAAATGATTAATGAATTAAGGGACATGAATTGAATATTTAGTAAGATGGATGTAAGATGGATGATGATGATTAAATTAGTTTAGAAGAATAAGATTAATTAGATTAATTAGATTAATTAGATTAATTAAATAATTAAATAATTATTTAACTAATAGGATGAATAATTAGTACATGATCTATGAGACATTTTTAGGTGTCTACACTTTCACAAGTGGAAGATTTATAGGAAGAAGAATTTATAATACGCATGTAGGACTTAATATAATGTGCACGTAGGAATTAATACAAGGTGCTTGTAGGACTTAAGACATCTACCCATAGGACTTACGATAATGTGCTCGTAGAACTTACAATAATGTTCTCACAGGGCTTAAAATATCCACATGTAGGATATATGATAATGCACCCATATTACTTAAAACATTTGTTTGTATGACTTACAATAATGTGTCCATACTGCTTAAAACATCTTCCCGTAGGACATAAGATAACGTGCTTGTAGGAATTAAAGCATAGGCCTATAGGAATTATGATAATGTGCCTATAGGACTTAAAACATCTTCTTGCAAAACTTATGATAATGTGACCATAGGACTTAAAATTAGGATTTAGCCATTAGATGGTGTCATTGACAAGCACACTCCCCCTCAATGGCATCACCTAAGGCTAAGCATTGATTTGATTTTGGAGAATATTTGTACATGAGCTTTTAATAAGTAATGGCGAAGATTCCAATATATAGAATGCGCCCACGATCTTCAATGTGTTGTTATGATGGAGCTAGAAATTTTTTTTATGATGAAATGAATTCTTTAGTGAGCTACCATGATCTTCAATGTGCTTTTTTGTCTTTAGAAATGATATTTTTTGGAAAGAGTAAAATAACTTCAAGTAAGATGGAACTTTACCATGTATCCAATTGGAACTATTTCATAAATCTTCAAGGCCATATTGATTCTTCAAGATTTTCCCTTTTGATTCAAAGACACAAATAAGATAGTCATTTTATTAAAGTATTTCTCCATCCATGTAATAGCACTTGCATCATATGTTTTGAGGGAATAGTCTTGACAAAGAAACATCAATCTTGTTAGTAACATAGTAAACAAATAAACTTGATTCTTGGTGCAAGGAAAAAACATAATATTATGAGTTTGTCATTCCCAAAGATCATATACTATTCCTCAAAAAATTAGAATATAATCCAATTATTAGTATCAAGGAGATTAACATATATTTTCATAATCATAAGCATGAATAATTAGAGAAGTAGACATAATACTACATATAGTAATGATCTGGACATAAAAAAATTTAAGCAACATGTAAACTATCCTTTCTAGGTTTGCTCCCCAGAATTTATAAGGGCTATAGCCACCCATTATAAATAGTATGATTGAAAATATAGATCAAATACAAAATAGAATAAAAAATCTCTTTGATCTCCGAAAAAGATGCTAGTGAGCAATTTATCAATTTTGAATTTACTTATGCATATTTACTAGCTTGTACATTCCCTTTATTTATGGATAGATAGATGATTTCATATTTATCATTGAGATAATCTGATATTAAGGAATTTTCTTATAACATTGTGAAAGGAGGCACTACATTCAACCCCCTCTACATATCTTCAAATACCGCAGGTCACATGTATGCTTTAAAAAAATCCATTATTATATTGCTCATAGGTAAAAAAGTTCCTTATATGTGAGATTTTAATAATATGTTTATTTACGCGTATATAAATACATAAGTTTGATGTATTTCTTTAAAGTATTTCACAACATAAATAAACAAAATATCTCAAAAAAATACATAGATTACTCATGAAACAATCTCATTACTTTATAAATAATAGATCACCATTTCCACCCTCGTTGTGAGGAAATTGAATGTATAATCTAATTCAATAAAAGAGGCCATGAGGGATCGCTTCTAAGACTTAGACTTTGGAGAATTTAATGTTAGTCTTTAATATTCCCCTCGACATGCATCGATTACCTATACCATTGTGCGATGACATGATAATGCATGACATCTCATAATCACAATGAAATAAGGAAACCAATTTAAGCTATGATATGAACTATATGACAGTAACTAGGTTCAAATCTTAAACAATTAAAAAAGAGAGAGTACTCCAATAATTAAAAGGCGAGATCGATTTTAACGTGCAAATAGAATGACACAATTAAGAATACTTTAGCCAATTCCACTGGAATTATTACTCTCAGGAAGAATCCAACTTTTTAGATTCGCTAGCATTGCCAAAATGATTTCCACTTGCCTCCTCTTTAAGTAGTTGAGGATCGACTTTATCTTGTTAATTTCTATAACCTAGCAACAAATTAATTGCTCGATAAATATCACAAAAAAGAAACTATCTGATTTGTAACAATTAATACACCGAGTTAATTAACAATAATGAATAGTAGAAGCAAATTCACACAAAACCAAACACATAAACATAGATCTAGCACTGATATATCCAAGAAACCCCAATGCGAGGAAAAACCTGCAAATATTGAATCTTCTATTCAACTTCAAGAGATAACTTTCCTTCAAGAATCTCATCCAAGTTTCTACAACGATCTTACATATATAGCTTTCTTGATGAAACACCAATTATGCAAGACAAGAGAAACTTTCCTTACACAACACATCCTAAGAGAAACATTCCTTACATAACACAAACTGGAACTTTCCTTCTATGGTGCAAGAGAAAGGAAACTTGTCTCACATAACTTAGACTATCACACACATAAAACCGTTCTTGGTGTTAACCTCACAACTCTAGGAAACATTCTATTTACAGAATAGAAAACATTCTCTTGCTGAGCATTCTACTCGAGCTGCACTTAAGCAACTTCCACAATCTACACCTTTCGAACTACAGAAAACTTAAACACTCCCTCTTAGTGAGGAAGGTGTTCTACACAACACCCATCTTATTCCCGAAGAATAAAAACTTACTATTCATCAAAGCCTTCATCAGGATGTCTACTATCTGCTCATCCATAGGAATGTACTGTAACTTGACTAATGGATCTAGCTCAAAGATCCCAGATAGAAGTTTCCGAAGCTAGATAGCCTCACATGTAGCCATACACTTAGCCTCTGTATAACTTAGTACAACTAACATCTATTTCTTGTTGTACGAAGAGACCACTCCTGATCCTAAGCTGAAACAACACCCTGAAGTGCTCTTCTTGTCAGTTGTACTGCCTGCCCAATCTGCATTGATAAGCCCCTTGAGCTTCACTCCATCCCGCTGAATATACTTCGGCCCATAATCAACTGTGCCTCAGAGATACCTTGAAAGAATTGAGAACTGAATATTGAAGAAATCTATGATACAAAAACTAGGCTTCGTATTCAGAGTTCAGAGCTCTGATACCATGTTAATTTCTATAATCTAACAACAAATTAATTGCTTGACAAATATCATAGAAAAGAAACTATCTGATTTGTAATAATTAACACACTGAGTTAATTAACAATAATGAATAGCAGAAACAAATTCACATGAAATCAAACACATAAACATAGATAGCACTGATATATCCAAGAAACCCAAATGCGAAGAAAAACCTACAAATGTTGAATCTTCTATTCAGGTTCAAGAGAAAACTTTCCTTCAAGAATCTCATCCTAGTCGCTACAACGATCTTACATATATAGCCTTCTTGATGACACATCAATTATACAAGACTAGAGAATATTTCCTTACACAACACATCTTAAGATAAATATTCCTTACATAACGCAAACTGGAACTTTCCTTACGTGGTGCAAGAGAAAGGAAACTTATCTCACATAACTTAAACTATCACACACATAAAACCGTTCTTGGTGTTAACCTCACAGCTCTAGGAAACATTCTCTTGCTGAACATTCAACTCGAGATGCACTTAAGCAACTTCCACAATCCACACCTTCTGAACTATAAAAAACTTAACATATCTTGCATCATCTCTAGATACAATTATATATTGTGCAAGAGAAATGATGATGATAATGGTGAAATATTTTCATTCACATAGGTTTTTTTGGCTTAAAAATTTATGTATGTCTTTTCATAAATCCATTTTATGTGTTGTTAGATCAATTTTCTTTTGTCATCTTCTATCATTACTTATCTTCCTTGACGTATTTAACTTACTTGATTCATATTAAGAAGTTACATTGAGTTTTAGGAGCACTACGTGAAAACAATTGAGTGGAATTACGAGTAGTGATTTGCATCCCCATACATGAATTTGATTGGCATCTTGATAAGTATTATGAATTTGACATTTTACATCTTTCATAGGTTGAATGTGGGATATAGATGGATCCATCACTCCTAATTGAACATAGAGAAGAGAAGGACCTCAAGAAATAGGCGTCGTAAGATTTCTAAGGGAAATATATAATCAAAAAAATGATAGAGGAATCAGTATCACTATTCTTTGAAAGTGGTGAGGTTGTAATTCAGAGCAATAAGCAATTGGTCTTTACAAAACGTAATTATAACTATTCTTCCTTTGCTAAGAGTTATATTTAATTAACAATTTATTTAAAATAATGATTTTTATTTAGTGTCACACATACTAAACAACATATTAAGCCTACAAAATATCAGTCAATTTTGAATATTTAACATTTTTAAGCTTAAAAATCAAACCTTAATATATATAATTTAAACCATTCATTGAAGAAGCCATTCCTTTAACATTTTGAGGTCCCCTTATTGCATAGTGAACTTTATTATGTCCTTTCCCTTTCTTAATTGATATAGACATCAACGACTGACATAAAAGTACAAAAACTTGGCTTCGTATTCAGAGTTTAGAGCTCTGATACCATGTTAATTTCTAAAATCTAACAACAGATTAACTGCTCGACAAATATCACAGAAAAGAAACTATCTGATTTGTAATAATTAACACACTGAGTTAATTAACAATAATGAATAGTGGAAGCAAATTCACACAAAATCAAACACATAAACATAGATAGCACTGATATATCCAAGGAACCCAAATGTGAGGAAAAACCTGCAAATGTTGAATCTTCTATTCAGCTTCAAGAGAAAACTTTCCTTCAAGAATCTCATCCTAGTCGCTACAATGATCTTACATACATAGCCTTCTTGATGACACATCAATTATACAAGACGAGATTTTTTCCTTACACAACACATCTTAAGAGAAACATTCCTTACATAGCGCAAACTGGAACTTTCCTTAATGGTGCAAGAGAAAGGAAACTTGTCTCACATAACTTAGACTATCACATACATAAAACCGTTCTTGGTGTTAATCTCACAACTCTAGGAAACATTCTATTTACATAATAGAAAACATTCTCTTGCTGCACTTAAGCAACTTCCACAATCCACACCTTCCGAACTACAAAAAAATTAACATATCTTGCATCATCTCTAGATACAATTATAAATTGTGCAAGAGAAATGATGATGATAATGGTGAAATATTTTCATTCACATAGGTTTTCTTGGCTTAAAAATTTATGTAAGTCTTTTCATAAATCCATTTTAGTTGTTGTTACATCAATTTTCTTTTGTCGTCTTCTATCATTACTTATCTTCCTTGACATATTTAACTTACTTGATTCATATTCAAAGTTACATTGAGTTTTATGAGCACTACATGAAAATAATTGAGTGGAATTACAAGTAGTGATTTGCATCCCCACACAAGAATTTGATTGGCATCTTGATAAGTATTATGAATTTGACATTGTACATCTTTCATAGTTTGAATGTGGGATATAGATGGATCCATCACTCCTAATTGAACATAGAGCAGAGAAGGAACACAGGAAATAGGCGTCGCAAGCTTTCTAAGGGAAATATATAATCAAAAAAATGATAGAGGAATCAGTATCACTGTTCTCTGAAAGTGGTGAGGTTGTAATTCAAAGCAGTAAGCAATTGGTCTTTACAAATCGAAATTGTAATTATTCTTCCTTTGATAAAAGTTCTATTTATTTAACAATTTATTTAAAATAATGATTTTTTTTTTGAGTGTCACACATACTAAACAACATATTAAGCCTACAAAATATCAGTAAATTTTGAATATTTAACATTTTGAAACTTAAAAATCAAACCTTAATATATATAATTGAAACCTTTCCTTTAACGTTTTGAGGTCCCCTTATTGCATAGCAAACTTTACTATGTCCCTTTGTTAATTGATATAGACATCAACGTCTGACATAAAAGTATGATGTTAGAATGGAAAGCTTTCTTTGTTAAATTTCACTAAATTGTATTGCTTCTCCAATATTCCTCTATAAATTACCATATAGTTTCTGTTCCCCTTGCTGCACCACAAGTCATCCTTTTTCCAAACTAATTTCATGACCTAGAATCACATCGAACTCACCAAGGACAAATATATGCTTATCTCTCGCGCTGCATTAAACTCTTAATAATGCCCAAGTTTCCTTTGTTTTATAAATTACATACCACTCTATTAAAGTATATCAACTTGCTTCTACACCTTCACTTTAAATAGTCTAATTAAGGGATCTATTCTAATTTTGACGTCAGATATGAGACTCTTTTAGTCTGCTCCTCGTAAAAGTCATGTCCTATTAGTTTGTTCTTTAGAAAGAGTCTCGTCATTGGTCTTAGAGTGTTAATTTTAATGATGTTTAAGGCGAGAGGGGTTCAAACTGGACCTATTTTCTATTTTCTGTAATTGCCACACAATTTTCATAGCTATCACATAAAAATAATTAGCATTAATAACTTAACTCTGATGGATTGATTTTGAAGTAAAGTAAAAGACACACTAGATGAATTGTAAAACTGTCCTTTCATATTGGCTTCTAAATGTATTTTAGTATAAATTGTAAAAATGATTAGTATAGTCTAACTTGTTCTGATATCATGTTAGAAATTAGGATTTTAGGATACTAATCATTATTTAAACAAGATAGAAAATAAATGCATTAAGAATCATACAACCATAAATTAACACATTACACAAGATATACATGGGAAAACCATTTTGGGTAAAAAAACCCCCATAGAGCATCATTTTATTAAAATACTTACAAATGTAGTCTTTCATAAAATAGACTAGAACCTAGGGGTACTCCTCCAATGCTTCCTCATGGCCAATAATACCTCTTGTGCATCGTAATACAACTCACTATAGATCTCCAAATTTCCACCCACCTCTCAAATGAGAGAGAACCTCCTTAAATATAGGAGGAAGGGTGACTTCACTAGTCACAACTTTTCAACAACCCCCATTAATAAATAATAAATAATATAATAATTATTATATTATAATTATTTCAAATGGGATATACTTATAAAGCATATAATATATAACGTTTTATGACCTTATATTAGAACATTATATATAAATGTTATAAGGGTATGAGCCATAATAACATAACGTTCTAACAATATTCGATACATGCAATACTCACAAACATCAAAGTCAAGATTAAAATCATTCAAACCTTCAACAAGTTTTTTATTTTTCAAGGTCCTTAGGCCCTTTTCTCCAATGTGGCCAAACCTCTGGCGTCATAACATAGTCTTCTTTGTAGGTAACTTTGCTTTAGAAGAAAGAGCACCATTAGGTACCCAAAAGCCATGTCCATCTACTGAAGATGAAACTCTCAAATCTTCCAATGAAGTATCCACAAATTTTCTTTTCATAGAAGTGCTATTACACTCAACATTGTATGCTTCTAAATTATACAATGTGTCAAATCTGACACCTCTAGCAATCAACATAACACCTCTAACCATTTTACATCCCGCATTCGAAAAGACTACCTACACACCCACATTTATCAGTATGCTTAGAGATAAAAAATATTCATTTTAGTCCAAGGATATGCAACACACCACTAATCCTTTTTATTCTACCATCAAGAAACCTGATTCTAACTTTACCATGATCAATAATATCTAAATAAAAACCATTACCCAAGTACACCTTACCTCTATTAAATTATTCATATTCAGATAACCAATCTCTATTGGAAGTCATATGAAAATATGCACCTCAGTTAATTAACCATGCATCATTACTTGCATGAGTGGTCAAAACTGCAATGAATGCATCACCATCTTCCTTCTCGGACTCAGAATCAAAATCAAAGTTCTTTTTATTCTTCTTTCTTCTTTGCAATCCTTATAAAAGTGTCTTGATTTATCACAATTTTAGCAAATGACTTTGGACTTTCTAGGAGATTTGAATCTCTGTCTATACTTGGATTTATCATTCTTCTCATTCTTCTTGCCTTTTTCCTTAGGTCTTCCCTGAGCAGTTATGGATTTCTTCAAACTAATGGATAACTTCCTTTGCATCTCTTCACCAAGAAAGACACCCACCACATCTTTAGACATCAAAACAACATAAGTAATACCATTAGCCATAACAAGAGAATCCCATAAATTATGCAAAGAACAAATTTAGATATGACATTTCTCCTCCTCATCCATCTTGACACCAATAGATGCCAATTGAGCCACCAATATATTGAATGCTTCCAGGTGGTCTACAATCCGTCCACCCTCTTCCATTCTCAAGGAATATAATTTATTCATCAAGAAAATCCAATTCAATAAATATTTGACTTGTTACATCTCACCAAGCTTATTCCATAGCTCCTCTGTAGAGGTCTCTTCATGGACATTGATTATAATAGAGTCTACCAAGCACAATATGATTAGACCCTTGGATTTATGGTCCATAGCATCATACAAAGCAACTGCATTAAGATCTATATGTCTTAAGACATTCACATCAATAACATCCCATATATCTCAATCTATTAGTGGATCTTCCATCTTAAACTTCTGCATATAAAAATTGCTTTAAAAAAAAATCCCCACCTCTATTCTCTTTAACAAAATTGCCATCTGAAAATTGTTGCAAATTTTTTACACATATTTACAATGATTATACATACTTAACAAAAGTAACACAAATAGCATGCATACCACCACACATTGATTTTCGTTGGAAAACCCTTTTGGGAGAAAAACCCCACACTCCAAAAGCCGCTCATTATATTATTCAGAAATCAACAATAGATTACAATATACTTGTAAATCAAGCTTCTCATAGGAGTATTATCAATGAATATCTAGAGGTAACTCAATTACTATAAGACTCTTACACACAACCTCCATCTCATGCACCTAATATAAAGAGATACAATACATGAAACTGTCAAACTGTATAACAAAACCTCAAGGGATTAAACCACCCAAGAGTGACACACATCTTATCTCAAATAAAAGATGACCTATGATATGTTAATACACACATCAACACATGTAACTCCCTTTTATAACTCATTTATGTGTCCAACATTTTTTTAAAATTTACTATTTTAGGAGACCCAACTTCCAAAGGCCATAACTTTTAAATCGGGTGTCTAATTGAGTAATAGATTAAAGTGTTAGAAATATTGCAACATCATCTAGCAAGTTATAACTTGATACACTAGTAATAGACACTTTATGACCTTTTCAGAGCCGCTAATACCCTCAAAATTGAATTTAAAACTTTTTTTTGCAACTTTGAAAAATGATAACTTTAATATCTTCAATACTAGACACAATATTGCAACGAAAACTTTTATTGCATGCTTATCTAGCCAATTTAAAGCCTTTGGGAAAATTTTAGACCAATCCATGCTCAACCAAAAACTTACTAGAAATAGTAACCTTATGTATATGTAAGGGCGTGCCACCATTTTCCTAATAGTCATGTGTGTTTCTATATTTATTCATTGTCATTTAGTAGTAAGAGTGCATATGGCCTAATGATGGTTATTAATCTCTAGAATAATTTGAATGAGAGAATGATTGTAAGCCAACACAAGTAAAATATTATATTAAAGTGTTAACCATGGTCTAGTGCCTGCTTTGGATAAACAATTAACATTTGGTTCTAATATTGGGGCCCTCAATGGTTCATCACATTGTTAATTGGCTATATGATTTGGACAATAATGAAGAATGAGCTATGAAAGTGCATTGCCAAAAAAATTAATAGTTTTATCAAAGGACAAGTTCCTACTAAAGAAAATATTCATAAATAGAAAAATGAGTTGCTTGGTGCTAATTATATGAAGAGTTTTGGGTTGACCTCTTTGAGTAAATCTTTGATTAGTTGTTAGCATGTTTTAACATTATTGACCTAAGCACTAGAATTGAGTCACTTGAATGCTAAAATTGATTTCATAGTTAAAATGCATCGATTTCTTCTATCCTCGTGTTGTTGATGTGTTTTTGAAGGGTGTGATTGATTTTAATTCATGCAATTTATAGTAATGAAATATATATATCTCTACATAGGAATCACTAATTAAGTTCCTAACACCACTTAGGTGTAAAATTTTTAAACTAATTTCTCTTTGGGTGAAGATGATGTTTGTTAAAAATAGATTTGAAAAATTCTAAGTGAAGTAGTGTCTTGTTGAGTTTAGGGGCCCCTGTATAGGTGATGTAGGAGCATCTAGGTGCACGGGTGATCAACATGAACCAAAAAAATTCAAAGGTTTATTTTTAGTTTTATTTTAGTTTTGCTTTTTTTTTGTTGTTGGTTTTGTTGGTTTTCTTTAGGATACATTCTAGATAAATTTGGTGGAAATTTGATGCAAATTGGCCAAATTAGGCAATTTTAGAGGTTTTGTAGGTTTGTAAACTAGTGGGTTCACCAAAGGTTTAGATCTTTGTCACAATTTGGAAGTTATTAGGCTCATTAAAGGTTTAACCCACTAAAAAGAAACTCTAATAAGAAAAATATTTGATAGTTTTGAACTCATCGAAATACTAAAATTGTTGTCAACAAGTTGTTTGAAGCCCATGTTCTCCTAGTTCCAATAAAGTGTTTAGTTTGGGATCTTAATTTGGAAACTTATCTATTTGTTGATACAATAAATCATCAAAACACTATATAATTAAATAATAAAGGTATCAAAATAGAGTGAAGTTTAAAGGAGTTCAAAATTTCAGTGGTTTGTCAAAATGTTGAACTGCTATATAGGTGGTCAGTTAGATTGAAAAAAGATTCAAAGGTTTTGGAGTTCAAGGTTTTACTAAAAGTTTACTAATTTAAAAGGTGAAGGTTTGGAGGTTTGAGAGTTCTAGATTTTTACAAATCACCTAATTTTAAAAAAGGAAGTCTATACATGATTGATCTTTCAAGATGATAGCTATCCACTAACAAAGAAAGGTAAAAAGTAAAGGTTATGACCAATGGTCATCACAAAGTTGATAATTTCTGACATTCCAGGCTGGAGTTAGTTTTCTTGACCAAAAGAAAAGGCCAATGATGGAATACATACAAATATATAGAAAAACCAAATGATGCCATGTGGCACAAGATGATTGGAAAATTTGATCTATTGATTTTACTTCCCCTTGCATGAGTATACAAATAAAAGAATATGTAGGCAGATAGGTTGGCAATTTGAAGAATTTGATTGTTATAAAACAAAGGGACATAATCTTAGTGTATTGTCACATGTCAAGCTCTGATGGAAAATGTTTGGGGATGATTTTTTTTTGTAGTTCTTTACCTTCCTCAAGACTATGCATAAAAGAGTTGATAATCTCAAAAGAGAGGGTTCAAAATTTGGGAGAGAAGAAGAACCACCTGAAGAGTTTGGTTATGTCAAACCAATGAAGGAGTTATTATAGGGGCCTATGATACGCATATTTATTATAAGGGACTATAATGCCCATATGTTGATGTGAAGGCTTATAATGAATGTATTTGAATTTGTAGTCATCATACTCCTATTGCATATAAACTGAAGCTTATTGTGATTGTATATTTTTATTAATGATTATATTTTATAGATTTGGTGTAGTTATAGTTGCGTGATGGGACAATGTGATAATACTCCCATTACAAGTTTTGCATCAATGGGTGATGGACCAACTACTTCATGATAGGGCATAAAAGTTAATATAAAGAGAATTATAAAAATAAAAAGCATAATATAGATAAAGGTACAAGAACCACGATAAAGTTGAGATGGCCAAATTAAAGGTAAAGAGACTCAAATCATTACAATGTGTGTAGATAAGGCAGTTGCACAAAGATGGAATAATTAATAATGAACCTTAGGTGAGAGTATTGATGAAGCTAAAATAATTAATGCAAAAGTGAATATACACAATTCAATAGTGATATTTAAGTTATGACATATGACTACCACCTTGCATAGATCTTAACACATATGAAAATATTTGATTAGTGATCATGAGGAAGCACAACATTTTTTCACATGTTTATTATACTAAGAAGACTTAGAAGAAAGGATTGAGGTACTTTTGAGTAATATTGTATTTAATTTTTTAAGTTTATAATTCCATGGGTTTCTATGTAGATGGATCCAGTCATGTAAACAACTATTGCAATGCAACTTAATATGATGTAAAATATAATAATTATTTGTGAGTCAACACTCACTATGTAATTCCTACTTTGTTAAGAAATGAGGAGATATTGTTGGAGTAATGTTTTAATATCTAACCTAATATTATATTGGTTGAGATACAAAGGTTATACCATTATAACATAGGAAAATATTTATTGCATGCAAATTTGAAATTAAGTTGTCTTACTATAATAAGGCATATAGGTATTAATCTTCTTTGTTATGCTTAAATCATCAAACTTAACATGATTAATAAAATAATTTTAGATAAACACAAAGCATAAAACTAATGAAGATTATATTACCATAAGGTAGAAACAACAAACACACACATAAACTATAATACAAGAAGATCATCTCACAACATAATATTTATGTGGATAACCTTGTAGGAAAAAAATCCACCAAGAGGAAAGGAAGATTATGTATTATCCTTAAATATATGAGCAAAATATTGTTAGTAGCAACCAAGAAGGAAAACTGAGAGGGGAGGTGGATGAATCAGTTTTCACCGGATTAAACAATTTAAGCACAATCTCAGATCTAAACAACTCCAACAAAAATAAAGATAAACACAATAACACCAACACACATAACACCAAGTTTTTGACGTGAAAAACCCGGTTAAGGGAAAAACCATGGTGGGAACCTACCCACAATAAGATGATACTCTGTAGTAGTATGTGTAAATATTACAATAGAGATTTCTCATGCATTCAGACATACTGTCTAGAGCTCATTGCTCAAAATAAGATGACCTAGAAGGCTCCAACCTTTAGGGAAGGCTCACTACCTTACCATAATATTCAGACTATAATTCGGATTACATGAACTGCAAATATAGCATCTACTAATGCTTGATGACAGTTCCGGTTAAGTACATTTATCTTCCCTACAATAATCTCTGCTCAATTCACCACATCGAAGGATAAATTCACTTAAGCACACATAGAACACTCTCTGATAATGCAGACACACCATCGACACCCTAATTACATGACTATACCACCTATATATACAATTCATCAACCTTGACTACAAGGTTGACCAAACCCTCAAACCTCAATTACAAAATTACATCACACAATACATAAATGAACCACCAGACCAATACAATGATATACATGTCATAGCATGGACCTAAACCAAATCTAGAATCATGCATCACCATAAAAAATCTTGCCAAGATCAACTGCAACATGCTACACCACCAAGAACATCACATAACACGAAGAATACCATCAGATCAACAAAATCACCAAGAACGTGCACAAGAATCAATGCGGACCACCAAGACAAATAGGACACGATCAGGAATCACCAACAAGCACATTAGAACCATCCACAATAGCTACACCAACACCACTTATTCAAATCTTCATCGATCAACACACTGACTCACAAGAACACTCAACAACAACAATTTGGACTAGAAAGATAACTTGTAGAGCACCAAATCATGAACCATCTAAACTGAAGATACACATGAACATCTGGAAAATTATCCCAAATCCACAACCAAATATGTAATCATACTGGAGCTCACAAGATCAAATGCCAAACTCTTCCAACCACAGAACAAAAAGAATGAACTACAAACTAGATCAAATAATATGATCAAGTCAACTTTCCGGATCACTGAAACCAATAAGGAATGAAGTAGAGATACTGGAGGTACTTCATTACTAAACCACAAATCCTTAATCCAACCAAATCAATGCAATGTAATCAGTAGAACACCAAAGAGATCTCTGCAACACCAAAACATAGGAATATGTTGACATTAATGACAACAACATATCCTAGCAGCAATAATATCCAACAATCTCCCCCTTTGGCATTGATGACAACATATGAATGTGAAAAATAATCAATGTAAAGGAAATAGATCAACATCGGTAATCTACAACAAACTCCCACTAAGATCATGCACACAAAGCTCCAAAGATAAAGAATTTGTTTCACATGACTCTCTCCCCCTTTGACAACAATGCCAAAGACATAATACAAATTATTCTCTCTCCCAAAACACATCTTCTAAGAAGGAAAATCTCCCCCTTAGGATAAACCCACAATTGAAAATCTAAACAAGTGTGTGGTTCAAATAGTGACTACCCCGGCTAAGTAGAAACACTAACTCATCGACTTAGACATAAAGATAAGGCTCTGAAATCCACCAAATTTATGCAACTCCATGCATCTAGTTCTCAATAGGAGGGGCAGAGACCCCTGGCTTGTCTCTCAAATAGACAAATGTATCTGCAGGCAAAGGCTTAGTGAAAATATCTGCAATCTGATCCTTTGTAGATACATATTCCAATCTGACTTCTTCATCACTGACCTTCTCCCTCAAGAAATGATATATTATGGACACATGCTTTGTTTTACAATGCAACACCATATTCTTTGAAATATTGATAGCACTTGAATTGTCATAATATATAACCGTAGGTTCATCATAAATCACCCTAATATCCTTCAACATCTGCTTCATCCAAACTACCTAAGTACATTTACTAGCAGTAGCAAAGTATTCAGATTCAACAGTAGATAAAGATACAACATCTTGTTTCTTACTGGACCATGAAATCAACTTCTTCCCCAAAAAGAATGCTCCACTGGTAGTTCTCTTCTGGTCATCAACATCACCAACCCAATCAACATCAGTATAGGCACACAATAGGAAATCATAATTCTTCAGATACCACAAGCCATAGTCAACAATCCCCTTCAAATATCTAAAAATCCTCTTATCAACAGTAACATATGTCTCTTTAGGATATGATTGAAATCTAGCACAAAGAGAAACAACATGCATAATATCCAGTCTAGTCTGAGTTAAGTACAACAATCCACCAACCATAGATCTATACAAAGTTTGATTAACTTTATGAGATTCATGATTCTTAGACAACTTGCATCTAGTCACCATAGGAGTTCCAACAAGCTTAGAATTAGCTAATCCAAACTTTTTCAATAATTCCTTCACATACTTAGATTGAGAAATGAAAATACCTTTACCGGTCTGATTAATCTACAATCCTAAGAAAAATTTCATCTCACCAATCATAGACATCTCAAATTCCTTTTGCATATCATTAGAAAATTTCATACTCATATCATCATCACCGCCAAAAATGATATCATCAACAAAGACTTCAACAATCAAAATGTTATCATTATCAACTTTGAAATATAAGTTACTATCAATAGTACCTTTACAAAATCCCAACTTCAAAAAATACTTATCCAATCTTGCATACCAGGCTCTAGGGGCTTGCTTCAGTCCATACAGAGCTTTCTTCAATTTTTATACCATATCTCCTTCATCTGATAAAGAAAATCCATCTAGTTGCTCAATGTAGACTTCCTCTTCAAGATTACCATTCAAAAAGACCAACTTGACATCCATCTGATATACCTTAAAGTTCTTGTAAGCAACATATGCAAGAAACAAGCTAACAACTTCAATTCTAGCTACAGGAGAAAAAGTCTCCTCATAATCAACACCTTCCATTTGAGAACACCCTTTACACACCAATCTTGCTTTGTTTTAGACAACTTCACCAACTTCATTTAGTTTAATCCAGAACACCCATTTAGTACCAATCATATTCTTGTCTTTAGGTCTCGGAACAAGCTCCCAAGTGTTATTCTTTCCAATCTAATCAACTCTTCTTCCATTGATTTTATCCAATTTTCATCCTTACATTCTTCTGCTATATCCTTAGGTTCAATATTTGAAATCACACATATCTCTTTGGCAACAATCCTTCTCCTAGTCATCACACCTTTATTCTTGTCACCAATAATCTGATTTTCTGAATGATTCAATCTTACATACCTCGAAGTCTTGTAATTATTATGTTTATTCAGGCTCTTGCACTTCTTCACTGACATCAACAATATCCGGATTAACTGTCTCGACCAGATCAATCTACTTCAAAGTCTCTATCTGTAAATGCTTAAGGATATCTTCTTCATCAAAATCATATCTGCATGCTCTGATCTTCTTTCCAAGACATTCATCTACCTTCACATTTTCACTCTAAACTATTTTCTCTAGTCTCTTATTATAGCACTGGTAGGCCTTGCTCTTAGTGGAATATCCCAAGAAAATTCCTTCATCACATATTGCATCAAAATTTCCTATATCCTCATCTCTCTTGATATAACATTTACTTCCAAAAACTTTGAAATATCTAACTATAGGAACATGACCAAACCATAGCTCATAAGGAGTCTTACCGGAATCACCTTTAACATGCACCTGGTTGAATGTGTAAACAACAATGCTAACAAATTCTCTCCAAAAGGTCTGTGCAACGTTTCCTTCAATCATCATAGTCCTTGTATCATCCAAGATAATTCCGTTCTTCCTCTCAACAACTCCATTATGCTAAGGGGTTCTAGGAGCAGATAACTATCTTCTAATTCCATTCCTCTTATAGATTGTATCAAACTCTCTTGATGTAAATTCTCCTCCTTTTTCATATCTCAAGAACTTTAGCTTCAATCCCATCTCTATCTCCACTCTGGTTTTGAATATTTTAATTTTCTTCAATGCTTCTGATTTCTCCCTTAAGAAGGTAACACACATCATCTTTGAATAGTCATCAGTCAGCAACATGAAAGATCTATCTCCCTTCATGCTTCTCACTCTAGTAGGACCACATAATTTAGTATTAACAAGATCTAGCAATCCATTAGATGAATACAACTTACTCTTAAATGAAGTTCTCATTTGTTTTCCCATCTGACATTCATTACCTACCAGATTAGTAGGCTTCACAATCTTTGGAAAATATCTAACAACTTGAGTAGAACCTATCCTTATCATACAATCAAAACTAACATGACATATTCTCCTATGCCACAACCAACTTTCATCAATTTGAGCAATCAAGCAACTTTTCTCACTAGCATTCATGTGAAAGATATTACCTTTAGTCTTAGTACCTGATGCAATCTCTATACCAGATGCATTTAGGATCTTGCATTTACCATTCTTGAATTACAAATAATATCCCTTGTCAAACATCTATCCAACACTCAAAAGATTATGCCTCAAATATTCAATATACAAGACATCATCTGTATTATGCTTACCATTGAAAGATATAGAACCTCTACCACGAATCACACAAGCTTTGTCATCTCCAAATCTCACTATACCACCATCATACCTTTCCATACTCACAAATTTGCTTTTATCACCTCTCATATGATGTGAAAAACTACTGTCAATCACCCATTGTTCTTTCTCTTCAATCTTAGCAGCTAAAGCTTTGTCCTCAACAATGCAGCTCGTAGGATTCACTGATACCGGATCATCTTCCTTGATACCAATAAATACAAATTCATCTTCTGAATTCCCATTCTCTGATTCCTCATCTGTCATACCTTCATCAACAATATAATAGCATATCTTCTAATTTCTGTACTTTTGGTAGGGCTTATAGGGCTTATCATTCTTCTCATATCTATCATACTTATCAAATCTATCACGACTTTCAATTTTATCATGCTTATCATATCTAGACATTCTCCCAGGGCACCTAGAAGCAAAATGTCCTATCTTATTACAAGACAAACATTTCAAAGGTAACTTTCCATCATACTTACTAGTTCCTTTAGGCTTCAGGAAATAAGGGCTTCAAGCTCATCCAATTCTCTTTCTTATTCTTCCATCTCTCTCTTTTCTCTTTCAAATCTAGATACCCAACAAGAAATTTCTCCCAGATCATACTTTTGCTTCCCAGATACAAAGGATTTGAATGCAGTCTCACATTTTCCATGTGATTCCCCAAATTTGCTCAAATCAAATGTAGTAAGCTTTCCAAGAAACATGTCTCTAGTCACTTCAGTCACACTTAAGATCTCATCAATGGCAACTACCTTATGTTTGTAAGCAGGAGGCAAAGATCTCAACACCTTAGCAACAATCTCATCTTCTTCCAGGGTTCCATCGACACATATGATATTCATGAGAAGATCATTCACCTTAGCCATAAAGGTTGATATATTTTAATCTTCTCCCATCTTCAATGCTTCATACTTTCCTTTCAAACTCTGCAACTTAGCAACTTTGACTTGCACATCTCCTTCATACAGGGTTTCTAGCTTCTTCCAGATCTCATATGCAGTTTGAAAACCCATCACATTAGTAATCTCTAAATCAATCAATGCACTCAGTAATGCTTCCTTAGCTCTTATGTTATGTTCAACATCCTTGATCTCAACAACAGTAACCGGTCCTTTATGAGGAACATTGTAAACATTCTTTGTGATCTCTCAATACTCATCTCCAAGACATTTCAAGTGAACTTCCATCCGGTCCTTCCAAATAGTGTAATTGATTCCATCAAATCTAGAACTCTCCTTCTTGAACACATAAGTTTCCATCCCGACTCTCTTCAAGCGATCAAGCTACTTCCAGAGGATCTAGCCCTGATACCAATTGTTAGCAGAAACCAAGAAGGAAAAGTGAGAGGGGGGGGGGTGAATCAGTTTTCATTGGATTAAACAATTTAAGCACAATCTCAGATCTAAACAACTACAACAAGAATAAAGATAAGCACATTAGTACCAACACACATAACACCAAGATTTTGATGTGGAAAACCCGGTTAAGGGAAAAACCACTGTGGGAACCTACCCACAATAAGATGATACTCTACAATAGCATGTGTAAATATTACAATGGGGAATGCACATGCATTCAGACACACTGCCTAAAGCTCACTGCTCAAAATAAGATGACCCAGAAGGATCCAACCCTCAGGGAAGACTCACTACCTTACGATAATATTCAAACTACAATTTGGATTACATGAACTGCAAATATAGCATCCACTAATGCCTTATGACAGTTCTGGTTAAGTACATTTGTTTGCCCTGCAACACTATCTGCTCAATTCACGACACCAAAGGATAAAATTTCTTAAGCACACATACATCACTTTCTGATAATGCAAACACACTATCAAAACCCTAATTACATGACTATACCACCTATATATATAATTCATCAACCTTGACTACAAGGTCGGCCAAACCCTCAAACCTCAATCACAAAATTACATCACACATACATAAATGAACCAATGAACGAATACAATGATATACATGTCATAGCATGGACCTAAAAAAATCTCCAATCATGCATCACCACCAGAAATCTCACCAAGATCAACCGCAACACACAACAACACCAATAACACCGCAAAACAAGGTATGTGCAGGATCATGAGGGGCCAAAAAGTGACGATATTCTCACTAAAGTTCTGATTGATAGGCTGATTGAAAAATATCTATAACTTTCAAATAGTATCACATTTTTTGAATTTGAAACACGCATCACATTTTGTACTCGTATACTATAGGAGTAAAAAAATAAAAAAATGAATTTCATAAAGTTTTGACCAAGTTATGGTGGTCAAACGTATGATTTTTTTATATTTTTCAAAAGTTGCAGTAAAAATATCATAATTAATTATTTATTTAAAATAAAAATACAAAAAAATATGTGTCACATCCGCACATGAGTCTTCTACTTATATCTAAATTTTTATAAAAATATATTATGATTTGACTGTGATTAGGGTGGTTAGACAGGCACCTGCTTCTTATCGTTTTCCTGAAATTTTAGTACTACTGCATTGAAATTTCAATTTTTTGTCAAACAAAATTATTTTTAAAAAAAAAAAAGAGTAAAAGAACTTATTCTATAGGGATGAAGGTATACTATGCTAAAAAATATATGGGAGGAGGGTTGCAGGGTACAATTGGGCTTCAAAGCAGGGTTGCAGGAAAGGGAAGATGGTGACATGATGCCAACACAGGGCTGCAGGGAGAAGTAGGGTTTCAAAGTAGGGTTGCAAGAAATGGAAGATGGCGGAAAGGTTTCAGTGATCTTCAGTTGGCTTGTCAAGGAAAGACTAAGGATGCCCTCCGATTCACCCAACATTCAAATTTTGATATCAATCCCTTTGCCAAAATCTTCAGAAACAAACCTTTTATCAAACCGGTTTTAGACTTACCTTCAGGGAACCAATGGTTCAATCATTTTTCATGTCTCCAAGATTAGTCAGATAGCCCGACACTTTTTTCAATCAACCCTTTGTTCAACCGACCCACTCATTTTATAATCAACCCCACAAAGAAAAAGGTAATCTGTAGAATTATTTGAACTTCAACAAATATGACCGGGGAGCTTCACACAACCAAGGGGCTCATAAGGATTCCAGAGGACACTTAGGCCACCGCTCATCTTTTCAAAAATTATTCAGGCGGGAAATATTTTTTCTAAACCCTGGCCCATCCTTTCAAAAATCATTCGGGCGGGAATTTTTTTTTTCAGAACCTTGTTAAAAAATTTCCACCTTTAACAGCGTTTCGGTCAAAACATCAAGAAAACAACCAATTTTTGACATTTGTAAAGCATCTCCATCTGTATCCCAACAATATTTACTCAAGGATTGTTTTGTCGAAGGGGATAATGAAGAAGATCATCAAGGTGATCATGGAGACCCCCTCAAGTTAAAACCAGTGCACCTTGTATGGAAAAGAAAACAGGAAAATTTCAAAGATGCAGATACCTCTTTTCCCAAACCGGCTCTGGTAGAGAATGCTTCTGCCATCAAGATAACCCTTCCTGATCACCTTCTCTCTTAGTCGGTCTCTTTTCTCTGAAAGTTGTCTCTCATCGATAAGTTTAGTTCTTTGATCCCTCTTAAAAATTTGCTTTCATGGGCTAATAGTCACTGGTCGGGTCTTCATGATCTTTTCTTTATTGATAGCCATTCGGGGTTTTTTATTGCTTTGTTTTCTTCATCTAAAGATAGAGACATAGTTCATAAAAAACAAAGGCTGGTTTTGTCAAGGGGCTGATCTTTTTACCTTGACTTGGATTCCAAACTTTAAACCAGATGCTAATCTATGTAGATTTTACCCTTACTGGATTTCTTTACCAAGCTTGCCTTTGGAATATAGAGATGTGGATATTGTTGAGATCATGGCTAATCAACTAGGAATCTTTGTTTCGCACGATCTTATACCCTTTGAAAAATCCAAAGAGATGTTAGAGTTTTCCTTCTTCTTGCCTCAGATAAAACCCTACCAAGGCACTTCTCTATCATATCAAAATGTGCTTTATGGTATCAAGACATTGTTATGGATAATGTAGAGGTCATCTACAAACATCAGCACCAACTAGGACATTTTACTAATGCCTGTAGTGCTCTCAAGTGCTAAGAGCTTTTAGTCTGTAAAAATCACTTCTCAGACCCTCTACTGTTCACTGTCCACCAACACAAGGTAGTTTTGTCTTCTTATTCTATACAACCATGCAATGACCCCTCTAAGCCTCATGATGACTTAAGTCTTGAGCCATCTTACGTTCAGTGGATTATTCAGTTGACCAATTTCTTTATCATGTATAGCTGGATTCTTTATAGCTATAAATCTCCCTTCACGCCCACACCGGTTCTACAATTATGTGACAAAACATCTGATGACAAAGAAGTTATAGTTCAGGACCTAATGTTTAATGAATCCCCGATTGATATTCAGAGTTTAATGCAGAATTTATCAATTTTAGGGGTAGTTGTTTTAAACAAGGAAGGTCATATTCAGGAAGTAGCAGATGATATCCTGTCCACTTTAGCTACCACTATGATTGAGGAAATCATAGAGGTGGAAGGTGTTAGTATGAAAAATGTAATGCGTCCCTTATGAAAGGCAAGGTGCTGTTGTTCAACTATTGACTCCTCAAATAAAGAGGAGCTTCCCTTAGTGAATGAACCTCCTGTTCTGAGTAAACCTGTTGGATTAAATCCTCCAACCAAGATCCACCAAAATTTCTCTACGATCTCCCCTCACTTAGATCTCCATTCGCATGAAATTAGGCAGGAAGAAATGGAAGCCCCTCCACATGATGGTGAGACAAAGCTTTTGTTTTTTGACTATGCACAATCCTTATCGACTGAGCAGAGTTCCAGTTTGAAATCAAAAGTGTTTACAACCCCTAAAAAGAGAGGTAGAAAACCAAACTCTGTGAATATTCAAGAAGAAATAGAGGCAGGTGTTCAGAGTACTTTAGACGGAATATTCAAGGTATCAAAAAGAATTACAAGGAGTGCAAAAGGCACTCCCTGTTCATAATGAAAATGATTTCTTGGAATGTCAGGGGCATTAATGCCCTTGATAAAAGAGGGAGAATCAAGTCAAATCTTGATTCTTCAAAGGTTGACATCCTTATACTTCAAGAAACGAAGTTATCATAGGAAATGTATCACAAAACAGTGGCTAAAAGGACACAATTTGGATTTGCCCATATGCAAGGTGTTGGGGCCTCGGGAGGATTGTTTACATTATGGAATCCTAAAAAAGTTCAAGCTCAACTATTAGAGAAAGATCATAATTGGAAAATGTTGAAAGTAGTATACTATGACATGACCTTCATAGTATTCAATGTTTATGGCCCCATCCCCACTTAGGAAAAGAAAGATCTATGGAACAAACTGACTCTTTTTCTCCAACAAGAAGAAGTACAAAATTTTATCATTGGGGGAGATGTTAATGCAATCTTGTCTCATAAGGAGAAACAAGGAGGAATTTTCCCACCCCCATGAACTATGCAGGATTTTCTAAGCTTCACCATAGAAAACAACTTATTGGATGTGATTCCTAATAATGGGCTCTTCACTTGGACTAATAGGAGATCAGGCTTCCTTCAGATTGCAGAGAGACTTGATAGGTTTTTTATTCCTTTGGAATGGCGCCTTAATCAGTTCAGTTATTATTTAGATATTCTTCCTATTTTAGAATCAAACCATTTTCTAGTTCAAATTGTTCTTGAATGGCAAAATCAAAACCCCATGCCGTGTTTTGGTTCTTCTTTCAAATTTGAGCGCATGTGGTTTAGACATCCATACTTTTAGGCTTTATTAAGACAATGGTGGGTATCTGCACCTACATGTAGTGGAACAAAGATGTTCCAATTTTTTAAGAAACTTTAGTTTATTAAGGTTCAGGCTAAGGAGTGGAATAGAAAGGTCTTCAATGATGGGATAGGGGATGGGATAGACTAGCCTAGTCTATGCTCTTAGATCCTTTCCTTGGATCACCAGGTGTTAAAACCACACCCTAGGGTCTCTAGGACTTACCCTACTTGTGGAATCCCCTGACCTTTCCCAATCCACCCACCAACAACTTGAATTACTCCTCCTAAGGTCTCACCTACTCATGAGATTCAAAGAACCCTTACTTAGGCTAATAAGGGTTTGGCTTGTTCCACACCTTCTTAGGTCCTAGAAAGGATAGGAAAGGTCTAAGACATGGTTTCCCATCCATTCATGTGCCCCCAAGAGGTTTCAACCTTCCAATCCCTTACCGACTTCACTATTTTGTCATTTTCCTACAAAATAGGGCTACAAGGAATGTGCCTAATTAGGCCTCCTATCCGGACTCTTAGGGCTCCCTCTTGCAGAAGATGCATATGATTGTGAAACTTCCCAAAAGACATGCTATTCATTTGGCAAGGGCTCAAGGATTTTTTTGGTTTTGGGCCTCCAAGTGTCCGTACACTGCCCTAGGTGAATTTTGAGGTTTTTAAGGGTTTTAAAGAGGGTTTTTAGGCCTGCCAGGGTCACAGTGTTGGTTTGATGTTATTACCACCTTGTCTAGATTGGTGGAAGCTCCTCCTTCTCACCAATTGTGCTCCACTCACCCCTCTACAACTCCTCCAAAGGGTGCATCCTTCTTTGACCTTCCTTGCTCTCCTGGACCTCTGCAACTTTAACCCTTCCTAGCCGGGCACTGTCTAGTCTTGCCTAGGAGTGGGTCTTTGGTTGGCTTCCCTACATATTCAAGGGACCTGCTAGATTTGAAGTAATTTAAAAGGTCTATACTCCTATTCCCCATGGTTTCATGGTGATTCCACAATGGGAAAAGGAGTTATCAACCCATTTTCTCAAAACAGTCCAAAACTGGACAATGAGAAGGTAGTTTACAAAATATTTACAAACACACAACACTTGAAAAAAAAAACATAATATAAATGCTCAAAATGGAATTATATACACCATACAAGACTCTCAACACAATTTTTCTTGAAGATAAATCCATTAATAATCTTTCCTTACTCCATTTGTGTTGACTGGCAACCAAAAAAATAGTCACAGTCAAGTCACTCTTCTTGGGCCATACAAAACTAACATTCAACCCATCATCTTAGGGTTTGAAACTACATATACTACCCTTTCCTTGGTCTATGTACCCATATTAGGGTTGTCCACACTAAACTAAAGATCTTGACCTACTAGGTGAAAAAGTTGCTTGACAACTTTAAAAAGTTGTCATGCAACTTTTGCAACTTTTGAGCAACTTTCTCAATGTTGCTTTTCTTGACTCCTAGGCCCACATTGGGATATCCTAAGGACACCACCATGCTAAGAAGGACCCTAAACACATAAAGGCACACATAACCTCTATACCCCAAGAAGACTCAACCTAGACCCAAGAACCTAGGACCCAAACTAGGACCTAAACTAGGACCAATGAGCACATGGACCTTATTTTATTTACAATGGCTTCTTAAAGAAGCAAGACCACAATCAAAATTAGATGGTGGGAGCCCTTTGAAGGGTTCTCCTGCACCATTCAAGAATGTTTTTTCTCAAAAAAAAAATCATTGCACAACAATTGGAAGAAGTTAATCAAAATATAATTTCCAAGGGACTGGATCAGCTTCTGCATTCTACACAAAAGGGTCTTCAAAGTGAGTGGGAAGAAGCTTGTAAGAGAGAAGAAGAATATTGGAGATAGAAATCAAGAGAGCTCTGGCTGAAGTAGGGAGATAAGAACACAAAATTCTTTCATGCATCCACAAAAAAAAGAAAATCATCAAATGTCATATTCTCAATCAAGCATTCAAACACAGGGGTATTGATTAAAAATTAGCAGATATTCAAGATGAAGGAGTAAAGCTTTTCAATAATCTATTAGCCCCTATTCCTTTTGATTTAGATCCTTCTTGGAAGGATAATGTTGATATTTTATTGCAGTCTATACCTCCTTTGATCTCCGACCAGGATAATAGAGTCCTACTGGCCCCTTTCACTCTGGAGGAAGTCCACAAAGTGGTATTTCCCCAGATAAAACTTTAGGTTTGGATGGGTTCATTGCCCTCTTCTTCCAAAAGTGTTGGGATGTGATTGGTTTTGACCTCTTGGTGGTCTTGGAAGAATCCAGGAAAAGGGGAGCAATTCTAAAAAGTTTTATTGCAACAAATATTGTTCTCATCCCAAAACACCTTCGCCATCAACATTCACAGAGTTCAGACCTATTTCACTCTGTAACACAATATATAAGATCATAACTAAGGCCACTTACCTAAGACTGCATTATCTCATACCTAAGATCATCTCGCAAGAACAAGGGGGTTTTGTCCCAGGGATATGATGAAAGCATACGACTAGGTTAAGTGGGATTTTCTCTTTAAGGTATTATCTAAATTCGGCTTCTCAGGCAAATGGTGTAAATGGATCAAAACTTGTGTCTCAGGTGCACACTTTTTGATTCTAATAAATGGACACCCCTCAGGGTTTTTTCAAGGTATACAGGGAGTAAGACAAGGTGACTCTTTATCACCTTTTCTCTTCATTCTTATGGTAGATGCCTTTAGTAGATACATAAATTTTCAATCTTCAAAAGGGCTTTGGCTTGGTGACAGTCTTCTAGGTACTTCAATAGTAGTAACTCACTCTCTTTTTGCTGATGATACATTGTTATTTGGTAAATCTTTTCTAAAAGAAGCCAGGTACATTAAGCAAACATTAGAAATCTACTCCTCTGCTTCAGGCCAAAAAATTAATGTTGCTAAGTCTAAGATTTTCATCTTCAACACACCTCCAATCTTGTCACTAAGAATATCCAAGACTTTGGGCTTCCCAATGGATCAATTGCCATCTTCTTACCTTGGCATTCCCTTTTTTATGGGAACAAACAAATCTTCTTATTGGTCTACTGTTATTGGTAGAATCAAGGCTCAAATTTCAGCTTGGAAAGTAAGGTGGATTTCATTATCAAGTAGAATTCTTCTTATTAAGTCAGTGTTAACAACAATATTGAACTATTACATGTCTGTTCTCAAAGCTCCCTCATCTGTCATTCAACAATTGCAGAAACTTGTTAGAGATTTTCTATGGAATAGTAATATGACAAATGAAAGGAAAATCCCCTTATCCTCTCTGGAAAATATGTCATGTCAAAAATCCCAAGGTGGAGTAGCTCTTCATAATCTAAAGCATCGCAACAAGGATTTTGGAGGGAAACTGATTTGGAAAATGTACACTAATCCTCCTTCCAAATGGTGCCATATTATGCAAGCTAAATATCTAGACAAAAATCAACCATCTATGGTATTGACAATTTTGGATCCTCCAAAGGGGTCAGCTATTTGGAACTTTATGATGGATTCAAGAAATGTAATATCTAAGTACATTTCATGGGAAGTCAATAATGGTCTTAGTGCTAACTTCTGGATAGACTCATGGTGTGGGCATCCTCCAATTGCTCAAATGGATAATATGGAAGATATTATGAATATAGCTATAGCTCATTAGGGTACACAATTGAGTGACTATGTGTCCACTGTAGAAATATTTTTAGGTAAAATAATTTGGAAAGACCCAACTCTTCTCCCAATATCCACCCAACAATCTTCTTTCTTGGCAACTATCTTATTAAATAGGACAGTTCTCATGTCTAACAGAGAAGATATGTTAATTTGGGCAACTTCTAAATATTCAATTAAAGAAGGTTATAAAGCCTTACAACAAGTTGCAGTAGTAAGGTCAGTAGTCGGGTATACTCATTCTATTGGAATGATGTTGTTCTGCCAAAAGCAGGTTGTTTTGCATGGTTAACATTGAACAAAATAATCCTAACAACATATAGACTAGTAAAATTGTTCATTTCACAAGCTTTGAATTATGTACTTTGTGGCTTAGAGGAAGAATCAGTTGATCACTTATTTTTACATTGCACTTTTGCCTCCCAATGTTGGTTCTTCATCATGAATAAACTCCAAGTTATGATGCCCTTCCCGAAATCACTTTGGGATATGTTTAACTCTTGGCCTCTTTTATTTTCTTTATCAACTTTCTCAGGAATTTGGAAATGTTCTCCTTCTCACATCATTTGGGCCATTTGGTGGGAGAGGAATAAAATAATTTTTCAAAAAAACATCCTCTTCTCTGGATCAAGTTTTGATCAATTTGGAAAATTCATTTGCAAAAATTACAAATTCTTCTCTCACTAATTGCAAGGAAATTCAGCCATTCACCCAATGGGTTAAGGTAATTGCAAAATCATGGAACGGTATTATTTTCTCGATAGGGATTCCTTCGAATTGGTCCTCAACTCATGTTAGAGATAGGTTTTCCATAAAATGGGTACCCCCAACACCTAATTTCTTTAAGATCAACTTCGACAACTCTTCCCGTAGAAACCCAGGGAATTTAGGGATTGGAGTTTGCATTCGAGATCAATTTGGCAAAATGTGTGCTTTCCAAGCTTCCCCCATCCCTTCGGGTACCAATAACATGGCAGAGGCAAAAGCCTTACTAGCTGGCCTGGTGTTAGCAAGGAAATGTGGTTTCTCCAACATACATATAGAAGGGGATTCATTAGTTATTATCAATTCAATTACCTCGAAAAGATCTAAGACTTGACACCTATCATATGTTTTGAAGCATATCTCAGATTTACTTGGCACATTTTCAGATTACATTGTCAGCCACACATTAAGAGAGGGCAACTCTGTTGCTGACAAATTAGTAAATATGGGCTGCGATGGCATTTCAGTTGAGTCGGTTGCATCTCCCATCAAACTGTTTTCTTTTCCCGAATTGCTTGAATTGGTACAAAAGGAAAGTACAACACTTAAATTACAAATTACATCTTAATAAGTACCTGCATGTATGCATTTAACCTGAAGACTGCGAATAGGATGACTGACAAGACACTTGCATTTATGCATTTAAATGTAGTTTGTAGATGGTATGAATGAAAGATTAGTGCGAGTACTATGAGATTTTCATGATATCATTTCACACGGGGTAAAATAGATTTTGGCCTCTCACACATCCTCCCGACTGCATTACATTCACAAGTTAATGCAAGAAATCTTGAACTTGATTTTAAGTTCGATTAATCATTGCATTTCGAGATGTAAAGTTGTTTTTATAAATGGAAACTTGCCTATTTTTATATACACAGTTCTTAGTGGAAGTTTTCAAAGTTTTTGTTTTTTGAAGTATCTCAGTGTTCAACAATATGGAGAATGGCTCTTGTGAATGGTGCAGACAAATGCATTGGGAGTACATGCCTTGGAATGATCTTGTTCCAGTGCGAATTTCAGAACCCTCGATGACTTTTCATGGACACATCAACGATAGGAACCTCGATCAACTATTTCTTCTGCATAACCCACAACTGAGAAGAGTAGTCAAAGATTTTATTGGTGAGGACATTTTGTCCCCTCAAAGAAAAATAATTCTTTTTCCCTATCAACTTCTTAGTTCTTTTCTATCCAATGCTCTTGACCTCTTGCAATCGATTCCTCTACTTGAACTACTATTTTTCAAGTTGGTAAGATAGGATGTGCTTCCACCTGCCTCATTCCATGAAGCCATGGTCAATTATAATCTATGGAAGGGGTCATCTCTCCTAGGGGGCATGTTCTCATGATATTTTATTCAATCCAGCCATGCTTACATGGTCCTTTATGACCGAATCAAGCATGCCCTCAAAAAGAAAAACTTTCATCATGTGAAGAATGGTCTGCAACAATTTGGTAGACAACTGGATGAGCATATTGTGCATAGAGTCAGAATCAAAGTTGGGGCTCTCATGGTGATCTTGGAACTAGAAAATGTTGATCCTAGTTTGCGAATTTTGCAACTGGTGGAAAGGGGACAGGCTTCACATAGGGTGCCAGACCTCAATGCACCAGTGTAGGATGGGGTCTCTAGATGGACTAGCTCCTCTCAGCCCGAAGTGGCAGATGAGTGGGAAAATATTGCATCAACTCCTTCGAGATATGCCAGACTGTGACAACACACAAAGGTCAATATTTGGGAGGTACTTTGTCACCTTCAAGAAGATGCAGTGCCGGTGCGATGGGAGGTAGATATTCCTGCCTTTGATGCCCCCTAAAAATCGAACCCAGGGTGATGCAGCCATGGATGAGTAAAATGATTTTGGCTCTATTTTTTTCTACTTAGAATATGCTCCATTTTGATGTGTAAGGAAATCTGTTGGCAACTGATATGACCCAAAATTTTTTGACTGCTTCTTGTTAATACCGGTGTTGTTCTGTTCATTTATTTTCACTGGTATAACAAAACTGGTAGTGGAGACATCTTGTTAATCAATCGGGTAGTACCGGTAATGGAGGCTCTTTTATGAACCGGTTAAGAGGACAACATACCGATATCAAAGTTATGGTATAACACAACCGATAACTGGTCGTGGCAGATCTACAGTGTTCTGACAACCAAAATTTCGCTTTCCAAGTTTTCATGATAACCGGTTGTGGGGGTAGTTTTTTAAGGTTTCTTTTGGATTTGTCTCGACCTGCTACTCTCAATTTTAGCCTCTAGGAGGTTTGTACTATGGGTAGGTTCTATCTTTCTCTTTGGATCCTTGGGGGGTTCCTTCTTATAGCCTCGATTCCTCTTTGTTCATTGTATCTGAGCAAGGATATATGGTTTTCTTCCTGGTTCTTTCCCTATTGAGCTCTTGAATCAGTTATCTTATTAATATATTAATATATATATATATATATATATATATATATATATATATATATATATATATATATATATATATATATATATATATATATATATATATATATATATATATATATATATATATATATATATATATATATATATCAATGGCTTGCCACTTTTGTTTAAAAAAAATAATTATTTAAAAAAAACAAAAACTAATAGCTTAGAAACTACATTCAATTTGCTACAATTTTTTTTTTTCTAATTTTCATTACCACTTAAGGGCCTGTTTGGCCCACCATGATCCCACACATACCCAACACGAAGAATATCACCAGATCAACAAAATCACCAAGAACGTGCTCAAGAATCAATATGGACCACCAAGATAAATAGTAAATGATTAGGAAACACCAACAAGCACATTAGAACCATCTACAATAGCTGCACCAAACTCCACTTATTCAAATCTTCATCGATCAACACATTGACTCACAGGAACACTCAACAACAACAATTCAGAATAGAAATATAACTTGTGGAGCACCAAAACATGAACCATTTGAACTGAAGACACACATGAACATCCAAAAAATTCTCCCAAATCCACAACCAAAGATGTAATCATACCAGAGCTCACTGGATCAAACACCAAACTCTGCCAACCACATAACATAAAGACTGAACTACAAATCGGATCAAATAATATGATCAAGTCAACTTTCCAAATCACTGAAACCAATAAGGAATGAATTAGAGATACTGGAGATACTTCATTACTGAACCACAAATCCTTAAGCCAACCAAATCAATGTAATTCAATCACTGGAACACCAAACAACTCTTTGCAATGACAAAACACATGAATATGTCGACATCAATGACAACAACATATCCTAGAAGCAACAATATCCAACAAATACATCCACTTCCATCACTCCTTTTGTGTCTTTGATCTGATAGCACTTTGTTGCCTACAAAATTGACATAATTATACTATCCAAATGTGCTAATTCATAAGAACATTAGAGTGAGATACCACTACGGTGTCTCAAAACAAGAGACAAGAAAAACCTATAATCTAACTATACACCCAATTTATTGGTACATTTATAAATATATTTAAAAATATTAAATAATTACATGGCTTTCACATGGGTGCCCAACCCATATACAATCAAAATTGTCAATTATAAGTGCTCCATTACTCTCAATGACCTCAATGGTTGACATGAATTGACATGCAATACTTGGAACCCTAATATGGATGAAATAAAAATAACATGTAAGTTTATGTGGTTACACCACCAAAGTGGATGCATAGAAATAATATTATTCCATTATTATTATCCTTGTCACCATTAATTGTGTACATCTTGTATGTGTGTAATTATAATATGTCATAAATAATTATAAATAAATATTTTCTGCATTAAGTCTATAGGCATCCAAGCACATCTTCCAAGGAACATAGAGATACATGAAAATAAATTCTAGGATTTCAAAGTTAATGTTACCTTATCATAATATTCCCCCACTTAACCTTATGCATTGTCATTACAATCATAAAGAAATATAAATAATAATCAATGCTTATCCATACTTCTTGCACAAATTAGTGAAATAAATCCCTTGTACCACATGATTGCTCAACCTACTATCACTTAATCTTGCATCTATATATACATGAACAAAACAATTAAATTCAAATGATAATAAATAACTTGAGTAGATTCATTACTCATACCAATTTTGAATGACCACCACATCAAGTTTCTAGCTTATATAATCTAGGCATACCTAAAAAGTGAGGTAAACAAATCATCATAGATAGAACTTCATACCAACAACATATCAATTTAGAGCTATAATCAAGCCTCTATGTATCTATTCTCCTATCTCAAATGCAATAAATGACCATACACAAGGCCAATTAAGAGAAATAAAGATCAATAGTGAAGAGACCTATGGATATAGATATTAAGATTTCAAGTCATTCCATTGCAACCAAATAGATATAGCCAACCCACATATCTGAATAGCTCATAAATCCCTAATGAAAAATGTAAACTCATCATGACATCAATAACTTTCAAATCAAGATATCAAAGAAGATAACTTGACATGTATGTACCCAAAAAATATCATTGAATGAGTAATGCCAAATCTAAAAATAGATCAAGGTATACCAAGTCTAACTATTGTAATTCACATAGAGGATGTGTCTAACTCCTTTATTATAAAGTGTTAAGGGAATGTATAATGATATGCATAATATATATCTCATTACCATTTTCTAAAATAGTTTATCAAGAAGAGAGAATCTACAAGTCAAACCATATCCTTATATCATATTGTAATGTACCAAATTGTGTAAAGTAATATCTCCTTTTTAATTCCCCTCCCGTCCATTTATCTGCATTACATACTTTTTTTATATGGACTTGTCTTTGTGCCCATGGATTATATCTCATGCAGTTGGATGTGGATCATTTTGTGGTGCTTGATCTTGCTTTGGACTCTTCATTATTGCAATGTATACGATTTTGAGTGTTATCATATGCCCTACTTTGGTTTATGTCTCATGATTTTTCTAGACTAGTGATGTGATTGAATTGCTCCATGGTGGCCTTGATTATTTTGTTGCACTGAGATGCATGTTTCCTTCATTGTTCTTGGTTATAAGAACCATTACATAAATAATTTGGAATTATCATATGTGAAATGCTGATTTGAGTATAGATTAGAATGAGATAATGATGTTAATTAGATTAGCTGATTAAAGATAACGAGTCATATTTAATGTTATTTTAATTTGATGAGATATCATGTTACTAAATATAGTGTCGTAAATTGTACACCTTCATTAGTGTGTCCAATTTCACACTCTCCTAGCACTCATTTTAGTATTTCCCTTTCCTCTGTGCATTATAGGACCTTTATTTTAATTAACTAATATTTAATTCAATATTATGGATCTTATTCCACTTTATCACATTATCACACTCTTATTTGGGCCCTTGATTCTATATGTGCCCTTTATTTCTTTAATATCTTGATTTATCCTATACTAATTTCATCCTTCAAAGAATATCTCACATATCTATACATTATAGTTTGAGCCATCATGCTAGATTTGGAATTAGAATACTATTATCTTTCATTTCCCAAAAGTTAGAAAAATATTGTCAAGACCAGGGTGACCTACCATCTCAATTCCACTCTTTTTTCCCCAAATTTTAGGAGGATAATTTGGCAGTCTTATTCAATTTAGATCCTGATCCATGTAAAAATATATCAAATCTAAGTCAGCCTAAAGGTGATTTTAATTATGACATTCCCATATAAGGAATCTCTCTCAATTCATTTTCATCATCTTATCTTATGCTAACATTATCATCCAATTCAAGGAGCAACAAACTACATCAATGCATCTTCTATTTCTATTTTATCCATGTTTTCATGATGCATTTTAGGTGATTTATCATGTTATTGCATCAACACATGGAGGTCTTATCCTAAGAGCATTGCATCACCTATTGAAGATATAATCATCTACATTTGAAAGCATTTCAATTCCTTGCCCACAGAAGGAAAGATTTCCAACTCAATTCAAGTTAAATTTTTATTTCAATTAGGGTTAATTCCTAACTTGAGGGCTGACCTAAGGCAAATCCCTATCCACAACCCCATTTATTTTCTCTTGTGTGTAGTAATAGGTACTTGATAGAGCCAAAAGACCTTAGATAGCACTAGGAGCATGTTACAAACCCAACCCTGAATTTGGACCTGATTTTTTGGGACCGAGGTGCTAGGGTTCCCCCTATCCTAGGAATAGGGAGCTAGGGTGCCCCGATACTCAGAATTCTATATCAAATTTCACAAGTTCTAGACTACTTCAGGTTGAATTTTTTTTGACAATAGCTCATACTTAGAAGACTAAGTCATTCTGGTATCCTAGTCTTGCTAGAAGCATCAAATTTTAGTCACAGGTGCATAGTATGATTCCCTATCCATTTCTATGTTTGTTACAACATTTTTGATTATTTGTCAGTCATTCACAATAACTTAAGTGTTTACTTTCTTTATACCTTATTCATAGTTTGCATCATTTTAACATATCTTCATAGTTCATTCACTTTTCATAGCAGAGAAGGAATATAAACCCTAGAAGTTCTATTTGACTCTCTTTCACAAGAGTTAGTCAAGTACGATCACTCCTCAAAGGTGATTTTGTATTCTAATGTTTGTATGAAATTGGATCTTGGTCTTATTTCCTATCCTAATCCATTTTCATACTATACACTAACGATGTTATGATGTTGATCATGTTTAGAGAAATAATTATATGCTCAGTGTTGGAGAGGAATAATAAATTAATAACGATATTTATGCAAGTAATTAGATGAAATTATTGTTAGATGTGGTTTAATTGATAAGTATATGTGAAAGGGATGATATCTTGTCATTCAAGCTTATGATAATGCATATGATGTTCTGCATGATGGTCAATGACTATGATGAGTGCACTACATGCAAATGTGGAAACTAAGACTTGCATAATTGATTCTAGATGCTCAAATCATATGATTGGTGACAAAATTTCTTTAGAATGTAAAAAATATGATTGTAGATCAATGAAGTTTGTTGATGAGGAGGTTGCATCTATCTGTAGTAAAGGATCCATATCCATTGATTGTAAGCATAAGGCAATTGATGTTTATTATGTGAAATGTTTGAGACATAATATTTTGAGTGTGACACATGCACGGTAAAGGGTACAATATCATATTTCATGGGTCCAGATGTGAGATTGGAAATGAGGTTTCATAGGATTAGTTCTAGAAGGCATAAGAAAAAATGACAATGTTTACTATGTGAAGGAAAATAGAGGAAACTTAGTTGTCTATTGGTGTAGAGTAGTGGATGTTGGTTATGGCATAAAAGGTTGAAATATGTTAGCTTTAACAACATGGTGAATATTAGTTTAACTCATGCTATGAGATATTAACCAAGGATTAAATCAAACCTGCTAATAAAGTGTGCAAGGAATATCTGATATGAAAGCAAATAAGGTACAAATTCAAGAACGAGGAATATTCTACCATAAGGCCTTTGGAGTTGATTCATATAGACCTATGTGGACCTATAAGGACAAGGGGGATAAACAAAAGTTTGAAACATTTGATAGATTTAAGGTATTCAAATCTATGGTTAAAAATCAAATAGAGGATAGAATCAAGTGTCCAAGGTTTGATAGAGGAGGAGAGTTTACATCAAATGAATTTGATAGATTTTGTGAAGAACGCATTGGTATTAGAAGGCAATTATTTCCACCTAGGAATCGACAACAAAATCGAGTGGTTCAAAGAAATAATAGGACTATTATTGAGATCTCTAGAATTATGTTGAAAGATGCTAGCCTACCTAATGTGTATTGGAAAGAAATTGTGAATATTTTCATATATATTCTTAATAAAGTACAAGTAAGAGTGAATCACACAAAGAAACCTTATGCTCTATGGCATGGAAGTGTTAGGCCCAATATGGAAAGCTAATGTACTGAGAGGGGAGGGGAGAATCAGTACTTCAAAACATTTCTTCAACAATATCTTTACTGTTATGCATAAACCAAATAGTGCAGTAACATAATATAAAACTAAAACAAATAGATAGCAATCATACATGATTCACTCCATAACACATATATTTTGATTACGTAGAAACTCTTGGTTAGAGAGAAAAACTGCGGTGGGGATGGCACCCACAACTTCACTACTGCAATAATAAAGAGTGCTCGGTTAGAGCTACATGTTTAGCTATTTCTGATAGCTTACCCTGTTAGGAGTAACAAGATCTATTAGATCTACCTTGCTAAATGATTTTACAACACTTCATCTAAATGCTATACCTGGTTAGAGGCTTTACAATTTATAGACTTGATTAGAGTCTTTTACCTTGTTAAAGGTTTCTCTTACAACTTCACAATATTACAATAAAATCATTACAAATATCTGCAACTTTACACCTGGAATGTTATAGCAGATTCTATGTGCTCAGAATAAGTTACCTTGCTTATAGCATACCTCGGTAACCCATATAGTAACTCAGTAAACCCTTCTATTTACTTTTTTCTTTGACTGTTCTTTGAAAACCTTCTCGGTGACCTCTGTGTCTCTGTAACAGTCTTCTTACACTCATGCACACACCTTTAACTCTTAACTCATGCTGTATAAATAGATCTCTTATTATGGTGATCCAATTCATTGCTTCGATCTTACAAAAACGATTTATTGAATGAATAATTATGCAAAATATTTCATTGGTTAGATAAACTCAAAATCATACACAATCTTTAAGTGCAATTTCCAATGTGATAACGGTTAGATGTGCCTAGATCTTGTAACACGTTTTCATATGCATGTATAGGTTCAATGAATTTGGTAACATGTTTCACTCGGTGTAAATCAACTCGGTGTGTCATCTTTGCTGCTCGGTAGACAGCTCGGTGTATACTGCATTCTATGACTGCTTTCTTCTGTAACCGACTAGACTGTACATACTGACTGAATATTTCGGTAATAGATAACTGACTAGAGTATATAGTATAACTTTAACATAAAACTAATGGCAATCTGATAAGTAGTAACAATCTCCCCTTTTGACATTAGTTGAGATGTTTGACAAAAACTATTTTCAAAGTTATAACTCAATAATCTATATACTTGCAAAAGTTGACTATGCTGACAGTATATACAATAGTCAATAATAATATATCAGATATACTCCCCTTATCAATATACTGTACATAAATCTGATTTTGCATGCTTGGATATCTATTCTTGTGCTTTGCTTACTGTTCTCTATATTGCTCTTGGATACTCTGCTTATTCTGCTCGGTATACTCCCCCTGTATACTATACTCTGAATACTATACCATTCTCCCAAAACTGTATTAATACTGTATCACTCCCCTAGTACTGTAACATATTACTCCACAAATATAGTATCACTTCCCCTTTTTGACAAACATCAAAAACTTAATTTCCATTCGGGGGCGGTAACTGGTCAAAAATGGATTTGTACTTGGTCCAGGCATCGGTGAGAGCAACAGAGAGTGCATCCTTTACACTGTCCATTAAAGAATTCTGTGCTTGAATATCAACCAATAGTGATATTAAGCCATCTAGAGTGCTTCCCTCTTGAGTAGTAGATAAGTATGTGGCTAGGTTGATCTATTCTTGGACTGATGAAAGATGTGGAAGGAATAATGTCTGAAGTGTCATTATGTCCATCCGGATCTTGTGTTGTAAATTTCTTAAGTCCAATTGTTGAGCCATGAGTTGTTGAAGCTTTGTATAAAAATTCTGAACTAAATTTGGCTCGGTGGTCAACTTATTTGAGAGATCGTTGATCTCTTTCTCAATTGCCTCTATTTTATTCTTAATGTCTTTAATGAATAAAGAAAATGTGCAGAGTTTCTGAAATAAATAATGAATGTGCTTGAGTTGAGGAGTCAACTCAGCAATAAATTTGACAAGTTTAACTTTGCTAATAGCTATAGCTTTTTGTACCTCTTCTATCATCTTGGTAGTGAGCTCTTTGTCTTTCAGCTTGCTCAAATACTCCGATGCATCTACTCCAGATGTCTCTATCTTTGTTAAGAGTTCATCCAATTGAATGTGGATGGCTGCATCAGTTGATATTGTAGCTTCAGGTAGCATATCTATTAAAAGTGCTTTTACCTTCTGAAATACTCTATTTTTCTTTTGAATGGCCATTTGCATCTCTTGTTTGGCCTTTGCTTTGTAGGAGGTTTGATCGCCTTTGACTCGCTTACTCTGCTTTCTTGAAAACTTGGTAAGTGTAAATGACTACGAAAATTCTTTTAAGTACACAAAATACCTTATCGGGCTCCATGCAAATTAGGTCAAAAACATTAAATGCACTCGGTTCCTCTTTAACTGATTTACTCTCCTTTTTTGTTTTAATCAAGTAACCAAACTTCCTTCATTTACCGACTTGACAGGCTTCCTGTATTCACCGACTTGACAAGTTTCCTGTAAAGTGCTTCAAAAGACTTTGATAGAATTTCAAACTTACTATTACATCTTAACTATGCAGATTTTGAATTAAGTACATAATAGAATAGGAACTGTTAAGATTTTAACCTTTAGAGAATGCAGTCCCTTCATACCTTTACCGATTAATTTGGAATAGGTGCACCTAACTTGGTAGGTAAGGTGCTTTCTTCATTTGACACAATTTCCTTCTTTTTCCAAATCATCTTTAATTTTTCTTTTATTTCTTCAATGTCTTTTATAGGTTGATCTCTGCAATCTCCGGCTAAGTGTCCAACTTTGTGACAATGAAAACATGCCATACTAGGATTTCTCCATGATCTTCGGTTGAACATCCCAAACCTTATAAAATAGTTAGCATTAATATGTCCATATCTTCCACAACATTCACACCATATCCTTGTATTGTAATCCCATGGTACTGCAGAATACTGTTGGTAAGGATCTGTGTGAGTTCGGTAACCTCTAGCATTTGTTCGGTGTGCATACCACATATAGTTCTTTTGCTTAAACCAACACTTCTCAGTACTATGTCCATATCTATTGCAGTTTTTACAAAACCCTTTGAATTTTTCTTTCTGATAATTGTTAACAGACTTTGTCCTACATTGATTAGATGTGTGACCATATTTATTGCAATTGTAACAATAACCATTGGACTTAGTGGCATTCGGTTGCTTACCTTTTCTGATTTGGCATATGTTAGCAGTGTGACCTTGATTTCCACAGTAGTTACAAATAGGCTTCTTTCTTTTGATGTTATTCTTGTTTCCAGCTTGCTTTGATGATTCTCCTCTCTTGGTAGTATGAATTCCTTTCTCGGTAGAGTCTTTTCCTTTATAATTGAGTCCTGCATCTTTGTTGGGTCTTCTTGTATTCAGTTTCTCATCCAACATCTTTGATGCTTCATAACTCTTCATCAGTGTTTCTTTGGATTTCTTCTCTGTTTCAAGTTCATCGGTCAACTTTGATACTTCAAGTTTCAATGCTTGATTCTCATCATTCTTCAGAATTGCTTCATGATGTGCACAACCTAGTTGATCTGATAGGTTTTGTTGAATTCTAGTCAACCTTATGATTTCATCATTCTTATCAGATACTAAGACTTCAAGTTGTTGTTTCTCTCTTTCTAGATTTCTTACTTTATCCTCAGCTGTTCTCAATGCATCTAGATTTTCAGTCATCTGTGTGCTGAAATGTTCATGTTCTCTTTTCATTGCTTTCAGTTGATCAGCCAATGCTTTGTTCTTTTCTTTCAATACTCCAATCATTTCTTCAGTCTCTTCAGATATACTATTTTCAGATGATGTCTCAATTTGTTCCACTAACTCTTGAGAGTCCTGCAAATCATCAGATAATATTCTTCTCACTTTCAGAGATTTTTGCATTTGCCTTTGCATGTCTGCAATCACTTGATTAGCATGATCCAACTCTTCTTGCAGATACACAATCCTCTAAGATTGTTTATAGCCTTCCATTGATAATATCTTTCTCTTTAGGTGGTTAAACCCTTTTCCAAGATTCAAGCTCTGATACCAATTGTTAGGCCCAATATGGAAAGCTAATGTACTGAGAGGGGAGGGGTGAATCAGTACTTCAAAACATTTCTTCAACAATATCTTTACTGTTATACATAAACTGAATAGTGCAATAACATAATATAAAACTAAAACAAATAGATAGCAATCATATATGATTCACTCCATAACACATATATTTTGATTACGCAAAAACTCTTGGTTAGAGAGAAAAACTGCGGTGGGGATGACACCCACAACTTCACTACTGCAATAATAAAGAGTGCTTGGTTAGAGCTACATGTTTAGCTATTTTTGATAGCTTACGCTGTTAGGAGTAACAAGATCTATTAGATCTACCTTGCTAAAGGATTTTACAACACTTCATCTAAATGTTGCACCTGGTTAGAGGCTTTACAATTTATAGACTTGATTAGAGTCTTTTACCCTGTTAAAGGTTTCTCTTACAACTTCACAATATTACAATAAAATCATTACAAATATCTGCAAGTTTACATATGGAATGTTATAGTAGATTCTATGTGCTCAGAATAAGTTACCTTGCTTATAGCATACCTTGGTAACCCATATAGTAACTCGGTAAACCCTTCTGTTTACTCTGTTCTTTGACTGTTCTCTGAAAACCTTCTCGGTGACCTCTGTGTCTCTGAAACAGTCTTCTTACACTCATGCACACACCTTTAACTCTTAACTCATGCTGTATAAATAGATCTCTTATGACGGTGATCCAATTCATTGCTTCGATCTTACAAACACGATTTATTGAATGAATAATTATGCAAAATATTTCATTGGTTAGATAGCCTCAAAATCATACACAATCTTTAAGTGCAATTTCCAATGTGATAATGGTTAGATGTGCCTCGATCTTGTAACATGTTTTCATATGCATGTCTAGGTTCAATGAGTCTGGTAACATGTTTCACTTGGTGTAAATCAACTCAGTGTGTCATCTTTGCTACTCGATAGACATGTAAAGATACTTGGTAGACAGCTCGGTGTATACTACGTTCTATGATTGCTTTCTTTCGTAACTGACTAGACTGTACATACCGACTGAATATTTCGATAATAGATAACCGACTAGAGTATATAGTATAACTTTGACATAAAACTAATGGCAATCTGATAAGTAGTAATAGGAAGAACACCTATTGTCAACCATTTTAGTTTATCTAGAAAAAAGTGCTACATAAGAAGTGATGAAGAAAATTTGGGAAAGTTTGATGCAAGATTAGATGAAGGAATATTCTTTAGATATTCTATAAACAAAAAGGCATACAAGTGTTACAAAAAAGGGATAAATAATATTGTGGAAAGTATGAATGCCAAAGTGATTAAGAAATGGAATCATGCTGCACCAAAACTTGAGGTTGAGATATAGGATGTTTTGTTGTTGTAGAAGACAATGAAGTTACAAAAGACAAAGAAGAGACAAATGTAGAAAATAAGGAACCTAAAAAAGCACCCAAGATACCTACAAAGTATGTGCAAAATAATAATTTAGAATATTAGATCTTTGGAGACAAAGTCAAAGGATTTTAGACAAGAGGAAGACTTGATAAGACTAATGAACAAGAAAATTACTATTTTCTATCTCAAGTGGAGCCAATTTTTTTTATAGAAGCTAACAAGGATGAAGGTTGGATGAAAGCAATGGAAGAGGATTTGAATTAGGTAGAAAATAATTAGACATGGGAATTGGTACATAGACTGGTAGACAAAAATTTGGTAGGAAAAAAGTGGGTGTTCCAAAAGTTGAATGAAGACGGAGAAGTCATAAGGAACAAGGCAAGACTAGTTTATAAAGGCTAATAATAAGTTGAAGGTATAGATATAAAGGTATAGATCTAGTAGCCAGGATGGAAGCTATAAGAATGTTTCTTGCATTTGTTGCATATAATAACTTTAAGGTATATCAGATGGATGCCAAGTTAGCATTCTTGAATGGAGAATTTGAAGTAGAGGTGTATGTTGAACAACGAAACGAGTTTTAGTTGTCAAAAGATCTAGATATGGTCTAGAGACTCAAGAAGGCACTTTATGGACTTAGGGAAGCTCCTAGAGCCTGACACATAATGTTGAAGACCCAACAAGGAAATCTATGGATGTAAGAAGTGATAAACTATTAATAGTTATTGTGTATATTGATGATATCATTTTTGGAGGAGATGATAATGTTTGATAGATATTTGTAGAAGAAATACAGAAAGAATTTGAGACATCAATGATTGGTGAGTTATCTTTTTTCCTTGGTATTTAATTAGCATAGTTAAAAGTTGGAATTTTCATTTCTTAGACCAAGTTTATCAAGGAGATGTTGAAGAATTTTGGTATGGAGAATTGTAAAATAGTTGGAACTCCTATGGCCAGTAGTTTCAAGTTAATAAGTAAGGATGATGGATCTATTGAAGTTGAATAAAAAAGTATTGGCCTATGACTTGAGGATTGTTATATTTGATTACTTCAAGACCAAATATTATGCATGCTATTTATTTGGTTTCCATATATCGAGATAATCCAAAGAAATCACATGATCAAGCAATAAAAAAGATATATGTATTTGAAAGGGACTTCAGATTTGGGTTTGTGGTAAAAGAAGAATGATTATTTTACTTTGAAGGAATAAACAGATGCTAACCAAGCTAGATGTACTGATGAGAAAATAAGTACAAGTGGTGGTTCATTTTTCTTAGGAGATAGACTAGTCTCTTGGTTGATCAAAAAGTAGGATTCAATATCATTATCTATTGCAATGGTAGAATATATTGTAGTAGCATCCTACTACTCTCAAGTCATGTGGATAACAAAAAATCTTAGAGATATCAAGGTACAGTATGACGAGGAAATTCCTATTATGGGCGACAATACAAGTAAACTTAACATTTCAAAGAATCTGGTAATGCATTCAAGATCTAAACACATTTCTTAAAAGAGAAGGTTGCAGAGAAGGATGTCAGATTGGAATATGTGCCTACAAAGGATAAAATTGTAGACATATTTACCCAAGCACCAAGGATACTTTTGAGTATCCCAAGAATGTAAATTAGTGGTTATCATCCCTCCTTATTCAAACCGGATGCATTAAAATGGTGCATCTTTCTAGGGGGAATCAAATTTAATCTTTTGGCTCCTAGATTGATGTGGTGGCTACTATCAGGGGGAGAAGTGAAGGCTGTAGTTTCTTTATTGTAGGAAAATGGTTGTAGAAGAGAGATATCCCTATTTGAGGGAGTATTGTGCAATTATTAGAGTCATACCCAAAAGGGAGTGAGAGTTTTATCATTGGTGTTAGAGTTATTGTTTGTAGTATTGTGCCCTTTGTCCTTGATGTAAAAGGGGAAGAGCAACATAGTAAGAGGGAGAGAGATACAATTAGAATGAGTCTAATTTTGGTTGGTGGTACAAGTGTTTCCATCAATAACAAAGGGGGAGATTGTTGGAAACTTAAGTTGTGTTTCCATTAATCTCAAACTTATTCAGTTGTGAAGATGTTATATATGGTCTAGAAATGAGTGTTTAGATGTTGTCACATTGTCTGGTGGTGATATTGAGTAAGCATGAGGTATTTTTTGAAGGTTACAATAGTGGAAGTTACAATATGTAATAAAGAGTATTTAATGTCTTTATCAAAGAATTCTCTACATTCCTTTGGTTCTTGATATAATGTCTATGTTTTGTGGATATTTCAAGTTATCATGTTTTTAGGTCCTCAGTTGCTCAAATGATGAAGTTGGTTGTGGTAATTTTCTAATAGTAAGGTTGTCTATCAAGACTAGTCTTGAGAATGCTTCACATTACTTCGCTCAGTTGGTTCTAGTATTGTATCTTGGAGGCTATGTTCAAATTGTTCATGTAGTGTTCCGGTTCATATTTCTAGTATTGGTTTGATTGACAAGTGAAGTTATGTTGCTCTATGTTTGGCATTGTTAGTTGTGTTGGCATTTGGCTGATTTAGTTGGTTTATTTCATTTTGATCATACTCTTTTGGTCTAGATATTCATTATAGGTTGATTTTAGGGTTAATATGGGTCTTAACATGGTGTGTATATATCCCTATTGACTAGTTTACATTGGGTGATATTTTTGGGCACTAATTAACATGCTTTATTATTTTTCTACACATTACATTTGATGCTAGATTTGGAGATAGTGTTAGCATGTGCAATTCATTGGAATTGACTTAAGAAGATGCGTTGTGAGGTATTTGGGTCCCCTTTATCTCCTAGAGTGGACTCCATTGTGTGATTTTTCTATGGGAGGCCAACTTTATGTAATTCAAGTATATTTTATCTATAACCAATATAGTTGAGGGTTTAAATCAATAAACTTATATAAATGAAAGTGCTGAAAATGTGTGAATTATGGTAAAAATTGTTGTGAAATGTATGTGAATGATATGAAAGTGCATGTGAAGAAGCAAAAGTGCAAGTTTTAGTCTATGATGACCTTTGATGATCATATCTTCAGTGTGATAGTCTTTTGAGACGTTGGATGACATGAGATGTATTTGCCATGATATTGTTCACTTGAAATAGTGGTTGAAGGACAATTTCATGATCAAGAGATCTTGTTTATTCTCATTCATCATTTCTCCTAAAATCTAAAAATCCTTATCACACCATGGGTATATTTTGGCATATTTCACCTTTGTGATACTATATATACATGATAGTTGTCTAGACCCTAATATATAATAGTAATCTCTTAGAATTTCTTACCTGCATGCTAATAGTGACAACTAACTAGACCACACCTAAACCAAATCATTGATAGCTCCTATAATATTTCATCTCTATGCTACTAGTGAAATTTAGCTATTACTTAATATATGAAAATTAACATCTAGCATCCATCACTTGTACATTGCTCGTGACAACCAACTATCTATATTTGTATTAAAATTAGTTATAACATATGAAGATCATAGCATAGTCAAGTACACATAACACCAATATTATAATGGTTCATAAATACTAGGCAAGTTGACCTAGATATATGAGACATTGGGTCTTATAGGTCTTGAGTTAAATTTATCCATAAAAAAGAAACAAATTCAGCCCACATGAGTTGACATATACTTAATACAAATACATTAACAAATACCAACTAATAATTTAATAAAATCTATTCACTTTATTCAAATTTTATTATTTAGAAACACATTTTTTATTAGATAAAAATAAAATAATATTAGTAATATTAAACGATTTCATACTTCTAATTGTATATAATTTTTATATATTACCAATCATAAGTATCATCATACATTTATCCACCAGATAGACACAAAAGATAAGCACTAACTATATTAGGTTATATTTACTATTAATTGGTTGCCAAGGTGGTCATAAGTAACTTCCTTCTAAACTCAACCATAGTCATACCATGACCAAGTTTATCGTTCCCTTATTTCTTAGAAGCATAAACCTAAATGTGTCATGATGATAACCTATACCCTTCTATAATTTTCAATGATTGAAAGTACAAAGCCATAGTTTTCAACACATAAAATCCAACCACTTTAATTTAGATAAGGTTGGATTGATCACACACATTCACATTGAGATAAAAAATGATGAGAGTGAATTAAAATTTTTATCTAGTATTGGAGTATATTTAAGAAAGCTAAATTTACCACAAACTTTAAAGTAGATAGGCTTCATGATGACATGTTTCATTTATTTGGCTCAAATCTACATAGTGGGTATATGTTAATTGGAAGATGCTTGATCACAAATATCTAATGCAAATTTAATCTCAAGTTTCAAAGCATACTAAAGAGGGAGAAATAATTAATTTTAGGAATAATCCAAAATCCTTGATGTATCCCCTAAATTCTCTCCTATGATCTTGGGTTATAGGGACATCCTTCACCCAAGGATTATCTACATACCTAATTCTATATTGTTGCAAGGTGTGCGCCCTTGGTCTCCTTATGTTGTGCAACACAACTCGGGTTTGTGACATGGCTTAATCGCCTCCTATGGATTCTATAAGTCTAGTGGTTGTATCAGACATTAATAGGTCGATCTTTTGGTGCAACAACAACCACACTTGTAATAAGTGGTATCAGATCTTGGTCACAGGTTCAAACCCCTCACTTACACTGGGGGATTGTTGCAAGGTGTGCGCCCTTGGTCTTCTTGTGTTGTGCAACGCAGCTCGGGTTTGTGACATGGCTTAACCGCCTCCTGTGAATTATATAGGTCTATTGGTTGTATGAGGCATTAATAGGTCGATCTTTTGGTGCAATGACAACCGCACTTGTAACATATATGCGATCAAAATATCATGTAGTTCTCCTAGAAATTTGATTATTATGATGGGAACTTACACCTTCTCATGTTAGGGTAACCTATATTGCTGCTAAACATAACCATTTGGTAACATATATTAGAAAGGTATAGATATCTAGGATTTAAAGCCTTGATTAATAGATTCCTAAAGAAGAAAAGGTCTATTTTAACAAAAACCATCATGAAGATGGGTACAAAACTCAACTATTTATCAATATACTAAAGTAAATTAGTGCAATGTGCTAATATGGTACATTACTAGAACATGGTTTTTAAATTATCTCTACATAGAGGGCTCCCAATTATAAACCATATTTATACATAGCTAAAAATATCTATCCATCTTAATGATATGCCATGGAAAGTAATAGTATATTATAAGGATAATTTTTACATTCCAATCCATACCCATAAATTTATGCATAACATCTTACTAAATATAAAATGCATACACTCATAACAAAGCATAAGGTAGCAATGATCCAAATATTGTAACAAGATAAAAATTATGCAAAATCTCCAATATGAACCTCTAAATTATGTCCTATTATAATATGACTCAATCGTATTAAGTTTCATGTAGTTATATTATATTATGACATACTTCTTGAAGAACACCCGATACATCAATAAGGCCACTAAAGGAATCCTCATAAAAAATCTCTCTAAATCATAATAAGAAATCCACCACCCTTGGTTCTCAACCTACCATGAACAATGGAGTGCACAAAAATGTTAAAATCATAAGTTAGACTTCACAAGATATTTTTTTGTATGGGTGACATTCATTTGTATAACTTTAAAATAACAAGAAACTTCTACTAATTTTCATAGATGTATTTATATCAAAATTCATGAAAAGATAGAAAACCTTATTAATGATATCGGTTTTATGCTAGGTGTTATTTATACGATTAGTATTCAATTTAAAAGTCACTCCAATAGTATTAAATTGGTATGATAGAAATTCTTGATTTTTTTAAAGGTAGGATCTAGAGGGGGTCTAGGGGATCCTTAACCTTTTTCTTTAAAATAAGTTTTTCAAGTATATGGAGGTATGACTTATGGTCATCTAAATTATCTTAATTTTCTCATAAAAGTTATACATAACACCCAATATTATCAATGGTTTGATAAGAATCATCAATCTAATATTCATGAAATATTCCCTTCATTGGGAAAAAATCCTTGTTTGCCAGTTTTTTTTTCTTATTTGCTAATATATGTCAATTGTAATTGATATATCCATTGGAACCTAGAATATTCTCCTTATTAAATGTATGGTGATTCATTCTACAGGTCACTGAATTTTGTGGGTTGCCAAAATATGTGTGTTGAAAATGAAATATTTTATTTTATTCCATGATCATTGATGGATTTGTTAGATGAGCATTGAAGTGAGTTGTCAAAAAGGAAGAAAAAAGGTTACCTTTGAATAGAGTCAATGCCACCCTAAACAAAAATTTAATATCACTGTAGAAGTTTTGACCTTCAGCTATGAATGGTATAGGGTGATGCAGGGGTAAGGTATTAGACATTTTATGTAATATTGGTGCTTTGTGGTTTTTAAATTTTTGATATATTTTTTTTATAAAATAAAATTTTTAGAAAAAAAAACAAAATTGAAAAGTAGAAAAAACTTTAAATCCTATGCATTTGCATGTAGAACAAGAAATATTAATGGAGGTTAGATGTGCATATACTATTGTACTTGATCATTCAATTATATTTTTTTCTCAACTTTTTCTAGATTTGAGAAACTTGATATTTTATATTAGGGTTTTTGGCCATTCTAGATCCAAAAATGATGTTTGTTTTTCTCTAATATGAGCCAATTTTCCCTCAAGGTTAAATCTCTCAAAATTTGGATAAGAAGTTGGTACTTAGATACTGTGTTGAAGTTAATAGTGAACCCCACAACTCTAAGAATGAAACTAAAAGACACATCATATTTGAAGAGAAAAATCCATGATGGTGCTATGCAACATTGAGGGAGAGATTGATTCAAAAAAGCATTTGTATGTGCATTTACCTAAATCTGAATGGATGATTACGATGAATAATGTATTCTTATAAAAAAATTAATAATAAAACCTTAAATGAAGCAATAGGTGAGGTTTAAATTAGATCATGACAAGTGTCCTCATCTTATGAGTTGATACAAAATGACTTAAAAATAGCTCAATTTTAATATAGAAAAGGACTCCTAAATTTATCTTAAGTGAATAAATTAATAGGGGACCTAAGTAATTAATTGATGAATACTTAAAACTAATAGGTAACTAATCTACTTACTCCAACATCACCAATCTAATGGATGCATCCAAAAAAGTGAGGCTCATCTTATTATGGTCATTTATCCAAAGATTATTATGAATAATATGTTTTATTGTTTAGAGCATTAATTGCTATAAAAATTTATTGGTATAAGCGCCACACTACCTTTCCTCAAGAATTATGAATGCAAAAAATTATTAGAGAAGCCGTATATAGTAGAATCAACCTTAGGCTAAACTTATTAACTATAAAAATTTACATAAGATTATTGCTAAGGAGGTTTTGAGAGTATATATAATCTAGAATACCATCAAGAAGATAACTTCTTGTTAGTAATAGAATCATAGAGAAATAAACAATAAAAAATTAATGCATAAACAAAAAAAATAATATATACAAGAGATATAGATATACATGGTTCACCAATATAGGTACATATGTAGAGATATATCTAGTTCTTCCTTTATTTCGTCATACAAAATGAAGGGATACAACCTACAATGCATTCACTATATATTCCTTTTTCAGTTTCTCATAGTCCCCTCTCTCAGTCATAATTCTTTCTTACAATACAAAAATATAGGGTAAAAGGCCTCATAAAAGAGGGTTTCTTTCTAGGGAGAAAATATACCAACATAACTACCATAAGATTTGTGACTGTAGTGATATAACTTAGTAAATCATACCAAAATTTGATGGGAACTATTACTATTCATAGAGGTATCAACTATTACTACTCCCTACATATTAAGTCTATTTATCAATGTGTATTTAATTATGATAACTAATAAAATATGGTGATGGGTATTTTGAAGCTAATAAAGATAGAGATGGTGATGTATCTTTCCATGCTGCGTAGGTGCTTTGTGGTGTGGTGGCGGTTGTGGTTGTGCTTAGTGTAGGCTTCTAGTGGTGGCTTGGAGAATTTGTTTTGGGCTATACATTGTTATAACTACTTAGCCTTTCCTCCTATTGGCTCAATCTATTCTCTTTTTGTGAGGGATTTATCTAAAAATTATAATAGCGTAGTTGGGATTTTTTGTTTCATGCACCTAAATGTGTTCTCTTTGCTAGAATATAGTTTGGACTCTTTGAGGGCAGTTGGTCACTTACAAACTATTGAAGCTTCTGCCCCTATTTTTGTGTGGTTTTTTGATTTTACTGTGCAAAATGCTTGTGGCTCTTTTTTCCTTTTCCAGATGGGTTTGGTTTTGGTGTTCCCTATTGGAGATTTTATCATTGCTAACCCCTTCCATGATAGTTGTAGAATTTATAGTTCTATTGAATGCAAAGGCATGGCCGTGTCTTTGGTTTTGGGTGCTCCATCCTTGGTGTTTGTTTTTTGTGGTGCTCTCTATGGTTTCATTTTTGAGAGAGGTAGGATTCAAGATAGGAATGGCTCCTTTTGTATGATGTGTCCAGTCTCTCACTTCTCTATCTCACATCCTAGGGTTCTAGGTTTAAATCACCTACCCATGTTGGTTGCTTTGTTTTTCACCAACACTCTTTGCCTAATATTTTGCCTTGGCTTCAAATTTGATCTTGCAATGGGGGAATCATGGATGGTCAATGTTGGTTTGGGTGGCCCCTTTTGGTTATGCCTAAAGGATTCATCAAGGCTTAATACTAGTATTGTGTATTCTTAGAGACCCTATTTTGGTTTTGGCAAAAGATTTTTCTCCCAATTTTGTTTCTTTTTGAATTGCTGGCTTTCCCCTTTGATGGATTCTTGTAGATCTATTGAGTGGGATGTTTTTGGGTTTGTTCTCAAGCTTGAGATTGAGGCCCTTAAGCTTTTAGGGGCAAGTTTTTTGTGTTGTTGGTTAAGGATCTCTCCTATCATTGAAGAAGAAAAGTTTTTTTTGGTTGATGCTAAGAGGGCCCATTGTTAAGCTATTGTAGTTTTTCAATTGAGGGCCCAAGTTACAATTTCCCTAGCTTCTACTCATGAGTTTCCTATTGAGGTGGAGTGGTCTTCTATAGAGGTGGAGACATTTTTTACGAGTTGGGCTGAGGGTGCACACTTCTTCTTTGGATAACCTCCTTTCCTTCCTATCCTTTTGAGGTGGGGCTTTCTTCTATGGAGGTAAAGAATGTTGGTATGGGAGATGTGTTGTGATGTTTCTTGGTGGATGTTTTTACCAATTTTTAGGGTCTTGGCTATAAAATTTGTATAGATGCCTATTTTATAGTCTTATTTCTTTCTACTCCTATTGAGGTGGACTCTTTGGATGGAAATAGGAGATTTTTGAAGGTTGTGGGAGCTTGTTCAAAACCCACTATTTGTGTTTGCTCCATGAGATGAGATATTAAATGGTTTTAGTTTTCTTTCTTGCGTTGATGGATTGTTTAATGTTTTTTATGTTTCTTGAGGTGAAGGTTGTGGAAGAATTTTTAAAACCCATTATTAAGGTTAAGGGAGCCTGAAAAATCCCTTTTCACATAATTGCTTGAGTAGTTTGTGTTGATGGCTTCAACCTTTTTCTTTTATAGTTGGTCCTTTAATACTTTATTTTTATTGGTAGGTTGTGGGTTAGCCACTAGTTTCTTGTGCTATATCTTGTTGCAACATTCTATAAGTGGGTTTTGGGTCCCTGTAAAATTTAAGAGTCGAGGATTTGGGTCCCTTTAAAACTTGTTTTATCCTTAATAAAAAAAATAATCTTACCCTATATGTCTTTAGATTTATTAATAGCCCAATAATATGATAAGAAGGATGAACCTTAACTTTTAGGAGTGAAATTCCAATTAATAATCTATCTACCAAGTGATTCTTATGACATGATTGTAATTATATAGTGCAGTTTTATTATACTATTAATACTACAAAAAATATAAGAAAATTGTCAATTTTTTTTATAATAATATCAAATAGAAAAATGATTACTTAAATTTAATGAAAATAAGGAATAAGGTGTGCAAGTGCAATTCTAGCAAATCTATAAGATCACTTTTGTAGTGTAGCATTCTCCCTAATGAGATCTCAATTTCCTATTTGATATATTTCTCATCCTATTGTATATTTTTACCTATATGAAATAACAAAACATCTTGTTGTGGATTTCAATATAGACTCTTTTTATCTTAAAAATCACAAATTCAACCTCTTTCTTCTTTCCAAATGTTTAAAAATCACAAATTCAACCTCTTTCTTCTTTCCAACTGTTTAAATTCACATTGTACAAATAATTTTAAAATGTTGAAATTTTATCTACACTATTCCTTTTAGTTGCATTTAGGTAAAATATTCAATATTCATAATTACCCCTTTTCAAGTTCATCAAAATCCAAAATTTCAATAAGTATATAAATACCATTTTTAATGATATTGAAAAATCTTATTTGATGATTAAATAAAAATGTATTAAATTTAAAGTGTCACATTAACCGTCAAATTCCTATATAATTATGAGCCTAAGATAAACAATCATATAGAAATGAAGTTTGAAATTAACACTTATTATTTTAAATCTTTAGACTATTAAATTTCTTTACATATTTTCTTTTGATGAAGATCCTTATAATTACATTTTCTCTCTTGATTTAAAATAATTTATAAAAATATCAATCAATCAATTATCAATTTTAATGTCTAATATTAGAAACAAGACATCAAAGAGATCCCTATGATTACATATTCTCATTCTAGATTTAAAATAATTATCAATATATCAATTAATCAATTATCGATTTTAATATCTAATATTAGAAACAAGACATCAAAAAGTGTCTTATCGTGTCTAAAATATTATGAAAACAATTCTTTCTTTGTGTTATGTGACATCATAAATTTGTCACCTTGTCACCTTTACATTTAATATCTCTACAATTTCTATTTTATATAATTTATTTATTTCAGTTCTTCAAATTCAATCACATTTCTTCCAAGTTCGCTGGCTATTGTTGCCAACCCACAATTGAAATCAACCACCCAATTTTCCACCTCAGTGAATCTACAAATAAGAGATTCCCAAAAGGTAGGAGACCTTTGTGCCCCACCCATTATGTATTTTCCATCTCTTCTGCTCCATTCTGTTTTGCTATTATTTTCCACAACCACATCTTTATCTAGTATATCATTCTCCTCATTTTGTAGTGTCGTCATTGGATTTGTCCCAATCTTATGAAATATTGATACTTCTAGCGAATAAATCTGATATTCCACAAGTGAAGACAATTAGATAACTTGTTTCTCATAGTTACACACATGCATATAAAAAATGTATTAGAAGTTAAACTTATATACCTTTGTTTTTGGCTCCATTTGTTGGCAATATATTGGAATGTTTGAAACCAGCCTTAATGTTGTGAAACGCACAAGATTAACAGCAAGTGCTATTTCCTCCACTTGTTGATGTTGTTCCCAAATATGCAAGCATATAACCCACCCATCCTCAAGCACCTTATCAGTTGCAACCTTCAATGCATCATCAATCGAACTACGTTTCAAATCATTCCACTCAGGAATCCCACTTCGTTCTAATCCATACACGTTCATGCCATTTGGAACATTTAACACCACCAATTTTATATTTGTTGGTAAAAAAGTAAGCTGTTGGAAACGATGTATTTCCCCCTTAGATTGGTAGGGAATATCATCATCATTAGTATAGTTTTCTTGTTCATCTACATCAATAATATTTTCCCCTTTATTCTTAGACGATTCTTTTGAAACAGGCGCACCTTGCTCCTCACTGGTTTCTCTTGGATTATTTTGAACCATTAATATGGATGGGCAAAATACTTGAATTTAGTCCTCGCCTACTCAAGGGTAGTTATGTCAATACCTTGATCTTAAACCTTATTTATAAAACCTAATATGCCAACACTAACACTCCGTATTGAAGATAGAATCTGAAATCTATGACAGTCACTACCAAAATGATTAATTTCACTACCAGATTACTAGCTTCAATTCCACCATCATCGTTGTGCGCTGAAGATGTCTCTAAATCTTTCTCTCTTATCTTTCTTCATGCTCAAGACAGTGCTAAACTTTTTTGGGTTTTTATTTAGTTCTGAATGAGCACGTCGTTTAGTTTTGCATGGCAAACAAGGAATTGTCCCACGTAAACATAAACACAAGTAGTTATTTCTCGAAGCGTTTCCAACTCTGCGAAAGGTGGCGACTATCGTTTTAGGGCAAGGCTACAAATCTCCAGAGTCAAGTGTACCGAATTCTGTGCAAGTTGTAAACATATTTTTCAAACAAGAATGTAACGTTTTTTTGTAGGGTGTAAATATATTTGGCCATAGTTATTGGTGTATATAATTGCTTGTTTTCAAATAGAATTTTAATGAAATTAACAAATGTTTGGCTGTGAAAGCTGGCGAAAGCATTCCTATAGTTAGCGCTGTGATATCTGGTACAAGCTCTGTAGATGAAAGAGCTTATTGAAAGGTGAATCTGTGCCAAGTGATCCATTTGAAAAATCTTAAAAAAATCTTGAAAAGCTATTTAATTATACTAATTTAATTTGAAAAATAATTATTATAATATCTTTTCAATAAATTTGTATTAATACTTATTTATCATGTTTACAAATGATTTTATTGAATCTGTATTCTCTCACACTCACCAAAAGTCTAAATTTATTAAAATAAATAGTTTAGTTATTAGTGCTTTGAAAAAAAACATTTCATTTCATGTGGATGGTTTTAATCATTCTCCAAACACTTAATCTTGAGTTATAGATGAATAATTTTATTTGTTTTACTTAATATCTTTTAAATAAATCTCTATTAATACTTATTTATTATGTTTACAAATGGTTTTAATGCGTTATGTGAGGAAAGGATTGCATCTTATATAGCTCAGTTACCAGCCAATTGTACTTTGTGTCCTCCGCACAATTTCGTTTAAAGACTCTAGTAGAGGCATGTAGCTTATCAATAACCAACAAATTACATAATTAGAGATTGTTTCCGGCAGAGATATTATTGCCTCACACTGTTAGACCACGTAAGGTCACAAAAGGATTATACAAAAAGAATTGGTCTATTATAGCTAGCCATGCAAGACTTACATTGTACCCATTACACGATTTACATATATATCTTAAACAAAAAAATGTCAATAGTTTACATTAAAGAGGATTAATTTTAGACATATCTTAATTGGATCTCACTACCTCCATTGTGAAGTCCTTCCCTTGGTTTACGTTAAATTTTGGTCTTTTTTGAGGTCTCAGATCTTTTTGCAATGTTTCAACTAGATATTTCTTGTCATATTTCTTTTGAAATTCCAAGTATCCTCTAAAAAATAACATGGAAAATGAGTTTTCTAGAAGACTCAGTATGTGCTCTCCTTCTACCTTGAAGCTATTCCCCATTTCTAGCTTTCCATAAGAACTAGATAATTTAAGTAGATAACATAAGTCAAAAAACATTAAAAGGTTTACCCAACCCAGCCATAAAACCAAAAAGAACTTCTTGCCACTTAACCCCACCATTATGTAAAATTTTATAACCTACATAGTATGGATCTAGCAAGAAGAGAAGAGCAAAACTTGCAGAAGAAAAATCAAAACAAAGAACAAAGAATTCATCAACTATTGTATTAAATTATAATGCGAAAGCATTATGTTATACAAAGAATAAACCAACGCATGAACATGGATCATGCAAAAATTGTTGGAATGGATGGAAGAGGTAGAATAAGTTAAACTCGTAGTTCTCCATTGTTAGCTTAAATGCAAAAAATGCAACGTTTGTTGTGATTACGGTGCAAATTGTGCTCTCATCGTAAATTATGGAGGAAACAAAAGTTATGTGCTAACACCCCCCCTTAAGTATAACTAAGGAGAGATAGGAGAGATATGCATCCTGACAACAAAGCCTGATCGGGAATCCAATTACAAAGAAGATAGGAGAAAACCCAATTGAGAAAAACTCCTAACCGCTATTCAAACTAAAGAAGAAAGTTGAAATTGTCAATGAAGAACTGTAAATAAATCCACATTGCAACAAGAATATTTCAAAGTCATAAAAACCATTGCATGAGTACCTCCGGGATACTTTGAAAATGCAGTTGTACATATTCTGCATTGCTCAAATGGATGAACAAATAAGTACATGGTCTCTGAATACAGAAACTGATCATCTGAAGACATGAAGATATGAATCTGCAAACAAATGTGCTCCAAACTGAAGAACTACAAGATGTCCTCCAATTGGCATGATGCCATTGTTTATCTAATGCTCAATATTGTCTCGTTAGAAAGAAAATCTGGAAGCACTTGGGGATGCGACTTTGGAATCTCATGTAGTCAGGAACCCTGCTAGAAACAATCTCTAGGAGCAAACAAAGTTGCAACATTGGAATCTCATGTAGACAGGAATTTAGAACAAAAGAACATTTTTGGCTGCCAATTTGAGGAAGAGTGCAAAGTTTAGTGGTTAATAGCAACTTTAATCTTATATTTTTATTCAAAGAAACCTATACTAGATGCTTTAAGCAAAACCCCCATATTAAATTTCTAACAGTTCAATTTTTTTTACAAAGCCCCAAATTTTCCAGATCTTTGTCATGTAGTGCTTGCAAAGCATGTACAAGTTTTAAAGAATCAATATAGGAAGAAAGAAAGAAGCATGCAAAAATTAGGGGAAGAATATGCATGCGTCTAGAAACAGAGGTCTACGTCAGCTTCCATGGTGATGGTAATCTTCATAAATCTGACAACAAATAATTGTTGTGCTCCTTCCTTCTAGCTCCAGGCTCTGATACCATGTAAAATTTTCTAGCATGCATAATATGGATCTAGCAAGAAGAGAAAAGAAAAACTTGCAGAAGAAAAATTAGAACAAAGAACAAAGAATTCATCAACCATTGTATTAAATTATAATGCTAAAGCATTATTTTATACAAAGAATAAACCAACACATGAATATGGACCATGCAAAAATCATTGGAATGGACGGAAGAGGTAGAATAGGTTAAACTCATAGTTCTCCATTGTTAGCTTAAAAGAAAAACATACAAAACATGCAACATCTGTTATGATTACGGTGCAAACTTTGCTCTCACTATAAATCACAGAGAAAACAAAAGTTATGTGCTAACACAGTATCCCCCCCAACCCCCTAGGCTTACACAAAAAAGGTTCCATATCTAGATATAGAATAAAAGCATTACAAAAAGATGCCTAATAGTTTTAGGTTTCATACAAATAACACAAATATTCATGCTAGAGCAGGCCAAAGAACAAGGTAATATTTTGTAAAATAAGAAACCATTTGAAACATGCCTTCTTAGGTTCTAATACATTAGACCATAAAATATTAAACATATTGGACCAATGCTTATCAAAGATATCGACATTATAGGGAAATAAAGGATATTACATTCTTCTCTAAAGAATGTTCTCCAATGAGACAGGGCAAACAAAACTTAGTACTTAGGGAATCCAATGAACTCAAATAAACATTACAAAAATATAATTGAAACACTTGATTCCTTTCTTAAACTAGGATTTTATAGAGAATCCTTGCAATAAAGAAATCCTTTATAAGGTAAAGCTCCACCATATTGATCTAGAGGGGTAGATTTTGTTAATGCAACTATCTCACTATTTTTTACCACACTTCTAACTTGCTCTACAACTTTCCACAAGATTTCAAATACATTGGATCCAATAGGGAGACATGTAGCTTGTCAAACAATAAGTCACAGAGGGGAAAGATTCTTACATTTTTTAGGTTGTATTGATACAACTAGCTGAATATTATTCCTTACTAGGATTTTCCAAGGCTCATTCCCTTTCAAGGCTTTGAGAATCCATTTGACAGCTAAGGCTATACCATGCCTTTTAAAATATTCTAAATCTACACATTCTTTAGTCTTATCCTAAACAAAACGAGTCCCATTTAATTGAATGTTTCTCCTTTTTTCCTTTACCATCAAACCAATAGAAATGTCTAATTTTATTTTCAACTTCATTTATTTGATAATTGCTAAAAACCACACATAAGAGTAGTATAGCCTCCATGAGCAAATTTTTTTTCAGCATAATTGAATTCTTCTTGCAAAATAAAGGTAGTATTTATTCCAATTGCCTAGCTTTTTATCAATTTTATCTTTAACCCAGTCTCACATATCTTATAGGAATTAATTTAAAACAAAAGGAATATCTAGGTATCTAACCTCTTTGTTAGGAACTTCCCATTGTAATTCATATTTAATAAACCACTTAGGGGGGTTATTTTCTCAAATGAGAATTATGAATTTTATCATAGATAGTTTTGACGTAAAGGAAACACAAAATATGTTGAGGTTATGTATTATATTATCCAAATGATCTTCTTCAAGCTTAACAAATAGAGAAATATAATTAAAAAATTGAATGTTTAGGAGGTCCTCATTGTTAGGGAGGGATAGTCCTTTAATCTTAGGGCTCATAGTTGAGTCTCTTAGGAGATAAAATATAACATTCAAGGTAATCACAAATAGAGTAGGGGCAAGAGGACACAATTGACTTATAGATCTCTATAGAAAAAATGATTAGATAGTGATTCATTTATATCCACTTTAATGAAAGATTAAGGTGTTGACCATCTAACATAAACCATATAGGAATTCAAAGCCTTAAAAATTTATCATAAGAAAAGGCTATTCAACCCTGTCATATACCTTTTCAAAGTCAAGTAGGATCATGCTAGTATTTTGATTAGAGCATCTTGCCCATTCCTTAGTCTCCCAGCTAGTTAGGAGGTTCTCGAAAGTGTACCTTACTTTATTTAAACTTTTTAAAGTGTTACTAATAAAGGAAAGAAGGATGTTGACAAATCTTAAAGTTAATATCTTTGATAGTATCTTGTATGATACATTGAGTAGAGTAATAGGTCTTAAATGTTTGATTAGAGACTTATATTCTTTAGGCATTAATTTGATTATACCTTTGATGTTACTACCTAAAGATCCTCTACAAATAGCTTCCTTTTAAACTTGAAGTATTTAGGAAGTCTATCTTATTTATCTTTTCTATTCTATATTCCCTTGTTTCTCTTTCTTCTCTAATTTTATCCACCCATTCACTATAATTAGAGTTCCATCTTGTCTAGGAAAATTATGCCTAATAGAAAAAGGGGAAGTGTTTCATTCAAGATATAAATTACCTTCTATGATCTCCTCATTAGCCAAATACATTATAATCCTTATTGGATCCTCCTTTTTATTCCACATTTTATTATCAACTTAATTGTTAATCCCCTAATTGAGATTCTCTAATACTAATAATTGGGCATTATATTTCTATCTAGGATTATAATTAGGAAATAAAATCATAATGAGACTATTAAATAATATTATGGCTCTTTTAGTCTCGCTGTTTGGGCCTAGGGTTTTGTTGTTGTTTTGTGATTTTGCTATTTTATAGGTTCAGGGCTTTCTCCCTGCTATCATAATAAAAAACATCAATAAGATTTATAAGTTCCTCATTATTTTCCCATTTTCTTTTTCATTATCCTTAGAACTCCTTTTCTTACTCTTTCCTAAGAATTTGATGCATAGGCATCTTTTTTTTATCAAGGATTATATTTAGGAAAATAGAGCTTAATGGAGATATTTACATTATTATAATCTAGACTAAGCTTATTTTTATTTGGAAAATCATTTGTAGCCTTCAAGTTATTAAAATTTTCATATTTGGACTCAAATTTATTTATAATGTTTATAACCTTAGAAGATGAAATTTGGTCATGTTGTGAGGGTTTTTATAATAGACTTTTAGTGATTCATTCACCATATTTTCACTACTACTTTTATTATGAGCCTCGTTTTTAGACAAGGGCTCTACATCCCTTGTAGGTTCCTCATTTTTATTGTAAATTCTCTCATTTTTATTATTGTTCTAAACAATCCTCTATTTATTCTCGTCTAAGACTAGCTCTTGGGCCTTTTTTTATGTCTAAAGTAACTGGTTTTACACACATATGTTTAAGTTTAATTTCATGTTCCCTCAGGGGGTTTCTTTTCATAGGGAGTGTATTAGCCATCCCAATTTAGAAGATATGGTCTCAATATTTTGAACCTTAAGGTTATCCTTTAAAATAATAGCATTTGTAATTTTGTCTTCAATATTAGGTTTTTTAAAATAAAGGCCTCTATTAAATGTCTCCATGTTAATATTTGCATCTTTATTGTTTACATTCATGTGTGTCCTCAGTTTGAGTGGGTCATGATTTGGAACTTCACAAGAATATTTTTTAGTTTGTTAGTTGGTGTTCTTAAGCTCTGATGATGAAATGATGATGATTCTAGTTATCCAAGTTGTTGCGGTTGTTGCAGACAAATTCACGTTGCTTGTTGATGTTCTTTGATCGTGTTCTATATGTTTTGGTGGTCTACATTGATTGTTGTGCGCATTATTGAAGATTTTATTGGTTTGGTGGTATTCTTAGTGTTATTTGGTGGTGTTGCATGTTTGAGGATTTGATTTGGGTCCATGCCATGTCCTTGCCGACATTGTATTGGTTCACATATTGATTTATTTATCGTGTGATGCAATTTTTTAATTAGGCCGACCTTGAGGTTAAGGTTGATGATTTGTATAAATAAGTGTTGTAATCATGTAAGATGTGTTTTTGTGGTTGTGTCTATGAACAAGTGAATTGATCTTTTGAAAGTGTGTGGAAGAGCAGAGAAGTGTTGCAGTGCAGGCAATGTGCTTAACCGGAACTGTAATTAGGCATTTAGAGATGCTATTCTTTTAGTTCATGTAATTTGGATTGTTGTCCGATCTTTGTAAGGTAGTGAGCCTTCCCAGAGTTGTAGCCCTTTGTTGTTTTTGAGCAGAGAGCTCTAGGCAGTGTGCCTGAATGCACATGCATTCCCCATTGTAATATAATTTACACATAATATTGTAGAGCATCATCATATTGTGGGTAGGTTCCCACCATGGTTTTTCCCTTGACCAGGTTTTCCATGTCAAAAATCCATGTGTTATGTGTGTTGTTGACATGGTGTTTATCTTTGTTCTTGTTGTTCTTGATCAGATTTGAAGTTAAGGTTAATTTGGCTGATTTTGGTGAAAACTAATTCACCTCCCCCCTCTCAGTTTTCCTAGATTGTTGTTGCTAACAAGTTTCACTAGTATTTTCAATATTTACTTATTGATTAGTGTTTCTATGTATTAATATAGAAGCAAATGAATTAACACCGTTGACACTATAATCATTCACCCTCTTTTTTGTACATCTTGATGGTTAGGGTTTATATATTTTAGGTTAAACTTTTGGTATTTTAGCTTAATTTAAAAAATAGGGTAGTTTCTTCTAACATGCCTTTTTTTTTTTACATAAGAAACAAACGTTTAGACCTCCTATGATCTCAATCTTGTAGCACATAATTTTTACCCACAGTATCAATTTTTATTACCTTAAGAAAATCAACCCCCAGAGATAAAGAAACCAATAATCTTGAATCCATATGCAAGAGAGGAGCCCTAGTTTCCTATACCTTCATTATAATTCCTATCAAGGGGTAACTATGGTAGAAAAGTACACAATTAGGGAGGGACATCCTTGACAATTACCCATCTAGGGTAAGAGCAGGAAAAAAATATAATTCAAGGTCTTTAGAGACCAAGCAAGTGCTTATAATATTGAATTGCCAATATTCCAAAATTTCCTCAAGATAATTTTTTCTTTCATAGAATGATCCTTGAAAAATAATAGAATAATTCCTTGTTAAATCATTCTACAATATGAAATTTGCAACCATAATTTTTTATACCAACATTGTTAAATCATTTATCCATGCATTTCCTAGTAGGATTCTTTTTTATTGGCTAGTAATAAGATTTTATTTTCTTAATAATATCAAAAAAGTATTACATTGACTAGTTTGATATTTTCAGAAAAAACCCACCCCGACATCTGAGAAAAAAACAAGCCCCTTGGCAACCCACTATTGAAAAAATGCCCAAGAATCTTCTTGCATACTACCCCTCTAGCATTTTTACATGAAATATACAAATCCTTTTAATACTATAGCATTTGAACCTTGGGAAAGTTTCATCCATTTAATTACATATAGATGATTAATTTGTCCATCGCATATACAAAAAATACACAAAATTTCAAAATTTACTCAAATTCAATCATCCTTCACACTAGGCACAATCAGACCATTCACATAATAGTTCTGGAGACCAAATTCTTCCTTCTTCTCTCCCTTCTCCACTCTAGATTTGGTCTTTCCACCTCATTCTTTTTTTTTTCTTAGCAGAAATGCCTTCAACTCATCCCACTCGATTAGTGCCACCGCCATGCATTCCTCCTTGTTTAAATTGTTACTCCAATGGATACAGGGAAGGAGTTGCATGGTGCAGGAGCACTTGAGCACCTGAATGCTCAAATCCTAGCAGGTATAGCTTTTTGTTGCAAATTAAGCATGTGTGTTTATTTTATGCTTCTATTAGTTTTCATAGGTTTTTTTTGTGGTGTAATAAGGTTTGGAACTCATTTTTGTTTAAGAGTTTCATAGATTTTTGTTTTTTTGCTCAATGGGCCAAAAACTGTCAATTTTGGATCCAAATGAGCATTTTTGAATTTTTGATGTTGTAAAGCCTTGAAAGGCATTGGAGCATGTTTATTTAGTGTTTCTAATGATTTTGAGTAATTGGTTTGAGTGCCAAGTCACCGAGAGTCAAAATGCAACTTTTTGAGCAACAAAAGTTGTCAAAAAGTTGTCAAAAAGTGCAAAAAAGTGATTTTTGGTAGTTTTGGTTAGTTCCAGCCTGTACCTGTCCATACAAAGGCTTCAATAAGTTGGAACATGTATAAAAACCATGTTCCCATCGTTGTATGTGTGGTTCATGTTGGAAAAGTAAAAGAAATACTTGTTTTGCTCTTGTTTTTGTGAGTTTTAACTAGTTTCCTGCACTTTTGAGAGTACAGTCCTTACCATGGCTTCATGAGTCCATACTACTCTTGTTTTTAATTGGTGTGATCTCCTTTGATGTTTGAGTAGTGATTGGAACAATTTTTATTTGAAGTGCTCTTAAGAAAGGCATTGTTTTGTGGTTCCAATGGAAGATCATTCATGGTCCAACTAGTTTCTTCAAAGTTTATTCATCCATGGCTTCGAGGGAATTTGTTGGACCCTTTGTACATACGATATCATACATCTATTCTCCTTTTACAGCAATGCACAAGTGTTTGTAAGCCCATGGCAAGTATGTGAAGTGAACAACTTGGCTTGGGTATTCTTAAAGTTGTTTGAATGGTACTTTGCTGTTCATAGCACTGTACTTTGAAATGTTGAAGAAGAATTAAGTTGGCAAGAGTTATCACTGCATTTTACCTTCCTTGTCTCTCTCATGACTTGGTTGGATTCAAGAAGCAAAGGTGTAATCAGACTGTAAAACAGTGTGTCACTGTTTCATTGTTAAAACCTCATTGCCAACCTCCCTAATGGATAGTATGGAATGATGGATTCCTCTTTTATGCATCATTGGAATGTATTTACAAATGTTTTTAATGCTAAGGAGACAAGATGCACAAGTTGGTTGTAAAGGACCTAAATAAGGATCCTAGAAAAAAGTATTCTCTATCACAGTCTTATATGGCTGTCATGCTTTGTGACATCTTTTAAGTGCTCAAACTTACAAGGTTTTTGAAGAGGCTATGTGCATTGTGTTACCTTGCTATTAACACCTTTTTGCAGGCCAGGGACAGAGTGAAGAAGCAAATCAAAACAAAGAAAGAGAGTTGTAACAGTTTTAACACTGTCAAAGTGCAGTGATGGCGGGTGTATGAGCAACAGTCATAAGAAATCCTTTCCTATTCGTTTTGCAGGGTTTTACAACTTCTATCAAGTCATTGTTGCATCTGTATTTGTTAAACTTTCATTGTATTTGGTTTACCAATGTTCAAAAATGTATGCAAACCTTAAAAAAATTGCTGTCTCAGTCCTCTAGACTATTATTTCTGTGTAAAAGTAGTAGTATGGCATTTGTTTGATATAATGACAGTATTCTAAGATGAGGTTTGAATCCTTGGGAGTGTTTTGTATATGTCATAGTAAGGTTTGAAACATTTAATTGGGTCTAGTATCATGGAGAAGGCCTCTAATTTGCAAACCCTCACTAAAACCTTCAAAAACCCTTGAAAAATGCCTATTTTGTGGGACAGTCCTCAAACAGTCCGTACAGTACTTGCCATAGCAAAAATCCTTGAGATTTCATCATAAATTGACCACATCTCCAAGGGTTTTCCATGAAGTTTAATAGATTGAGCAGGGTGAACAATTTTCACTAAAAACTAGGGCTAATCCTAGTAGCCTTTTTGGAGCTAATTTGACAATTTCATGAAATCAGTAAGGAAGGAGAGGTAAATGATTGTTTCAAATCATCAAAACTGATAATTTAAGACCTGAGACACCCTACTACAAGCTCCATAGCATTGCATTAAGTCATTTGATCAAGATGACTGTTTGAACCTAGAAGTTGCCTTGAGTAGAACAACGCTCTTTGCAGCCAACTTGGATATTTTCACTCTTGAAAGGTGAGGGACAATCATCAGACTTTGCAAACCTGTCTAGATGTTCAATCAACACATTAATATGATTGAAATCCTTAAAAGGTGCAAACAAGGTTATGTAAACCATGGTTCTCCAACAGTTGCCCATTCCTGGAAGAGAGGAGATTCAGCCAGTTGGACAACCAAACTTGTTCATTTTTGGTGACACACAAGAGGACCTCATTTCAGATTTGAATGCCTTAGCATGGAAGGTAAGGAGGAGTGATGTGCAATACAATAGGGTGCAAGCAGTGTTGAATAGAGAGGAGGAGATAGGAGAAAGGTTTAGAAGAATCCCATTTGTGCCTAGGAATTGATTTGGGAAGCACATTGAGAACAAAAACCCACCAACCTCAAAAGAAGACCAGCTTCTATTCTACCTCCTCATCATAGTGGTATCAGAGCCAATTCAGATTTGGGTTGAGAGATTAGCACATGTCAGGTAGTGAGTCAGTGGGAGACAACACCAACAACATGGTGACCAATGCAGAGTTAGCAAAGAGGATGGAGGATCAGGTTGAAGAAAATAGACTCCTTAGGGAAAGATTACAACAACTTGAAAAAAAGTTGAACCAAGTAGAAGTCAAGACTGAAGAAGTCAGTGAGAGAGTAGAAAATGCTGAAGATAAGAAGGAAATCTTAGAGGAAGAAGTCCCAGAACCAGATCCAATCTTGGATAGAGAACAAGAAACCTTTTTGCAAGCTTTGAAAGCTTTGACTGGAAAGGCCCTAGATGGAGTGTCCCTTTTCAGTGGCAAGATGGAACCAGAAGCACTAATGGAGTGGATAGAGGGTCGAGAGAATCACTTTGAATGTGATGGAATTACTGAAGCACAGAAAGTGAAGGTAGCCAAATCCAGAATGAGAGGGGCAGCCTTAACTTGGTGGAAGTTCATCCAAGAGGAAAGGGTGAAAGAGGGAAAGAAACCCATAGCCACCTGGAAGACAATGGTAACTAAAATCAAAGACACCTACATTCCTGAAGATTATGAAATCCAGTTACATAAGAAGAGACAAAACTTGAGACAGAAAGACCTAGATGTCAGTAGTTACACTAAAGAATTCCAAAAACTATGCCTTAGATCTAAGGTACAAGAAGATGAAAATGTCAGAGTAGCTAGGTATCTCAATGGGTTAAGATGGAATATTCAGGAAGAGTTAAGCCTATGGTGTCCCAATACATTACATAAGTGTTATCAACTAGCACTGAAGGTAGAAGAGAGAAACAAGAAGAAACAAGAATAGAATGGTAGAGGCAGAGGCAGAGGAAACAGAGGCAGTCATAGAGGCAGTTTTGGGGGAAGATACACAGATCATAGGTCCCAGGGAGAGTCTAAGCTTATTGAGCAAAGCGGGGATTCTCAGAGCAGACCCAACTATAGGGGTAGGGGATCAGGCAACCTAGGAAGGGGTAGATCTAATGGACCTGGAAGAGGTTCATACTTCTCCACCATGAAGTGTTATAACTATCAGAAACTAGGCCATCCAGCATATAGATGCCCAGAGAAGCCAAGTTCATCTCAAGGAGGTGATAAGAGAGTCCATTTTGTGCAAGAGGAAACCACACCAAATCAAAGGTGTCTACCATCAGAAGAAGGGGAAAACCTCATGATCAGGAGGATCCTCATGAAAGAGCCATCTCAGAAAGATATGTCTCAAAGGAAAGCTCTTTTCAGGATCAAATGTAAGATTCAAGGAAAGGTGTGCAAAGTTATCATTGATTCAGGATCAACTGACAACATCATATCAGAAGAAGCTGCTACAAAACTTCACCTACCTAGAATACAGCACAAAGAGCCCTACAAGGTCACATGGTTGGAAAAAGGGCAGCATGTATTGGTGAGTGAACAAACATGGGTAGATTTTAACATAGGTGAGTACCAAGATAAGATTTTGTGTGATATACTACCTATGGATGCTTGTCATTTTCTTTTAGGAAGACCTTGGCAATTTGACAGGAAAGCACAATATGATGGTGAAAAGAACTCATACTCATTTTTCAAGAATGGTATCAACTATAAAATTCAGTCCATTAATGAAGGAAGTGAGGGCAGCAAACCACAAGTTCCCAACACTTTGTTAGTTGGTGAAAAGGAGTTCATTCATACCCTAAAAGAAGGTGATGGCATAGGTTTTGCATTGGTAACTAAACTAGTTGATGAAAAGAAAGAAAAGAAGGTAGAAATCCCATATGAGGTGCAACAACTTCTAGATCAGTTTAAGTCAATCGTTAATGATGGTCAACCAACCTCTCTACCTCCTCAAAGAGCCATTAGCCACCAGATAGACTTCATCCCAGGTGCATCCTTACCAAACAAAGCTGCTTACAAAATGACACCTGAACAAAATCAGGAAGTGGCAAGACAAATCCAAGAGCTCTTAGACCAAGGATTGATTAGAAAAAGTATTAGTCCATGTGCAGTACCCACAATTTTAGCACCGAAGAAAGGTGGGGCTTGGAGACTTTGTACAGATTCAAGAGCAATAAACAGGATCACAATCAGGTATAGATTCCCCATCCCTAGGATAGAAGATCTTATGGATTGTTTAGGGGGAGCAAAATATTTCAGTAAGATAGATCTAAAAAGTGGTTATCATCAAATCCGCATCAAAGAGGGGGATGAATGGAAAACAACTTTCAAGACAAATGAGGGGTTGTATGAATGGATAGTCATGCCATTTGGGTTAACAAATGCACCCAGTAAATTTATGAGATTGATGAATGAGGTGTTACATGACTTCATAGGCAGGTTTGTAGTTGTGTACCTTGATGACATCTTAATTTTCAGTAAAACCAAGGAAGAACACCTCCAACATTTGCAGATTGTCTTACAAAGATTGAATGATGAACAACTTACTATCAATCTAGAGAAATGTGATTTCCTTAAGCAAGAGCTGGTCTATTTGGGTTTTGTTGTTTCAGGGGGTGATTTGAAGATGGATCCAAGTAAGGTAGAAGCCATAGTTAATTGGCCAACCCCTAAGAATGCTAGTGATGTCAGGAGTTTTCATGGACTTGCTCAATTTTATAGAAAATTTATCAGGGGTTTCAGTGAAATATGTGCACCTATGTTGGAAACCATTAAGGGTGGTGTGAAAGTGAAATTTCAATGGACAGAAGTAGCCAACAAGGGATTTGAATTGCTGAAAGTCAGAGCTGCTACTCAACCAGTGTTGATTCTACCTAGTTTTGACAAATTGTTTACCTTAGAGTGTGATGCAAGTAGCATTGCTATTGGTGCTATTTTGAGTCTGGATAATAGGCCTGTTGCATTTTTCAGTGAAAAGCTTAATGATGCTAAGAAGAAATATTCTTCATATGATCTTGAAATGTATGCTTTGGTTCAGGCACTTAGGAAATGGAGGCATTATCTTCTTCCTAAAGAATTTGTGGTTTACACTGACAACCAGACACTTAGTTTTCTCAATTCATAGGATAAGCTTAGTCACAGACATGTTCAATGGGTAGAGTCTTTGCAAGCATATACCTTTACTTTGAAGCATAAGAAAGGATAGTGCAATAAAGCAGCTGATGCATTGAGTAGGAGGTTACTTACTGTTCAAGAAATTTAGATTAGAAGTATTGGTATAGAATGTTTTAAGGATTTATATCCACATGATTTTGATTTTGCTGATATTTACAAGGTTTGTCAAGATTTTCAGAATACTTTTCATAGTGAATATGCTGACTATACTTTGCAGAATGGATTGTTATTCAGGGGTGGACAATCGTGTGTGCCAAAAGGTTCAATGAGGGAGAATCTGATACAGGAAAAGCACAATGGTTGCTTGAGTGGTCACTTTGGTCTTAATAAGACTTTGGAATTGGTTCAGAGGCACTATTTTTGGCCTAAGATGCAGGCAGATGTCAGGAAATATGTTGAGCAATGCATGGTATGTCAGAAAGCCAAGGGTACTAGCACTAATGCTAGTTTGTATCAGCCTCTTCCCATACCTTCTAGGCCTTGGGATTGTATCAGTATGGGTTTTGTGGTAGGTTTGCCCAGAACTAAAGCAAGGTGTGATAGTATTTTTGTGGTTGTTGACAGATTCAGTAAAATGGCACATTTCATACCTTGCAAAACTACTAATGATGCTAGTCACATTTCTTTTCTTTTCTTTAAGGAAGTTGTAAGAATTCATGGTTTGCCATCCAGTATTGCATCTGACAAAGATGCTAAGTTTTTGGGTCATTTTTGGAAAAATTTATGGAAGAAATTGGGTACTAACTTGTCTTTTGGCTCAGCTTATCATCCACATACATATGGCCAAACAGAAGTGGTGAATAGAACATTTGGTAACCTACTCAGATGTCTTACCAAAGAATATGGGCAAAGTTGGGATCAACTCATCCATCAGGCAGAGTTTGCATACAATGACAGTGTAAATAGATCCACTGGTAAGAGCCCATTTCAGATTGTTTATGGAATGCATCCTAGAGGTGTTTTTGAGTTAAATGATGTAACTAATTTGCAGCATGTGAGTGGTACAACAGAAGATATGGCACAGTCTATGAAAGAAATTCATGAGCAAGTATAGAAGTCTTTACAGGAAACTACTCAAAAAGTTAAGGAGAGAGTTGATGCTTCAAAAAGAGATGTTCAATTTTCAGTGGGTGATTATGTGATGGTCCATCTCAACAAGTCATGGTTACAGAAAGGAGTGCCTACTAAGTTGCAAATGAGAAGAGTAGGACCATGCAAAATCTTGGCTAAATATGGCCATAATGCTTACAAAGTTGATTTGCCTAACGAAGTTTCTATGTCTCCTATTTTCAATGTTGCAGATTTGGTACCATTCAAAGGGGAGCTACCATCAGACTCACAAAGAGTTTTAGATCTTTCTCATTCCCTTTCTAATCTTTCTCTCCCCTCTTCTTCTACTCCCATTCCTCAGCAGGTACTAGATTCAAGAATCATCAAAAAGACAAGACACCATACCTACATGGAGCATCTCATCAAGTGGAAGGATAAACCAGCTTCTGAAGCCACATGGATACCTGAAAGTGGCTTTCTCAAAGCTGGAATTCCTCTTTCTTTACTTCCCAAAGGAGTCACATGACTTCTTTGTCCTTAGGTGAGTATGGTGCAGGAGCACCTGAGCACCTGAATGCTCAAATCCTAGCAGGTATAGCTTTTTGTTGCAAATTAAGCATGTGTGTTTATTTTATGCTTCTAGTAGGTTTCATAGGTTTTTTTTGTGGTGTAATAAGGTTTGGAACTCATTTTTGTTTAAGAGTTTCATAGATTTTTGTTTTTTTGCTCAGTGGGCCAAAAACTGTCAATTTTTGATCCAAATGAGCATTTTTGAATTTTTGATGTTGTAAAGCCTTGAAAGGCATTGGAGCATGTTTATTTAGTGTTTATAATGATGTTGAGTCATTGGTTTGAGTGCCAAGTCACCGAGAGTCAAAATGCAACTTTTTGAGCAACAAAAGTTGTCAAAAAGTGCCCAAAAAGTGATTTTTGGTGGTTTTGGTTAGTTCCAGCCTGTACCTATCCATACAAAGGCTTCAATAAGTTGGAACATGTATAAAAACCATGTTCCCATCATTGTATGTGTGGTTCATGTTGGAAAAGTAAAAGAAATACTTGTTTTGCTCTTGTTTTTGTGAGTTTTAACTAGTTTCCTGCACTTTTGAGAGTACAGTCCGTACCATGGCTTCATGAGTCCGTACTACTCCTATTTTTAATTGGTGTGATCTCCTTTGATGTTTGAGTAGTGATTGGAACAAGTTTTATTTGAAGTGCTCTTAAGAAAGGCATTGTTTTGTGGTTCCAATGGAAGATCATTCATGGTCCAACTAGTTTCTTCAAAGTCTATTCATCCATGGCTTTGAGGGAATTTGTTGGACCCTTTGTACATACTGTATCATACATCTATTTTCCTTTTCTAGCAATGCACAAGTGTTTGTAAGCCCATGGCAAGTATGTGAAGTGAACAACTTGGCTTGGGTATTCTTAAAGTTGTTTGAATGGTACTTTGCTGTTCATAGCACTGTACTTTGAAATGTTGAAGAAGAATTAAGTTGGCAAGAGTTATCAATGCATTTTACCTTCCTTGTCTCTCTCATGACTTGGTTGGATGCAAGAAGCAAAGGTGTAATCAGACTGTAAAACAGTGTGTCACTGTTTCATTGTTAAAACCTCATTGCCAACCTCCCTAATGGACAGTATGGAATGATGGATTCCTCTTTTATGCATCATGGGAATGTATTTACAAATGTTTTTAATGCTAAGGAGACAAGATGCACAAGTTGGTTGTAAAGGACCTAAATAAGGATCCTAGAAAAAAGTATTCTCTATCACAGTCTTATATGGCTGTCATGCTTTGTGACATCTTTTAAGTGCTCAAACTTACAAGGTTTTTGAAGAGGCTATGTGCATTGTGTTACCTTGCTATTAACACCTTTTTGCAGGCCAGGGACAGAGTGAAGAAGCAAATCAAAACAAAGAAAGAGAGTTGTAACAGTTTTAATACTGTCAAAGTGCAGTGATGGCGGGTGTATGAGCAACAATCATAAGAAATCCTTTCCTTTTTGTTTTGCAGGGTGTTACAACTTCTATCAAGTCATTGTTGCATCTGTATTTGATAAAATTTCATTGTATTTGGTTTACCAATGTTAAAAAATGTATGCAAACCTTAAAAAAATTGCTGTCTCAGTCCTCTAGACTGTTATTTCTGTGTAAAAGCTGCAGTATGGCATTTGTTTGATATAATGACAGTATTCTAAGATGAGGTTTGAATCCTTGGGAGTGTTTGGTATATGTCATAGTAAGGTTTGAAACATTTAATTGGGTCTAGTATCATGGAGAAGGCCTCTAATTTGCAAACCCTCACTAAAACCTTCAAAAACCCTTGAAAAATGCCTATTTTGTGGGACAGTCCTCAAACAGTCCATACAGTACTTGCCATAGCAAAAATCCTTGAGATTTCATCATCAATTGACCACATCTCCAAGGGTTTTCCATGAAGTTTAATAGATTGAGCAGGGTGAACAATTTTCACTAAAAACTAGGGCTAGTCCTAGTAGCCTTTTTGGAGCTAATTTGACAATTTCATGAAATCGGTAAGGAAGGAGAGGTAAATGATTGTTTCAAATCATCTAAACTGACAAGTTAAGACCTGAGACACCCTACTACAAGTTCCATAGCATTGCATTAAGTCATTTGATCAAGATGACCGTTTGAACCTAGAAGTTGCCTTGAGTAGAACAACGTTCTTTGCATCCAACTTTAATATTTTCACTCTTGAAAGGTGAGGGACAGTCATCAGACTTTGCAGACCTGTCTAGATGTTCAGTCAACACATTAATATGATTGAAATCCTTAAAAGGTGCAAACAAGGTTAGGTAAACCATGGTTCTCCAACAGTTGCCCATTCCTGGAAGAGAGGAGATTCAGCCAATTGGACAACCAAACTTGTTCATTTTTGGTGACACACAAGAGGACCTTATTTCAGATTTGAATGCCTTAGCATGGAAGGTAAGGAGGAGTGATGTGCAATACAATAGGGTGCAAGCAGTGTTGAATAGAGAGGAGGAGATAGGAGAAAGGTTTAGAAGAATCCCATTTGTGCCTAGGAATTGATTTGGGAAGCACATTGAGAACAAAAACCCACCAACCTCAAAAGAAGACCAACTTCTATTCTACGTCCTCATCATTGCAGTAGTGTGTCCTCTTCCTAATTTATAGTGTCTTCATCCACCAAAATTCCCATTTCTAGAATGAGTCTTTTCCAAGAGAGATTCCATACCATAGAGCCAATCTTCATCAACACACCTCTTCATCAACCATGACATGTCGTCTTTCCCAACTCGAGACCCCACACCATCACCCTCGAGATGATATCAATATTTGTCCAAAAGCGATGCTTTCTTTGCAAAAATTCCTCTCCCAATAGGACTTCCATTATTTGTGGGAAGATTGGATCATCAAATTTGAACAAATTCTTCATGTGCTTCTCTGTCACCGTACCCAAAAACACCAATTGCTGTTTCATTATGACAAGGGTGAATTTGGCCTTCATGTTGCAAACCTTTCTTACCCACCACCACCAATCTCTTTACCCTTTGGCCGATGCATATGGTGGTATTAATAGAAAGTTTCCCTAACAATTCATCATGCCACCTTACAATAAGCAATTAATACCTTGCCTCAAAATGAGTGATCCTGAAAATGACAACATATAGGGGCCTTAGAAATCCAACTCCACCTTGCAAAAATCTTCCCACATCTCATACTCTCTCCTCATTAAAGTTCACTATACCTTGGAGAGCGTGTCAATAATCAAATTACCTTCTCTCATTATATGGGAGATTTTAAACTTTTTGAATGTTTCTAGTCTATCTCTTAAATTTTAAATAAATTTATTGATCCTCCAAACTCCAGTTTCTTCTTTAATCAAAGAATTGACTGTTAGAAATATGGTTGCCGTTGCACCGAAAGATCAACCATTAATGCCCAATACAACCATTAGACTTATAGAATCCAGAGGAGGTGGTTAAGCCATGCCGAAAACTCGAGTGCTACGGTGTACATCACAAGGAGACCAAGGGTGCACACCTTGCAACAATCCCCCCAAGTGCATGCAAGGGGGTTTGAACTTGTGACCTAAGCTTTGATACCACTTATTAGAAATACGATTGTCATTGCACCAAAAGATTGACCTGTTATTGCCTGATACAACCACTAGACTTATAGAATCCACATGAGCTAGTTAATCCATGTCACAATACTGAGTGTTGCACTGCACAACACAAGGAGACCAAGGGCATACACCTTACAACATTGATGACCATTTGAGAATCACCTTCCAAATGGATCATGGAGAGGTTTAATTTTTTGTCCATTCTAACCACCAACCATTCTACCTAAGCTTGTACCTCATTATTTGTTCCTACCACAAGTTTAGTCAACCCCAAGATAATAATACTCTTGGTCCAGTCTCTTGCCAAATAGCCAACACCTAATGCGCTGAGATTTCCTCTTGATGCTTCATGTTAGGACTGTAGCATATTTTCCCTATTTGGATGACATTTTGAAGTTTTTACCCAGTTAGCATATTTGATTTTTAGTTTGGGCTTCTTACTTCTTTCTACTCTATGAATTTTTCAACTGGGGGTCTTTTAAGTTGTATGTGTTCAAGGGTCTCGTGTCATCAGGTTGACCAACCTCGAGTTTAAAGACTTTTGTTAGCTGAAAGACTTTTGTTAATTTTTGATTGCATAAATTTTTCCTAAGTTTTTATTGGTAATAATTTTCTAGGGATGTCCCCTTTCACGATCTTAAACCCTTCGCCTTAATGCACATGCAAATTTTGGTCCTTATGATTGTTACGGGGCGTCCCCGCAAAGTTTTTACTGCTAGCTCAAAAGTGTTGCGAGTGCATGGGGTAAAAATATCATAGCCTTGAGTATTACTTGTGTCCTCACATGAAATGTTTAAATTTTACAAAAGCCTTGTGGGCGTGTGGGAAATAAAGTATGTTTTTTCGCATCCCCGCGTGGTATTTTTGGTGAGCCCAAAATTTTGCAAGCATGCGGGATTACTCAATCTTGGGTGTTTTCTTCACCCCCACCCCCACACATTCTGAAGTAAGTGTCCAAGATTCTTGCGGGTATACGAGAAGCAAGTGAAGGGTGGGATTGCTTCCCCCACGTCCCTGCAGGATAAATAATGAGACCCAATATGGAATACGGGTGTGCGGAAAGCAAATAATTATGGGAATGTATTCCCCGCATCCCCACAGAATAAATGGTGAAGCTTGACTTTGACTGTGGGTATGCAGGGATAAAGAAGGTTGACACAGGATATTCCCCACATGATGAATTGGCACACATGTGGATAATGAAGAAATTTCAACATGGATTCTATGGCAAATCTGGAGCATCCATTTTAACTAAGTGAAAACAAAAATGCAATACGGCTAGGTGCCAAATAAAAAATAATGCATGCCAATTTAATGCAGAAAAGACTCAAGTTTTAAAGTAGAATTAGGTTTTAAATGCTTAGAGCTAGTAAGGTCATTTCATTTCATCTTGAAGCAAAAATCGACGAGGAGTTTCCTAGTGTGAAGAATAGTTGTTTTGCAGAATTCAAATAGGTTTTCATCAAGAGACTAAAACTAGTAAGTAAATTTCTCTTTCTCAGAAGTTTTCTAATTTGTTGCAGAAAAGTTGTAAAAATTGAGTAGAAGATCCCTTGAGTTTGAAGAACTAGTTAGTTTAAAGTCTAGGGTTTAAGGTTTAGAAGCAATCATGGCAAAGAAAGGAGAACCCTCTTCTAGAAAGAAGAAAGAACTAGTGCCGCAAGAGGGCCAAGTTCCCCCACCTCAGTAGGAGGTGCTTGCATAAGCAAAACTAGAAACCTAGGGCTCCTAGAAAGAGGAAAGAAATTGTACTTGCAAAGCCCTCTCAATCAAAACCAAGGGCATCAAAGAGGGAGAAAGCATTAGACCTTGCAAAAAATGTCCTTGTTTTCAATATAGAAGAAGAAGAAAAGTTGGTGGTAGAAGAAGAAGAAAAGTTGGTGGTAGAGGAAGAAGGTGACATTGAAGCAAAGAAGAGGCCACTCACACAAGATATAATGGAAGTTCTTCCTTAGTCAGGTGGAAGTGCAAAGGAAAAGGGTGAATTTAGAGATAGTTGCGTTCAATGCTATGATGTTGTCATCCCCATTAGGGGTTGGAAAGTGTTTTCTTATTTCTATCAAAATAAGAAAAACAATATCTCCCCAGATCCAAAAATTGAAGCTTCCAAAATGTCTCCAAATAGACTAATCAATGAAGCCCTATAAGCTTTGATACCATGTAATATTTTTACAAGATCAAGAGCTCAATGAAAAGTAAAAAATAGAGAGACAAAATATTGATAGGAATAAATTGTATTCTATTAAGATGAAAGTACTGATCAACTGGATCATCAAAAGTTGTTACATACAATGTAGATGAGCCTGCTTATAAAGGCAAGGCTAAGAGACAACAGAGCACACAATGATGACATGTGGCTCAATGAGATGAAAGGGTAGGTAAGGGTAGGTAGGAGAAATTGTAAAATATTCCACATGAGGCAGATCACCCACCGAAGGTGGAATTATCACTCCACAATAAGTGGAAATGCTAAAGTAATAACAAGATCACACCATAAAAGGTGGAAATTATCCTACATACACACTTCCAATGTGGCACATCTCCCTAAGTGTCTCATATGAAAACTACTATGATATGCATGTACCCAAGTAAACTTAAGTAAAGTGTAATTATATCCATGATGAATAAATAATTACACCAACAAAGCCAATAGAACTGGATATTAAATAACCAACAAAATAATAATCAAATAATCAAACCATCAAATAAATAAACTATAGTATAATAATATACTAATCAAATATTACTTACATATAAATCACATACTCACAACACCTCAACCAAACCAACATAGGGTCAAAGATTGACACAAGACTCTAACCACCAACTTGCACCATGACACAATTGACAAGGTAGACAACTTAAGCCTAAAGTGTGAGAGGGAAACACATGCCATCTTCACCAACTTGCCATTGGGATAAGACACACTTAGACCTGTGGAACTAGGTGGAGTCGATATCTGGTACCTACAAACCCGCATCCACCACTAAACACAATACAATATATACAATAATATATCTTAAATAATTAGACAAGTGATAGAGAATCGCAACGTCATATCATGCTTGCAATGAGTGGTATGACATCGTCCCTATCACGAAGACACTATAAGGTAGTCACAATCATCATAACATCAACTCAATCATCATCATAATCATGAAATAGGGTTAGCATAATCAAGATACCATCATAACCTCATAAATAATATAACTCATACATAAATAGTGAGTGCATAAGCCTGGTCAACATATAAGTCTGGGACATAACTTCATCCACATAAATCATAATGAATCCACTAATGTCAAAGATACTATCAGGACGTAGATCTAAAAGTGTATATCACACCCTCTCATAAAGGATGAGATAGGGAGGGGCACTATATTATGCTATGATCTAGATGCATTTAGCTTTCAAATTCACAAATCAAATTGCTTAATTAATTGGTTAATCAATAATTTTTGCAAAATTTAATATTTTTTAATCATAATTTTCAAATTTCAAATTTAAATTTCCCTCCTTTGTGCATGAGTTTTACTACCATTAGTCCTACCTACAATATTCCTGTGAGAAGAAGTTGTAGAATTAAGGCTTCCCAAGGTTTAATTCCTAAGGATATGGAACCTAACTTGGATAACTTATTTTATGAGAATGTTGGTGGTTCCTCTAATCCAACAAATGATATCATTTATCCTCATTTTTTTCCTAATTCTCATGATGTGGCTAAATCACTAACTAGGGTTTTCATTGATCAATTAGAGAAGATTGACATTGAATTTGAAAATCTTCAACAATGGATGAGTCAATTTTAATAATACTCATAAAGTGAGGCAATCCAATTAATTAAAGGATTAAAAAGAATGGTTCCAAGTGATAAAATTGGTGTTGATTTTTTGTGTGGTCTTGCTCATATTTTTGACACTAATATAATGCCTATGAAAAATTGTGTTGAAGTCCTTGGTTATATCCAAGCTCCAAGTCAAGTTAATCATTTTATTCCTATGCCTACATCCTTTCCTAGTGTACCTACTTTCACATCTTCTATCATGACTAATTCCACACAAAATGTTAATTCTACACATGTTAGTCAAGGGGAAAAATTTGTTAATCAAAATTCTTTCATACCTCCTTTCGCGAGTCTTCCATTTGTGACCCAATCACCTCCCATACCTACATATCATAGTGTTCCACCTCCTTATTATCAACCTCAACCTACATACAATAATGTTGCTCCTCCATCCCAATTCAATATGTCTATTTTCAGTCTATCCACCAAAGCAATCATCAACAACATATCCCAAACCGTTTCATCCTTACAACAAAAACTATCTTCCATCACCCAATCCAAGTTTAATGTGCTCACATTTGATGTATCTACCCCATTGTCCAATGAAATCGTCCATGCTATCCCTCCTAAACATTTGGACATCCCTCAATTAGAGCTTTATAATGGTAAAAGGTGATCCATTGACTCGTGAAAATATTTTAAACTTTATGTAGTGATTTTAATCATTATCAAAGAATTTTGGCTAAATTGTTTACCTGAACTTTTAGGAACAAATATTTTCAATGGCATTGTTCTTTGGCTCCTTATTCTATCACACCATTTCAATAATTAGTTAATTATTTTATTCAACAATTTCATAATAATATTGGTCCTAAGATTACTTTGACTGATTTGATTCATTGTAAGAAAGGTGTTAAAGAAAAAGTGACTGATTTTATGGATAGATATAACATTTGTATTCTCAAATTGCTTATCCTATGCCTGATCAATATGTTCAAAGAATTTTTATTTGTAATTTTAAAAAACACATTAGGGTAAGTTTCTCTTTTATGAGTTTACTTCCTTTCTGTAGCTATGTGTAGTGCTCCATAATTATCAGCTTCAAGTGAGTCAATTTGAATCGGCTCTAGTTGATAAGAATGAGAGTGCTCAATAATATTTTGCAAACTTTAAACTGAAAAAGAGATACATTAAGTTCAATCACAACATCAATACTCAGGTAGCAACTATGACATTAGGTGTGCCTCCTTTAACCAAATACTTTAGAAAATAATTTACTCCTCTTTCTGAGTCTTTGCATAGCATTATGACATAATTGTTGAATATTAATATGTTGAAAATTCCTTCCATCAAACCAATTGATACTTATAAACCTTTTCCACCCTATTATGATCTCAAAGCTTTTTCCCAATATTATCGTTAACTCGGTCATGACACTGAAAAGTGTTATTCCTTAAGGAGTAGAATTCAAGATTTTATTGATAACAATACCATATCTATGGCTAGTTTGAATGATCGAGGAAACAAATTTGTAGCTCCTCTTAATCAAAATCTCCAAATTTTTATTAATCCTTGCCTTCCCATTCTACTAATGTGGTTGAGTCTAAGAATCTTGATTTTTCTTCCAATGACCTTGTACTTGAGTCTAATAATATGATGAATCTTGTTGATAAACCTACACCTCCTAAGGAGCTATGTATTACCTTTGATCCTAGAGAGACTATTGATGCACTCGATGACCCACTATATATCACTGCAAAGATCGAAGACAAAATCTCACTAGGGGTACTCATTGAAGTAACATATGGTAAATCTGATGTAGTGGTTAAGGTGTATAATGGTTTCTCTTGCCCTACTATTGGTTCTATTACTCTTCCTATTGAGGTTGGTACTAAGTCTTAAATGTCATTTTTCTATCATTCCTGCATTAGAGATCAATTTCATGCAAAGTTGGGACATCCTTGTCTCTCTTCCATGAAAGTGATCCCTTCTACTATTCATAAATGCTTAAAATTTCTTCATAATGATAAAATTATAACAATTAATCATAGTATGTACCACCCATGGTAAGGCATATAGATGTGAATCTTGATTACTTTTGGTCTATACAATTTGAACCTCTTAAGCCTCGAAGTGATGCTCTTTTTCAATCTTATCAAAACTGGAAGAATGATATGATTTTATCATTGAGTAAGCCTAGAGATCCTAGACCTATTCCTCCTCCTCATGATGGGCCTGGTCTCCTTCCCACACTTTCTATTCCTCCTTTATATGCTGTGGTTCTGCCTCCTATATCTTACAAATGGAAGTGTCCAACATCTCCTATCTTTCAACCTAGTAGACCTTCTCCCATTCCTCCTCCTTTGAAGGAGGAGAAGAATTCTATGTACATTGATCCTAAACCTCCACAACCCTTGGATAAAACTAAAATAAACCATTGTGCAAGAGAACATTGACATAGACGTTGTGCTAAGGCCCGAGAACTTGCTTCTCAACCTATTTCCTCCCTAAACACACTAAATGTTGACATGATCCTATTTTTTTAACCTTCACCTAACCCTAGGGAGGAAGTTCAACCTAGATCACCAAGATAAAAAATAATTAAGAAAGATGATGGTTCATGTTTTATTCATGTTAAAGATCCCATTTTTATAAATCTTGATGAAGAAATGGATGAAAATGATGTTCATGCTAACAATTTTGATGCTAATGATTCTAATGATGAATATGAGTTTGTCGATACTGACAATGATTTATTTAAACAATTTTCAAAAGCATTAATCTTAGCTCCTAGTAATAAATAAAGTGACTCATCATTAGAGCATGGTCTTTGTTTGAAACTACAGTAGCTCCATCTACTATGCTTGAAGTTTCTCCTCTTGCATATTGTCCACCTTCCCAAAATAATGTTCATAAAGATTGGGAGGTAGATGATTTATTTGATTAGCTTCATTCGTACTGCAGATTCTCTCTCTCCTCTCTTGCTTGTTTGCGACATTCCTCTATTTGTATCTCACTTCTTCTATTTGTTGTCTCTAGTGTTGTCTATTTGAGGATGATGCAAAGCGTTGAGATCTCTTTTGGTCTCTTCCATGTTAACTCAAAAGACACATGTGCCCTTATTCTATTATGGTTCTAATTCTATTAGGGGATGAGATCAATTCAATCCAAATATATTTTAGAATATACTTTATTTTAGTAGAACCCTTATGTATTTTGTAGCCATTATCCTTTGATTTTTTCTTTCTTGGGGGAATTTCATTGTAGTAACATGCTTGTCTTTCGATGCATGCTGCCTTAAAGAAATTGCTCCTCGTAAGGTGTATGCATTTTATTTAACAAGGGGGCATACACTCCACTCAATGTTTAACTTTATGCAAACACTATCACATATCCCAATACTCAAGTTACATTGTAAACTAGGCCTTTTTTTTGTAATTTTGGTATTTTTCTTTTCATGACTCATAGTAAGTGATCCTTACTAGGCTATTAGTTATGATTCTTTCTCCTTATTTTATGATTTCCCTTTTATCTTTATATTGAAATAGTAAGATCCTAAATTCCTCTAGGGGCTTGGTGTATCTTTCCTCTTTGATGACTTGATGAAAGATTTTCAATGTAAACCTTCATACTTTATTGAGAGTATGATTAGTCTCATACTCCCACTAAAGTGGGGGCTAAATGTAGCATCCTAAATTGTACTCCTTTACAATTTTTTCCTCATTTAGGTCCTCACCTTGGCGTTTGTGTCTCAAGGCCTGATCTGAGCCTTGATTCTGCTCACACCATGCAATAAGTTCATCTATTTTAGCATGCGCACTTTCTGTCCCCCATTTGTTGGCCCCTGATTGGTCAGGACTAGGGTATTTCTCAAGGACTAGAGAACCCAATTCTTTGGTCCTCCCAATTAGGACCCATTTTGGGGCCCCTTAATAGTAACATCATTTGGGCGGGAACCTAGATCTTGTGTCAGATTATGTTGGATTTGTTTTTTTTGACTAGCATGCATAAAAGGAGGTCTACCCCTATCATTTTAACAACAATTTGAATTCATATCCACTCAAGGTAGAAAAATTGAGATCAACATTTAAGTGAGAAAGCAACCAATCTTCTTTCAAGTATTGGAGCAGAAGTAAGGTCAAGATTGAAGCATTAGAGTTGACATTCATGTTATATGTTTCTAAATTTACTTCATAAAATCCTAATTCCTTGTGGAGACAAACAAAATTTCATTAAAATGTATAACATTAGTGTTTTCAGACTTCATTTAGCATTTCCCTCAAAAGGAAATCTTTTCCATTACAACAATTCTATTACATTTAATTTCCATCTCATGGTTAATTCAAAAATTGGGGTTTGACCTAAGACAAACCCCCATTCCCAACCATTTTCACTTCTCTACTATGTGCAAGAACAAGTATGGACCTACGATCTTCAGAATTGGCATTATTTATAGAGAAGAATAGGTTCCCCTTTGGACAATGAAAATTGTGAAGGACAAGAGCGACAGGCATTCCAGTCCTAACATTTCAGGAGCTCTGTCTAGGAACATATCTAAACATTCATATTTTACTTAGATCTATGTTTGTGGCTCAATTCGACAACTATAACTCACTGTTGATGCATTTTTACTTCAATTTCAACATATTTACCTGGTAATTTCAACATTTTCACAATTCAACTTAAAAGAGGGTATCAATTTTCAATATATTGAATCCACTAAGAATTCTTAGCCCTATCCTTGTTCATTTGAGGCTAGATCTAGTGGGTTCACCTCTCTTTAATTTTGTAGTCTCTAAGGAAAATATTAGTGGTCTTACAACATCATTGGGTGAAACCCTAATATTTTCAAATTACACTTATATAGCTCATTCACTAGCAAATTCTCCTTTGTGTGCTCCACACAATTATTGCTATATTCAACCTTTATTGCTATGAAAAATCTGATTTGTGTTAGAATAATTCATAACGAAATTATAATTTTATTGTAAATAATTGAAGATGTTCTATTTGGTTTCAAATACCTTCAATGTACTGACAAATATTTTCAGTTACCTATCAATTAACAATAACTTGTTGTCAAATTAAGTAGAAAAAATATATGAAGTTGTTTAGTCACTATGTGGCTATAAATATGCATTTTTGCTCCAAATAATCATCCAATGAGCTATTGATCTGCTCATTTTTTAGTGTGAGTTCATGCTCTATTTTTTTTTTTGATCGGTAAGGGGTTGAAGCTGATAAGGTGTACATACCCTACCCCCTTGCGGGATTTGAACTTGTAACATCTCTTTCAAGAGCACAAGTTATCCACCACCAGGCCAACTCAGGTTGTACGTGTATGCTCTATTTTATTATGCTACTTATTTTTTGTTTTGGTATGAGAGCCAACAAAGAGATCACTAGTAAAATGTAATAGAGCCTAAAGATGCAGCGAGTGTATTTAGTTGTACCATATTTATTATCGTGGTATTAGAGTAGGAGTTTTGTATAAACTTGATGTGAAAGTGGAAATCCATCAAACAATGGATTCTACATGTGTATCCATCGAATAGGTATGGAATAAAATGTACGATTATATAAATCTTAAGGATCTTATTACTCTGCAAAGAAAAGAAATGGTGCAAGGTCTTTCAATAATAAAGGATGAACAAATTAGCTGTTATGGTTTCACATTTGGTGAACAATATAGAAATTAATTTCCAATAAGGTCTAATCAAAGGCAAAGGGACATTCTTGAATTAGTACATTCAGATGTGTGTGGTCCCATGCAAACTCAATCTCTTGGGGGAGCTTCTTATTTTCTTATATATCTTGATTATTACACTAGATATACATGGGTATACTTCTTAAGAAATAAGAGTGAAGGTTTTGAATATTTGAAAGAATTTAAATGTATGGTATAAACACAAAAAACCCATAATGTTAAGATTCTTAGATTGGATCAAGGGGGGAATATACTTTAAAATTTTTTGTGAACTATTGTAAAACTAATTTCATTATTAAAAATATGTAATTGCCTATAGTCCAAAACAAAATGGTGGTGTTGAAAGAAAAAAATAGGACAATTGTTGAGTGTGCTAGGAGTATTCTATAAGGAAAGAACCTTCATAACAATTTGTGGGCTGAAGTGATTAGTACAACTATTTATTTGTTGAATAGAAGACCTACCAAGTATCTAGAAAATAAAAATCCTTATGAAGCTTTTATTGGTGCTAAAATTACTGTTAGTCACTGAGAATCTTTGGAAGTAAGGCATTTTTTCATATTCCAAAACAAAATAGGAGAAGGATTGGTACAAAGTCAATCAAATGTATTTTTATTGCTTATTGTGTCAATCATAAGGCCTACAAGATATATAATCCAACTACTCATAGAGTGTTTTATAGAAGAAATGTCACATGTCATGAGTATGCAGATGATGTTTAGGAGGAAAAGGAGTATAGCTTTACTTCATTAAAACTACTTGAAGAAGATAATAAAAGTTTAGATATTGCAGATCAACAAACCCATGAACAAATTGGGCATGAAGTAAGAAACGGTGAAGCTACTCCAACCAACAATGAAGCATTAAGAATACTGTATACACCTAAAAATGGTCTGAAGATAATTAATTGAATAAGTAATTATTTTATTAATACTTCTCCCTAATTTAATTGAATTCATCAACAATTTGATTAAATACCTCCTTCCTCTACTTATTAATAAATCTAAGGATTTATTTAATAGGTTCATTTCAACCCTTTGATTAATTAATTCCCTCCATCAAAATCATTTCTTCTAATCCTCTAATTAATTAAAACAAATCAAATTCATGAGTTGTTGAGATTAATTAGCCTTTTCCTATTATTTGAATTTTTAAATTCAAATTCTCCTAACTTCTACCACTCCTAAACCTAACCCATTCCATCCTACCCACCATGTCCCCTTTCATCTAACCTCTTCTAGAAGCTTTGTGACACTTGTCACTAAGTGTTCTCTTTCATCTAACCTCTTCTAGAAGCCTCTTGACAATTGTCACCATGGAGATGACAATGTTCCCTTTCATCCAACCCCTTTGCCAACCCACCTCCAATTTAACCATTTATATCTTCAAATCAATCTTGACCATTGATTCCTGCCACATCACCCTTAGCCTTGGGAAATCCTATAAATAGACCTCATTTTGGAGCACAAAGGGCCCTCGATTGATTGGTCCCAATTTCATATCATTTTTGCATCCCGATTGATTCATTTTGTTTGCATTCAAGCATTGTTACTATAGGCATCTAGCTTCTAGTTTATCATTTCAAGCATTGTTATCATGTTCAAATCTTAGCTTAATTGCATCTTCATTCTAACCTATTTTCTAGAATAATCATGAAATCATGTAGTTCAATCATGCTATCATTGCTAGATCATGCATCTTCATCATTTAAATCCTCCATCTAAGTGTAGTTAAGTCACTGGAATTTGCATAATAAGATTTAAGAGAAAAATTCATACTCACATTTACTAGGAGGCGATAGATCGCTTAGTTATGGTTTTATCTTTCGTTGATTAATTTTCTAACCATTGCTTGTAATGATCTATTGAGTGTTTTTGTGTTTGTAGGTACAGGTACACTTCACATACACGACATTTTGGCACCCACCATGGGGCCAAAATCATCATTTTTGGCCTCTTACGCTTCAACAAACATCCATCTCTGTCGGGACAAAATCAGAATATCGTACGAGTTGATTTTCCAACTTGTACGAGCTACCTTTTAGTCTGGAATGAAACTTCATCCTGACTCGTACTAGCTCAATCCTGTGTCGTACGAGCTCCTTGTCATTGTCGTATGGGAGCTAAATTCATATCGCATGATTTTCTAGCTGGTAAATTCTATGTTGTACAAGATTATTTTGTTTGGTGTTTGAGATATAAATCTTTGTCGTTTCAGTTGATAATCTCTATCGTACAAAATTATGCTTGTGTGTTTTTAGAGCAGATTGTATTTCAGGTTTTCATACTTTCATTTGATCATTGCTAATGCTAATATTGTTCTGTTTGTGAGACTTTTGGAAGCCTAACTCTTTTCTGCAAGATGATTGACGAAGATATGCTTGTCAAAGACATAATTCAAAAACCAATCAATGACTACTAATAGATCTATTTTGCAGGTTGCCTATGAATCTGACTAAACTTTGTGTATTCATTAAAGTTTTCTAGGCACACTTCAATTTTGCTAAAGGAATGAACAATCATGTATTTCGTGTCTTTGATGATAGGCGAGTATGCTCTCACCTTTCTTAGGTGATCAGAAAGCTAGACTCATCTTTTTCTTTCATTAGTGCATTTCTTTAGTAGGCCTGCCCTCTCGAGGAGTAATAACTCTTAGCCATTAAGGCCGGTGAGAGGGGAACGACCTAAGTGGGAATGACTAATGCCAAGTAATCCAACCCACTATAAAATAAATGTGTTTTTGATAAAAATCAAAGCAACGACAGTGCTCAGGAATAACTCTCCTCCGTACCTTCGGGTATATCAAACCTTGGTTTTCAAGGCTGGGAGACCTCTTAATTGAGTTTATACCCCGATGCGCCGAACGGATCCCTTACTAGTGCTGGTTAAAATAGAAGCTACACGATTCACCTCCAAAAGGGTGATAATCTTTGTGCAAGAGAGATAGTAACTCTCCCAAGACACTTGCCATATCTTGCCCCCATTAGCATTTGGAGTCGGATAATACAACATTGAGAATCCATTGCGTGAGATTCAACGATCATATTCTGATTAGCTATTGGGTGTGTAGCTAAGCTTGCAAGCAAAGGTTTTCATTCTCAACCAACTTCCTTAGGGTTTAGCATGCTTGGAGTCACTTATCACATTGTGTTTTTTTTGTGTATTCATCCTTAAATTGAAAAATCAGACATCTAAAACTGGAAAACATAAGCAAAACATCAAAATTCACAATCCAAATTCGACAAAACAAACACATTTTTCATTGTTCTATTATCTGTCGTACGAGTTAGGTTCTCTGTTGTACGAGGGAACTGTTCTGTCGTGTGGTTCATAAAGTTTTGTTGTACGAATCTTTGCTCTGTCAAAGGAAAATTTTAATTTATCGTCTGTTATTGTATATTTTGTCATATGGTTCATAAAGTATTGTCGTACGAGTCTATGTTTTTATCAGTCCAAAGCTGCTAATTCGTATGACTTTTTCGGGTCTGTCATTTTGCTTGATCAATTTTAAATATTCATAAATACTTGTTATCTATTATTCTGTGCTTAAATTGTCTTCTTGGTTTTCTTGGTCAAGTTATCATCCATCAAAATCAGACTCTAGAAGATAAACACCTTAAGATTTTCAGAGTGCTCACCCTTAACAAGTTCAAGATCTAAACATCTCAAAGTGCATTATCACCCTCTTTGGTAAATTGATCACTCAAACATAGTTTCTATTAGGATCAATCATCCTTTATCACGAAACTGAAACATTTGGTTAGGATAATCTTGTCCCACATCATAGGATATATCATTCCTACTGGACTTGGTTCTTATCAAATCACCATCATTGCACTCCTAAATCAAAGATCAAAAAAACTTGCAAAATTTTAAACACTTGAATCATGCTTTTGTGTCATATCATTCTAGCGTATCTACCTTGACAATTGATCACTTACCCAAAACAACTTTTGGACAATCAAATTCTAGCACAATATCTAACACATGTGTACGCCCATTCTAACTAGAGCTCAGAGACAAAAAATCGTAGAGAGTGAAATTGAAACATTGAAAATAACCGAAGAGCATATAACCATGGAACATGAAGATGAAATACAAGTTGAAGAAGACATAACATAACCAAACATCAGAGACATAAAAAAGGATCCTCAATTCGACAAGTTTATGTAGAAATTATTGGAGGGAGAAAAGAAAAATACTTCCTAATGTTAGCCAAATCTGGTGCTACACTTCCCCAAGATTTTGATGTGAACAAATTGACACAAAAGAAAAGTGATCCTCCTCCTAATAATGAGCAATATGAGGACATCTTTGGTCTCCGCATGAATGACACATCAATTCCCAATAACACTAGAACCAATGAAGAAACCTACATACCCAAAAGAGATGAAGTAGAAATTATGAATAACATTCAATCCAATGAAGATACAAGAAGGGGTAGAGATGAAACAAGAAGAGATCCAGATCCTCCTAGATTACAAAATCATGGTCATGTAAGAACAAATCATGTCGATAATCCTATCACAACTCTCACACAACAACTACAAGAAATGCAAACACAAATTCAAGATATGCAAAGAGGACATGTTAGAAGATACTCACTTCAAGAAATCTGTCCTTATCCATTTGACAAAAACCTAAACATGATGCCATTTCCTCTATATATGAAAAATATGATGGAAGCACTGATCCTCAAGATCATATACGATATTTTTACACAATGAGTATGGATTTTGCACATTAGGATACCTACTTGATGAGATTATTTCTGAAAAGCTTAACTGGATTAGCTATGGAATGGTTCTCCAAACTTTCACCTGGAATTAAATCATTTTCAGAGCTAGTGGATAAGTTCATTTAACAATATTCTTACAACATACAACATGAAGTAACAATGCTAGACCTATGTAATGCCAAAAAAAATAGCGGAGAACCTTTAATGACATTTTTACAATGATGGAGATGGTTAGCTTCGCGGTATCCTCGTACAGTGCCAAAATACGAAAAAATGGACATATTCATCGAAAACTTAAATAATCAAATGAGTTATCACTTAAAAATGCAAGGAAATCAAAGTTTTGGAAAAATGATTGATGACAAAATCAGAATGGAGGAAGCCATGATAAAGAAAAGTGACTTAAAAATATACAAAGAAGGAGTCCATCCTCCTAACAACAATAATAACAACAATCACAATGACAAGCCAAAGTTTTGGAATAGAAATCGAAATGTAGTTAATGATGGAATAGTAGATAACAACAATGTAAAACCAAAGCAACCGGTTTTCAATTTATCTACTCACTCAGCAGAGGCACAACAAAACAACAATCACCAAAGAACAACTATTAAAACTTTCTTTCGAAGACAATTTACAGACATTGGTGAACCCCTTGGATCAGCACTAAAAAAACTTCCCACAAACAAATTGATCACTTTACCTGAAGAAAGGAACTACAAACCTCAAATCAAACCACCTTGGTGGAATGATAATCAGTATTGTGATTTCCATCGAAACAAGGGACATCACACAGATAGTTGTCAGAAGTTGAAACATATCATACAATATATGATTGATAATGGAGTAATAATTATGGATGGACATACAACAAATGAATCTCATACAACTTTTAAGACTCCAATTCCAAACTATGAGAAAGGTGAATCTACAACAACAAACAATGGTAAGGGTAAAGCAAAGGTAAACTACGCTCATACATATGACAATGTGGTGAATGTGATTGTAGTTAAAGAAAAACAAAATCAAGAACATTCTCAGGCTATCACAAGAAGCAAAGACAAAGTTGTTTTGCCGGGTCCTACAACAAAAACATCACTCGCTACAACAAAACAATACAATCTAGTGGAACAATTACAGAAAACACCTGCACAAATACCAATCTTAGAGATTTTAAAGCTTTCACCCGCACATAAAGCAATTCTTGAATGGGCATTAGTAGATACCACAATATCCAAAGATCTTGATATCGACCAATTCAAAACCATGGTGGGGCACCTCACAAGCCCTCATTGTTTGTCATTCACTGAAGAAGACAACATGTCCTTGCAACACCCTTACAACACTCCTTTGCATATTGAAGTCCTCATTAACAAAACGTGAGTTAAGCGCGTTCTAATAGATGGTGGAGCTGGCCTAAATATTTTCTCATTGAGTCTTGTTCATGCCTTAGGATATTCAGAAGATGCAGTTGATGTCCGGAAAAGAATCATCATTAAGGCCTATGATGAAGAATACCATTCCTCCAAAGGAATTGTGATACTACCCATCAGAGTGGGACCCCTATAGAAAGACATAGCATGCCAGGTTCTAGACTTGGACTTATCATATAATGTACTCCTAGGGAGACCATGGATACATGACTTAGAAGCTGTACCATCAACATATCATCAATGTGTCAAATTTCCCTATGAGGGACAAGAAATCACAATCTCTATAGATGCAAATCCATTCCAATACTATAGTAATCTAAAAATGGCTCAAGAAGTAATTGTTCCACATAATAGGGGGGCAACAATGTCAAAAACACAATCCAAGGAACAATCATTTGCATCTATTTTATCAAGCATGGAGAAACAAATGTAGCTAAGAGACCGAGGGAATGGATAATACTCAATATCACAATTGCCACTTTCTCCTAAATCCTTGGAAAAACCATCAAACTCTAAACAACAACCAATCGTGAAACATCTTCCAATATTTGATGGAGCATTCATTAGTGCTGGAACCTTATCAGAGGAAACAAAAGAAAAAGATGTGCTACAGTGGCTATACAAATATGAAGAAGTTCAACAAAAGGTCAACAATGTCAGAATACCTACTGAAAAATATGGAAAAGGATTCAACATTCTTCGAAGGATGGGATACACTAGAATAAGCCCTATAGGAAAAATAAAAGAAGGCATCTCAGAACCTATTCAACCTCATACTCAGCAGACTACAAACAAAACAGGTTTAGGGCATGGACAAGTCACTCTACCAGAAGACACATCTTTTAGTCAACAACAAGAGGTATATGAAAACAGACAAGAACGACTAGCAATTGAAAGGGAAGAAAAATCTGCTAAGCAATAAGCACAAATCAACCAGAAATGGAAAAAGAAGCAATCCTCAAATCAACAAGAGAAGCAAACTAAAAGCATCTCTCAAGCATCATTAAATCTCAATCAAAACAAACATGAACCTAATACTAATCAAGGAGAGCTCATAGAAAGATTGACAAAACTCAATCTCAGTCTAGAAGAAGTTGAATATGAAAGAAGGAAAGATATAGCTAGAAAAGAAGAAGAAATGCAGATTGCAAGCTACAAGTGATACAGATTCTAATGAATGAGAATGGGATTCATATTACTCTGGAGAATCAGCTGAAGAAAAATGCTTTGAAGGAGATGTAGGAGTCGATGTAGTTCACACGTATGCATGAAAAATGTTAGGAACTAGTTCACTTGAATTAGAATCACATTCGGCTAACTTGGACTTAACCAAGGACAATTAGGAACTTCTTAAGTGAGATCATTCTAATGAGAGTACTGTCCTAGGCATTGACATACGTATCAAAAACTTTGATACATCTATCATGACTCATCCTTGAAACATACCAACTTGAAGATCCCCTACCTCTAATCCACCCTGAGCTTATTGATTGGGAAAATGAAAGACATACTGCTATTGATACCTTTCCAAATGACCATGTCATATCTATATATCTTAATGCAATCGAACCCGTAACAACTTTCACCAAGAATTCCAGCAACACATCTTCCAGTCAAGTAGGTGCCAAATCTCCTAGTTGCAAAAGTGAAAATAAAGAAAACAATATCATGTCTAATGCTGAAAACCATTTATTGGCAACATTAGACCAAGAAAAAGTAAAAACATTAGACCAAGAAAAAGTAAAAACAAAGGACACATCTAATGGCGAAAACCTCCTTGAGGCACTAGAAGATGGGATATTTGACACTTTACCTAAGCACTATCAAGAAAGATCATCCATTTTGATCGAACCAACAGAGGCAGTTAACATTGGCACAACAGAGCAACCAAAGATTCTTCATCCAACAACATCTTTATCAGAGGTAGAAATGCAACAATATGTGGAATTCTTCAAGTGGTGGCAAATCAATTTTGCCTGGTCATATGCAGACATGCCTGGGTTAGATCCAGAGCTTATTATGCATCACTTAAATGTTAGCCCAGGAGCCAAACCAGTTAAATAGAAGTTAAGGAAAATGCATCCGCATATTTCTCTCCTAGTCAAAGCAGAACTAAAGAAATTATTGGATGTAGGATTCATCAGACCTCTAGCATATCCTCAATGGGTATCCAAACTTCAAAGATCTTAATAAAGCATGTCCAAAGGATGACTTTCCTTTGCCTAACATTGACATCAGTGTAGATTTAACTGCTGGACACTCCATGTTTTCTCTAATGGATGGTTTTTTGGATACAATCAGATCAAAATAGCACCCGAAGATCAAGAAAAGACAGTTTTCACATGTCCATGGGGTACTTTTTGCTGGAACGTCATGCCTTTTGGATTAAAGAATGCAGACACTACATATCAAAGAGCTATGACAACTATATTTCATGACATGATGCATACATTCATGGAAGACTATGTGGATGACATATTAGCTAAATCCTACAACAAAGAAGAATGTATAGAGATACTGGAAAATATCTTTGACAGGTTAGAACAATACAAGTTAAGGCTAAACCCTAAGAAATGTGCCTTTGGTGTTACTTCAAGAAAGCTATTGGGATACATTGTAAGAGGTATCGAAGTAGATCCAGATAAGGTAAAAGAAATCATGGAAATGACATCTCCCAAGAATATTAGTCAACTAAGATCACTACAAGGAAGACTCCAGTCAATAAGAAGATTTGTTGCTCAACTAGTAGATAAATGTCAACCATTTACACACCTATTGCACAAAGATGTTAATTTCAAATGGGACCATCAATGTGAAGAAGCATTCAACAAGATCAAGGCATATCTCATGCAACCACCTGTTCTAATGTCACCAATTCTAGGAAAGCCATTATTACTCTATGTATCAACTACTAAAGCATCATTGGGAGTTTTGCTCACACAATAGGATAAGGAAGGAAAAGAATGAGCCATCTACTATATCAGTAGAACACTAGTGGGATATGAGATCAACTATTCACCAATAGAAAAAGCATGCTTGGCAGTAGTTTTTGCTTCTCAAAAATTATGACACTATTTACTATCTCACTCCATCAAGTTGATAGCTAGAATTGATCCTCTGAAATATTTGCTAAGCAAAGTCACATTGATAGGACGACTAGAAAAATGGATCATGATTCTAAGCGAGTTTGATATCGAATATGTTGATAGAAAAGCTATCAAGGGACAAGTTATTGTAGACCAACTAGCAGAGACACCACTTCAAGATGACCATCCTTTACAGATTGAGTTTCCTGATGTTGATATCCTAATAGTCACAACAAAAGCATGGCAACTATACTTTGATGGTTCATATACACAACACGGATCAGGAGCAGGAATTCTATTCATCACACCACAAGGTCATACAATCCTGAAAGCATACAAATTAAGCTTTTTGTGCACAAACAATATAGTAGAGTATGAAACATTGGTAATAGGTATCAAAATGGCTATAGAATGGAACATTAAACAACTTCAAGTCTTTGGAGACTCTCAGCTCATCATTAATCAAATCAATAATGACTATCAAACAAAAGATGACAAACTCATGCCTTACAAAAAGATGGTGGATGATTTCAAGAAACACTTTGTAGAAATAAATTTTGAACAGATTCCAAGAAATGATAATAAAGCAGTAGATGCCATGGCTACACTTGCTTCTCTATTGCAGACATAGGAAAATCAACAGCATTATGAATTCCTGGTAGAAGAGTTATTTTATCTTGCTTATAATTGTCTTGATTCCCAAATCATCTGTCAACTTATTGGACATGATTCCTCCCACTATGGCCAAACTTACACATACCTGAAAGATAACACCCTACCCCCTGACTTATCAAAAACCCAAAAGTGAAACTTTATTTGCCAATCCTCCCATTTTACTCTTGTCATGGATACCCTGTTTAAAGGAGGTCTAGATGGTACTCTCTTAATATGTCTTGAACAAGAAGAATCTGAGAAGGCCTTACATGAAGTCCATAATGGAATTTGTGGCACTCATTCAAATGGTCTTACCCTTTCCAAAAAACTCATACGCTTGGGCTATTATTGGCCGACTATGGAACGAGATTCTTTTAAAATAGCTAAAACATGCAAACAATGTCAGATCCATGGGAATTTGATTCATGCACCAGCACAAGAACTTCATGCTTTAGCAACATCTTGGTCTTTTTGTCAATGGGGACTTGATCTGGTAGGAAAGATAAATCCTTCTTCATCTAATGGTCACAAATTTATCCTGGTAGCGACAAAATATTTTACAAAATGGATTAAAGTAAATATCATAGGAAAACAAATTGTTGTATTTATCTTAAATTACATCATCTGTCACTATGGAATACCAATGACCATTATCACTGATAATGGGCGACCATTCAAGAATCAAGATGTACAAGAGCTATGTTAGAAGTTCAAAATCCAGCATAGATTATCCATACCATATTATCCATAGGGAAATGGGTAGGCAGAAGCATCTAACAAAACTATTATAAAAATCCTCAAAAAGACAGTGAATGATGCTAGAAAAGATTGGCATATTCAACTAAATATTTCTCTTTGGGCCTACCGTACTAGTATCCGCACACTAACGGGTGCCACACCTTTCTCTCTTGTATATGGATCAGAAGCCACATTGCTAATTGAAGTAGAGATACCCTCTCTATGTGTATCACTAAAAGGTCTCATCCCAGATGAAGAACAACGAGTATCTAGACTACAAGAGTTAGAATTCATTCATGAACGAAGACAAAATTCCTTTGATCATTTAAAGGTATATCAACAAAGAATATGCTAGAGCTATAATCATAAGGTTAAACCACAAATATTTCAAGTTGGAGAACTAGTACTAAAGGAAAATCCACGCAACCAAGAAGATTGAGAAAAGAAAGGAAAATTTGAACCAAACTGGTTAGGTCCATTTGTGGTCACAACAGTATTTGGATCAAGAGCATATCAACTATCAACACAGGATGAAGATCAGCTCGAGGAACATATCAATATCATGCATCTGAAGAATTTCTATGTCTAAAAAAGCTAAAACATAAAAAACAGTGAAAAAGAAGAAAAATAAAAAACAGAGAAAAATCAGAAAAAAAAAAAGAAAAAAAAAAAGTGCAATAAAAATAGATGGTGAAAACCTGGCAAACAGGAGCTTTCTGTCTACTAGCTCTTCCATCTATTAGTTCATGCATCTTTTCTCATCCATTCATTTTCCATCAGCGCTGACCATCATAAAGCCTGTGTACATACACAGACATTGCAGCTGCTCTCTTGCCATGGTTTGGATCATTGGATATATCATAACGACTTTGTTTCTAGGCTTGGGAAAAAATATTGCACTTAGATAGGGGCAAAAATTTCAATCATTTTGAGCTAAATCAAACAGGTAGAACAATAGTTAGACAACTCATATCAAGCGAAAACTGAGACACATCCAACATTGAACACGAGATCAAAATATCAATTATCAAGCTATCACGAAGTTAATCTAAGCACATCACTTACTTTTCAGTGAATAATATGTTTTTATTGATTGTAACATGATTATTCAACTTTTATATATTGCTTTTCGCTATCATGATTTCTGAGTAACTCTAGGATGTCATTGACTAGAGGAACAAGGAAGAAACATGATATTTTTCTTGTTTGCTGTCTGAAAATTAATCATTAATATGTGCAAATTTGTCTCGGGACATGATCATCAGAGTATCATTGAAGACATTTCCGATTTGCATATTAAAATGATTAATACTGCATGTTTTACGCAAGCAAAACTCAGTTCATTTGGGTTCAATTATACCTTGATGCTTGTATTAACTTGCTATATCAAAATCCAGGAAAATAGTGCTCAAGTCATCATGGTTTAATTATACCATCAATGTTTGCACTCACTTCCCACATTTCAAAATCTCATGACTGGTTCGATCATAGCTTTGCATTTCATTTGCATTTTACCTTGCATTTCATTCTTGTATGGGATCATAAAAGCTCATTTTATCCAAGGTTAAATCTATCACAGGAATCATCACAGTATCATCACAAGTGTATATGCAATCAGAATGATGACTCATCTCTCTCATGATATTATCGACCTAGCCCAAATCTTATGCTATCTCTCTCAACAAAATCAACATCAGCATATCCAAATCTTTCTACAACTTGATATCGACAAACTATCAGCTCTTAAACTAATCAACCTTATCAAATCAAATCAATCAATCAAACCTAATAGATTATGATCATGTCTTATACAGGATGTATCCTTCCTGAAACCAGACATTCTGATCATGTCTTATATAGGATGAATCCTTCCTGAAACCAGATGCTTTGATCATCATTGTCTTATATAGGATGTATCCTTCCTGAAACCAGACTGAATTTCGATCTTATCAATCTAATCGATCAAGATTTATCACTATTACCAATCTAAGCAATCAAGCTACTAAAAGAACTCACATTTTCATCAAAACATAGTTGCAGAGATCAAATCAAATCTATCAGGATATCAATTTCACAAAAACACCAAAGATCAATTATCTCAATTGATCTCTGAGGGGCCATCATCGTACCAGAATTTAGCAATCAAGAGCTGGGGCATCCTATCAAACCAATATCATCAAAATGAGATTATTCTTTGAATCAATGCGTCATCACACCTCGCTTCAAAGTGGGGCAAAATGTATACACCTAAAAATGGTCTGAAGATAATTAATTGAGTAAGTAATTATTTAATTAATACTTCTCCCCAATTTAATTGAATTCATCAACAATTTGATTAAATACCTCCTTTCCTCTACTTATTAATAAATCTAAGGATTTATTTAATAGGTTCATTTCAACCCTTTGATTAATTAATTCAAATTAATTAATTCTCTCCATCAAAATCATTTCTTCTAATCTTCTAATTAATTAAAACAAATCAAATTCATGAGTTGTTGAGATTAATTAGCCTTTTCCTATTATTTGAATTTTTAAATTCAAATTCTCCTAACTTCGACCACTCTTAAACCTAACCCATTCCATCCTACCCACCATGTCCCCTTTCATCTAACCTCTTCTAGAAGCTTTGTGACACTTGTCACTAAGTGTTCCCTTTCATCTAACCTCTTCTAGAAGCCTCTTGACATTTGTCACCATGGAGATGACAATGTTTCCTTTCATCCAACCCCTTCTCCTACCTACCACCAATTGTCCCCTTTCATCCAACCCCTTTGCCAACCCACCTCCAATTTAACCATTGATATCTTCAAATTAATCTTGATCGTTGATTCCTGCCACATCACCCTTAGCCTTGGGAAATCCTATAACTGGACCTCATTTTGGAGCACAAAGGGCCCTCGATTGATTGGTCCCAATTTCATATCATTTATGCATCCCGATTGATTCATCTCATTTGCATTCAAGCATTGTTACTATAGGCATCTAGATTCTAGTTTATCATTTTAAGCATTGTTATCATGTTCAAATCTTAGCTTAATTGCATCTTCATTCTAGCCTATTTTCTAGAATAATCATGAAATCATGTAGTTTAATCATGTTATCATTGCTAGATCATGCATCTTCATCATTTAAATCCTCCATCTAAGTGTAGTCAAGTCACTTGAATTTGCATAATAAGATCTGAGAGAAAAATTCATACTCGCATTTACTAGGAGGTGATAGATCGCTTAGTTATGGTTTTATCTTTCGTTGATTAATTTTCTAACCATTGCTTGTAATGATCTATTGAGTGTTTTTGTGTTTCCAGGTACATGTACACTTCACATAGACGACAAATACTAGTAAGGCAAATCAAGGCACTGATAAGGTATAATGAATATGCTCTAATGGCTCAAGTAATGAGTGTAGATGAACCTCAAAATTTTGAAGAAGCTAAGAATTAATTGGAATGGATGAATGCAATTCAATAAGAATATGACACAATTATGGATAATGACACTTGGTAATTAGTTGAATTACCTAAAATTAAAATTACTATAGGCTCTAAATAATAGTTCATGACTAAGTTTGAAGCTGATGGTATTATTGATAAATTCAAAGATACATTAGTTGCAAAAGGGTACTCACAAAAGGAAGAAATAGATTATGAAGAAAATTTTGCATTTGTAGCTAAAATGAATACTATTAGACTTATGATTTCTCTTGCTACTAACTTTAATTGGGATCTTCATCAAATGGATGTTAAGTCAAAACTTTTAACTGGTGATTTAAAGGAGGAAATTTATCTTGTTAAACTAGAAGGCTTTGTAAAGAAGGGAAAAGAACATTTGGTATGCAAGTTAAAGAAAGTATTGTATGATCTCAAACAAGCACCGAGATCATGGAAGTGCTATAAATTTGATTGATGAGAGAAAAATATATTTATCACATGCATTTAAAATGAAGGATTTGGCAAAATGCATTATTGTTTAGGAATTGAAATGTGGAGACAAGATGGTAATAATTTGATTACTCAAAGTAAGTATGCAAAAAAATGATCCAAATGTTTAATATGCCAGATTGTAAAGTAGTTTGTGCTCCATTAGAACAAAATTTAAAGTTTTGTTGTGATGATGATACTTTAGAAGTTAGTGGGACTTTGTATAGAGAGATGGTGGGAAGTTTGGACTGCTTGACCACTACAATGCTTGATATTGTATATTTAGTTAACATACTTAGCCAATTCATGGTTAACCCTCTTGAGCCTCATTGGAAAGCAACAAAGAAATTTATTTGATACTTGTAGGGTACCATAAACTTTGGCACTAAATATAGTAACCATTTGAATGTTGAGTTGACATGTTATTCAGATTTTGATTGGGTAGATGATCTAGATGATCATAGGTCAACAAATGGTTATGCATTCAACATAGGATTAGGTGTTGTTTCTTGGAGCAATAAGAAGAAACCAACTATTTTATTATGATCTACTAAAGCTAAGTACAAAGCATTGTATCATGCTACTTGTGAAGCAGTTCAAAGTAGTTCAAGGCTAAGGATAATTCTTGAAGATATGGGGCAAAATCAAGAAGGACCAATTCCAATCAAGTGTGACTACCAAAGTACAATCAAGCTTGAAAATAATCCAATTTATCATGAAGGTTCAAAACACATTAAAAATTAGCATCATTTTGTAAGAGAAAAGGCTCAATCTCAAAAGATTGAGCTACAATATTGTAACACCAATGACACCATGGGTGATGTATTCACTAAGCCATTGGGAAAAATAAATTTTGTAATTTATAGAGATATGTTCGGGGTCAATTAATTTTTTTTTAATTTCTTAAGGGGAAGTGTTAGAATAATTCATAATAGAAGTATACTTTTGTTATAAACAAATCATTAGATGTGTAGTAGGTGTCAATAAACAACTGAAGATGTTTTATTTGGTTTCAAATACCTTTAGTGTGTTGTCAAATATTTTTAGTTACTTGTCAATCAACAATAATTATAGGAAGTTTTTAGTCATTATGCAGCTATAAATATGTATTTTTTGCTCCAGAACAATCATCCAACAAGATATTCAATTGTTCATTTCTGAGTCTGTGTTCATGCTCTGATTTTTCTATTTTTGCGTATACTCTATTTTATTATTCTTCTCTATTTTCTGTTTATTTAATGATTCTTTTGTAGTACCTACATATACAGTGATACCTCATAATTACTAAGGCCAACCATGTTCATTAATTTATTTTAATTAAGAAAATATTAGTACTTGTAGCTTTTATTAATGAATCAATAACATTATTTCCTTTATCATTTTTCTTTCAAAATATTCATCTATTTTCAACCATTTCTTTCACAAAGTGGTACCACTTTCCGATATCCTTTGATTAAGTATGATAAGTAAGATTCTTGATTACAATGACTATCACTATAAATCCATGCCATATTTTATATGAAGCCAACTTGCATTCATAATCATTGTAGTTATATTACTTCCCTTCATGCATGAGTAGTTGCTATGTGCTTTTCAATCATAAGCAAGATTCTATCACAACAACTATCACTATGAATCCATACCATACTTTATACCAAGACAACTTGCATGCATAACCATTGTAGTCATATTTATTCCCTTCATGCATGAGTAGTTGCTATGTACTTTTCTTCTATTGTAGATAATGAAAGCACTACCTATGTTTTTCTCATCCAAGTTACTAATCCTCCAAAAAGATTTATCATATATCCACTAATACATATTGGATAGTCAACGTCTTGATACTATTCATTCCACAATTATAATTTCTATTGATATTTCCTAATCTTATCAACTCAAATCCAGAGACTCATTTAAACTAGGTTGATTTGTACGATCCTTTCATGTAATTGATTATTCTAGATATTAATTCTTAAAATATCACTTTCACACCTTTAGAACACGTTTAGAATTTAATTCAATTATGAACTGGTGTATTATTATTAATATACTAAGATTATTTGAAAGTTATATAATTCTATGGATTTAGATTTGTTATTCTAAATAATATGAAAATTCAATTAAAAATAACCTTAAAAAATATAAGCACAAAATGAAATGAAATATATTTATCATATAGATAATAATATGTAAGATTGTCACATTCTCATGCTTACATAAATTTATATTATTAATACTTTAACAGACTATTTTATTTTAAGACAGATGCAAATTCTGCATTATTATTTATTTATTATGAATTTATTGGCTCTGCAGTTTCCCACCACAGAAGAAACACAGAAACTTAGCAGCTTATTTTTTACATTTATGAAAACACCAACAACCCAATCCGTGTGGATGGTTCCATTGGCACTCTCCAAAGGCTAGATTATCTACGTTTTTGCATATAGAGTTGCACTCACCCTCCCTCCATCCCACACATGCCCCATGAAATTCACCGCTCAAACTTCTACAGTACCCGGGCTCGCTGTACTCATCGAGATGATCATCAGACTATTGTAATCATCAACATCACTGTATTACAACATCAGTAACAAAAACGAAAGAAAACCATAGTTTTTGACAATATCAACAAATAAAACCAGAGGAGGATAAATATTATTATTACCAGACGCAAATGCAAAAGGAGCCAGGAGCAACGAAAATAGAAGAAACACATAAATGCCCTTCGCCATCTAAACAATGAAAGCTGCCGATCTATTCTCTACAGAGGTATTTGATGTTGATGTATACTGCTTCTCCTTCGTATGTTCCGCACAATTTTGATTATTTATGGTTGAATACAACTCTTCTCCTTCATATGTTCCGCACAAATTTGTTTATTTATTGTTGAATACAACTCTTCTCCTTCATCTGTTCCTCACAATTTTGTTTATTTCTTGTTGAATACAACTCTTCTCCTTCATTTTTTTAAGGTTTTCCACAATTTTGTTTATTTATTGTTGACTACAACTCTTCTCCTTTGTATGTTTTAAGGTTTGTACAATTTGGTACAAAGCATATAAAAAGTTTCAGGAAAAGATCGGTCATAGACTATTATGAACCCTAGGGTGCTTTTCAACATAGATGCATAGTGTTCTCACCTTGTCAACTATGAACTTATCTGAGAAAAAATGCCTATTGGAGGTGGTTTTCCAATTTAAAAGGACCCCACCTCTTGTTACTGTAAAATGATAGTATTGACTTGCTAAAAAGGTTAAAACAAAATTACTGATATTAACTTTTTCTGTCATTTCATCTATTTTGTGTTTATGTTTTATATGTGAATTCTGACACCACTGGGGTCTGGGCTCAGCCTATCGACAGGAATATTGAAGTGTTTTGAAGTCATTTGACAGTATGGTAAATGCATCATAACGTTTGCTTTCAGATTCTTGGATTTTATATGCCATGATTTAAATTTTTATTCAAGATTTTGCTTTTATTGTAAGAAAGTAAGATGTGTGGAAACAATTTTGTATTTTTTTTTCAAAAAAATTATATCATTGGAGATTGTTCTTGGCAGAGATATTACTGTCGTCTATTGTTAGATCATGTAGGATCACAAAAGAATAATAAAAAAGAATTGGTCTATTATAGTTGGCCATGAAAAGACATACATTATAAAGAGCTAGACCATGCATGGTCTTCAAAGTGTAGATGAATACTATGCTGCCCTTCACATTGTAATTACTTTCATTTGTCAAGACAACATCAACCGCTCCTGGATCACTGCACATCAAATCCTATAGCTCATCACACGGTTTCCACTTCATGCTATGCATTTTCTCATTCCCAAGATAAATGGTTGTCTTCACGCGCCAAAACCACTTTGAAACTCATCACGTGCATCATGCTTACGTGGCATCTTCATCTCTGATCACCATTCAGTTAGAGATCATCATAACCGATTCACCAAGCTCCATCGGTTAGGGTTACCAGTTGATCTCTCTGCTTCAAATACCAATACCAGTTTCCATCACTGCTTTACTACCGGTTGCATTACTGCATCACTACCAGTTGCAATACAACTCCATTATCGGTTACTGTGGACATCAATGACAATCTTATACTTCATCAATACAATCTTCATGCAATTCCAACAATCTCCCCCTTTGGCATTGATGGAAATACAAATATAAATACCCTTTGATTGTGATGATTGAGAGTAATGCACATACATAGGTATAGGAATCCTAGTTTACATTTTCCATGTACTCTCCTTCAACTGTATCTCCATGTCTTCAGCTGGTAACTGGCTATCAATCATATATAGTTCTTCTCCCCATCAATCATATAATTCTTCTCCCCCTTTGAAAATAATGCCAAAGTGAATACCAATATTAGTTGGTTAACCATTCCATGCTTCACCAATTTGCAACTAGCTGCTCCCCCCGTGGAGTAGATCCACTGTACACCATTCCTGCTTCAATATTTTCAATAAGCTCTGAGACTGATGTCTTCCACATCTGCTTAATTGACTTCAAGTAGGGGTACAACCCCTAGCTTACCTCTAAGATACTCAAAAGTAGCCTTAGGCAGAGGTTTAGTAAAGATATCCACTAGTTGTTCCTTAGTAGATACATGCTCCAGTGACACATCTTTACTTTACACTTTCTCTCTCAAGAAATCATACTTCAGCTCAATATGCTTTGTGCTAGCATGCAACACCAGGTTCTTAAAAATGTTTATCACACTGGTGTTATCACAAAAAATTCTTACCTGTTCTGAAATCTTCAACTTGAAACCTTCCAAAATGTGTTATCTAGATTGCTTGGGTACAATTCATATACGCTGCAACATATTCAGCTTCTGTAGTTGATTATGATATACAACTCTACTTCTTGCTGCTCCAAGACAATAGTCTTCCTCCAAGAAAGAATGCTTCTCCGGTTGTACTCTTCCTATCATCAACATTGCCTGCCCAGTCTGCATCTATATAGACTTTTAAATCAAAGTCTCCTGCATATCCTTTGCATACCAGTCTGGCTTTATTTATGACTACTACTCCATCTTCATTCAGTTTATTCTTGAATACCCATTTTGTTCCTATAACATTCTTGTTCTCTTGTCTGGGTACCAATGACCATGTATTGTTCTTCTCTATCTAGTCAAGTTCTTCTTCCATTGCCTTGATCCGGTCTTCATCTGCAAATGCTTCCTTTGCATTTCTAGGCTCAATGGTCGAAATAATACATGAGTTCTCTCTAAGCCTCATTCTTGTTTTCACACCTGCATTCATGTCACCAATAATCTGATCAGGACTATGATTGAGTCTAACAAACCTTGGAATGACATGATCTTGATTTCCAGGTTCTTTTTCTTCTTCCCTTTCTTCTTCCTCTGCTGGACCTCCCTATTTCGGTTGAACTGGGGCTTCTCTGTTATGTTCTTCAACTTCTAGCTTCACTAGTTCCAGTTCTAAAAACAATGTGTAAGGTTCCTCTTCCTCTTTCTCCTTACTGGTTTCTCTTGATTTCTCAGGAAACTCATCAACTCAGACACTAACACTTTCAATGATCTTCTTGGTCCGGTTTTCGTAACACTTGTAAGCTTTTCTCTTGGTGGAGTAATCAAGAAATATGCCTTCATAACTCTTGGCCTCAAACTTACCAACATAAACACCTCTCTTGATAAAATATCTACTACAAAAATCTTAAAGTAACTGACATTAGGTGATCTACCATACCAGTACTCATAAGGAGTTTTATCCTTACCTCTTTTAACTAGTATCTAGTTCATTGTGTAAACAATTGTGCTGACAGCTTCTCTCCAGAATGTCTTAGCTACACCTTCTTGTATTAGCATAGTCCTAGAAGCTTCAACAACTGATCGGTTGTTCCTTTCTACCATACCATTCTGCTGTCGTGTCCTAGGTGCAGAAAGCTGCCTCTTAATTCCATTGTTTTCATAGTAACTAGTGAATTCCTCTAAAGTATACTCACCACCTTGATCAAATCTTAAGCACTTTATCTTCTTTCCACTTTCATTCTCAACTAAGGCTCTAAATGCCTTAAACTTTCTAAATGCTTCCGTCTTGTCTTTCAAGAATTTAATCCACATCATCCTTGAGTAATCATCAGTAAAAATCATGAAATATCGATCACCTTGAATACTCCTAGTCCTCATTGGTCTACAAAGGTCAGTATGAACCAAATCTAACAAATGTTCCGCTCAGAAAGATTTTCTCTTGAAAGTAGAGGATATCATCTTCCTTAACTAACATTCCTTGCATAGAGCATTCACTGGTTTGTCCAACTGTGGCAAACCTCTTACTAGTTTGGACTTACTACTTTTACAATGTTATCAAAATTTACATGAAAAAATCTCCAATGCCAAAGCCAACTATCTTCTACTTTTGTAATTACACAATTGTTGACTTTAGAGCTTAAATGAAACAAGTTACCTCTAGTCTGTTTTCCAGTTGCAAACAGTTCACCTTTGCTTTCATAAATCTTCCAGACTCAATTCTTGAATTCCAGTGGGTAACCTTTATCATCGAGTTGAGAAACACTCAAAAGATTGTGTTTCAGTCCTTCAACCTAGTAGACATCATCTGCACTACTTTTCCATTCAAAGAGATGGATCCTTTTCCTTTCACCATGCAAGGTGAGTCATTCCCAAATCCCATAACACCTCCATTAAACTCTCTCAAAGTAAGAAACTTACTTTAGTCACTGGTCATGTGGTGTGAATAACCACTGTCTATAATCCAATCATCAAAACTATCCATGCGATAGACTAATGCCTTTTGATCTGATGTATCTTCTTTAATAGAAACAAAGACAATGTCCTCATTTGCATCTTCTTCAGATTCCTCATCTGTAATTCCTCCATCCACTGCAATGAGACAATCTCTTTTACCTTTGCCTTTATACTTCTTATACTTCTCTCGTTTATGCTCATTATCTCCATTAGAACAATTAGTTGCAATATGTCCAATTCGGTTACATGCAAAACACTTCAAAGGTAATTTACCTCCGTACTTACTGGTACCTCTGGGTAGCCTCTTGGCCAACAATTCTTCAAGCTCAATCAGACTATCTTCATCATCAACCTCTTTGTTGGATTTGGACTCATGATTGTAGTTGACTTCTCTTCTTTTCTTTACCAGTGGGTTTGAAACTGAGGCTCTAAATGTAGATTCTGATCTCTGTACACTTCCATCAAAACTATTTAATTCAAATCCAGTTAATTTACCAATAATAGAATCAATAGTTACCTTTGATTTATCAATAGACTTGAGTTCCTGAATGGCTGCAAATCGGATAGTGTAGATTGGTAGAAGGGTTCTCAACACCTTGCTAACCACTGTGGTATCCTCCACTGTACCTCCAACACTTTTGATCTCTCTGACTATCTCCTTGATCCTCTAACCATACTGTTGAATGTTTTCTCCTTCAGCCATCCATATATCAATAAATTTACCTCTTAGACTCTCTTCTTTGGCAATCTTAACATGCTTATCACTGCTATAGATATCTTCTAGTTTCTTCCACACTTCATAAGTAGTCTTTAATCCATGGACACCAACATACTCTGAATCGGACAAGGAACTGATAACGGGCTCCAATGCTTGATTGTTCTCCTGTTGCTCCTTCTTTTGATCATCTGACAAAATCCCACTAGGCAATTTATATTTAGTAACAACATGTTCCCAATATTGACTTCCTAAGCTCTTGATATAGATCTTCATCCTATCACTTCAGATTCTGTATTTTTCCCTATTGAACTTTGGACCTTCTTTCTTCATCATGTTCTTCTATATCTTTTCCTCAAGCTATTAGGCTTATACATAAGCGGACCTGAAATGCTTTGATACCAATTGATAATATGATGAAACAATAAGGATTCGATCAACTACTGAGAGGGGGGGGGGGGGGTGAATCAGTAGATAGAAAACAAACTAAACTTTCACCAAACTTAAATCCAACTCATAAACCAATCACTAAACTAACCAGTTTAGATACTATATCCAAAACTGTAACTGCACTGTCAAACTTTACCAATTGACCAAAACATCATTCTTAGATTATTGTTAGATATTTTGACATTCATTTCAAAGCATTTGCATCATTTCTACTTGATTTTAAGAGCATACACAACAAACTGAAATTCATATCAGCAAGCTACAACTTCACATACAAAGTGTTTGATGATATTCCTTGAGCCTCTAATTAGCAAATTTGGACCAGAATTAGCAAGGGATACTACACTTGATACTATTCATTCCATGATTATAACTTCTATTTGATATTTTCCTAATATTATCAACTTAAATTGAGAAACTCATTTAAAATAGGTTGATTTGTACTTAATTATTTCATGTAATTGATTATTTTAAATATTAATTCTTAAAAAAATACTTTCAAATATTTAAAACATGTTTAGAATTTAATTCAATTATGAACTAATGTATCATTTAAATATACTAAGATTATTTAAGAGTAAGATAATTCTACCAAATTCTTATTCTAAATAATATGAAGATTTAATTAAAAACAACCTTTAAAATATAAGCACAAAATGAAATGAAATATATTTATCATATAGATAATAATATGTAAGATCGTCACATTACCAATATTACATGAATATACATTATTAATACTTATTTAACCCTATTTTATTTTAAGAGATGCAAATTCTACATAATTATTTATTTATCATGAGTTTATTGGCTCTCCAATCTCCCAGCACAGAAGAAACACATAATCTTGGTTGCTTATTTTTTACATTTATGAAAACACCAACAACCCAATCCACGTGGATGGTTCCATTGGTACTCTCCAAAAGCTTGATGATCTACGTTTTTTGCATATAGAGTTGCACTCACCCTCCTTACATACCATGCACACCCCACATATTTTTTTATTGATTGATTAACAAATTTAATTTTCCTCTCATTTATAGAGAGATTAAAAAATACTAATACTTAGAGGACAAAACAAAATAAAGCTCTCCAACATAATAGATTTAGAAGATATGGATAGAAAATAAAGAAACATAGAATGCTGGCTAATAGTTTAAACTTGTGAATTAACTTTTAACAAAAGTTTATTTAATGTAGATTCCATACATGGAGGAGATATGGGAGGGAGAAAGTAATTCTTTCTTAACACTCCCCCTTAATTTTGACCACACATACTTCAACATTTATCATTTTTAATTTTTTCTTTTTGCTAGTTGATCTTCAATCTTCAAATAAACCTTTCTTGTAATAGTTGCAAATCTACTATGGAAATTTTACTAGCACTTTAACAGTACATAAAATTCCTTTTACTAGCATTTTGTATTGAATCACTCACTTCAGTGACTTCTTACCTCGTGACTTTGACAACTCTAACAACATCCTTTGGGATCTTCAAAATAGCGTTTTGACAACTTCTTTTTACAATTAGCGGTCTTTCTTTTTCAAGGTGACTGAAAGCACCAATTTCAACCTTCAACTACAGATGTAGTTTTCCACTAACAATTAATGGTTGTTCTTCTATCCCATTTCTTTGTTTCACTAAAATCTGATATTGAGGGTTATAATATTACTATGCTCCCATCCATTTCTTCAATCATTTTCTAATGATCTCTTCAAGCTCTTAACCTTTCACAATATCATTATTGAAGGATCTATGACAATGATAAAATAAATTGGACTTTAAATTGACAACCATTTCTTTGTTGGCTGCCAACAATTTGCCAGAATGATTCGATACTAATTTCGTTAGCATAGAGGAAATTAAAATAGAGACAATAAACACCTAAATTCTACAACATGCTAAAAAGAACAACCTTTTATTATTGACAATAATAAAACTTATTACACATGCTTCTTCAATTCGAAGAGAGAACTCAATCTCATGCTACTGTAGCTTCGACTACCCAATACACAGCCTTCAAAAAAACATTTCAACTTCTTGATTCTATACAAACTTTGTCCTTGCATAACCCTTCACGTGTGGTAATCCTTCATCTTTACTTGTGGCCTTTATTTGTGGTAGTGACAAATAAATTCTTTTGCGATAAGCAAATAGTTTAGCAATCTACTTCTTGTAGCTTTTTCCAAGTATGAAACCTCGTGGTCTTATTTTGAGACTCCTTACACTCATCAACACTTCTTTTTGGGCTGAATTCATTATCACCTTTGAAATAAACTATGCTTTAGTGTACTACTTCATTACTAACTTCCCCTCATCATAATTACCTTGGGATTTTGTAGCTTATCCCTAACCAATACAATTCTAAAATGGTTTTAATTTACCATGAGCTATCACACAAAGTGGTTTCTAGATAATCACAAATTCTACACACAAAATTCACATACTAGTGGTTTGTGATGACCACAAACTTCACACGAATGTTTGCTACAACAAAGAAGAAGTAGATTTTTCTTAGTAACCTTTGGATAAATCCAACAATTTAGACTACTTCACAACAATCATCCTTTTTCAGTCTTGTAACTCTTCACAACAATCATCCCTTTTTAGTGATAATCAATAGCATCATAAACATAGCTATTATCTTCTATTGATAGTAAGGATCCAACAATAATATGGACCTTTCAAATTGTAGGCTACAAACAAATAGCCATCCAATAAAAAGAAAAGGCTTTTTCTTCAAATATCGATCTCATATTAAATAAACAATAAAGGAATCCTAGCATAGACATGGAATATCACACTCCTGTAATCTTGGTCTCTCCCACGAGGGAGTTGGACCCAGTTCAACTTTGATACCATATTGAAAGAAAAGAAAAGAAAAAGAAAACACTCCTACTACAACAAACAAAGAATACATTTTTTATTGATTGATTAAAACAATTACATTGCCTTTCATTTATAGAGAGTTTAATGACAACTAAGACTTAAAGGACAAAACAAAATAGAACTCTCCAACACAACAAAATTAGAAGACATGGATAGGAACGAAGAAATGTGGAATGCTAGCTAATAGTTTAAAACTGTGAATTAATTTCTAACAACAATTTATTTATTTTAGACTCCATAAATGGAGGAGACATGGGAGGGTGAAATTCATTCTTTCCATCAATTTTATACCAAGTCAACTTGCATGAATAATCATTGCAGTCATATTACTTCCGTCATGCATGAGTACTTGCTATGTGTGTTTCCATGATATGCAAGATTCTATCACAATGACTATCACTATGAATCCATACTATATTTTATACCAAGCCAACTTGCATGCATAACCATTGTAGTCATATTTCTTCCCTTCATGCATGAGTAGTTGCTATATACTTTTCTTCTATTATAGATAATGCAAGCACTACCTATCTTTTCCTCATGCAACTTTTTAATCCTCCCAAAAGATTGAATTAATATCCTCTAATACATATTAGATAGTCAATGTCTTGATACTATTCATTCCATGATTATAATTTCTATTTTATATTTTCCTAATCTTATCAACTCAAATGGATGAACTCATTTAAAATAGGTTGATTTGTAATTAATTGTTTCATGTAATTGATTATTCTAGATATTAATTCTTCAAAGACTGCTTTCAAATATTTAAAACACGTTTAAAATTTAAATCAATTATAAACTAGTGTATCATATAAGTATACTAAGATTATTCAAGAGTAAGATAATTCTATCAAATTCTTATTCTAAATAATATGAAAATTTAATTAAAAATAATCTTAAAAATATAAGCACAACATGAAATGAAATATATTTTACATATAAATAATAATATATAAGATCACCACATTACCAAGATTACATGAATCTACATTATTAATACTTATTTAATACTATTTTATTTTAAGAAACACAAATTCTACATAATTATTTATTTATCATGAATTTATTGGCTCTGCAATCTCCCAACACAGAAGAAACACAGAAACTTAGCCCCTTATTTTTCACATTTATGAAAACACCAACAACCCAATCCGTGTGGATGGTTCCATTGGCACTCTCCAAAGGCTAGATGATCTACGTTTTTGCATATAGAGTTGCACTCACCCTCCTTCCATACCACACATGCCCCATGAAATTCACTGCTCAAAGTTCTACAGTACCCGGGGTGGCCGAACTCATCCAGATGATCATCACACTCTTGCAGTAATCATCAATGTCACCGTATTACAACATCAGTCACAAAAACAAAAGAAAACCATAGATTTTGACAATATCAGCAAATAAAACCAGAGAAGGATAAATAAAATTATTACCTGACGCAAAAGCCGTGAGCAATGAAAACAACAGAAACACATAAATTCCCTTCGCCATCTATGCAATGAAAACTAAGATTACTGCTTATATAAGCTTCAACAGCAACTCTTCTCCTTCGCGTGTTCCACACGATTTTGCTTATTTATTGTTATATTCAGCCTTTTTTGGTAAGGTAAATCCAATTTAAAGATTCTTTGGACCGTTTTTGAATATAAGGTGATTTAAGCGTTGACATCTAAATGCGATCACAATTCATGGGGAAATACCTATGCTGGGTGGCGTTGGCAACTTAGTTGACAAGATGCCTCAAAAATAACGTAGCCAAACAAATTACAATGGTTCTAATATAGGCATGCTAGTTTAAAAAACGAGCAGAGAAAATACATAATAATTAACAGAAAATAGTAGAAAGAATACACAACAAAGAACTCAAGACACAAGATTAACGTGGTTCACCACTAAGTGGCTACATCCACCAGAAACGCAGGGATAATTCTTAGTAACCAATATCCAATTACACAGTACATCATGTATGGGCTGCACAGAACCATTTATATAAACATATCAAATATGAAATGAAGAGTCTTTTGGGGAAGATAAACAACCATGTGACTGTTGGGCTTCATATACCCAATAATCTCCCCCATGAAGTCCAACTGGCACAGCCTGTAACATTCCCTGCATCTCCATTCCAAGGCTCATACTACAACCAACTCTTGAGAAGATTTTAATATCACCAAACTCTGTTCATGAACAATGCGAATTAATCTTCTCCAAGTCAGATCAGAGTTAAAAACATATTCTCTAACTACTTCATCTAGTAATCCATAATAATCACTTCATCTGGTAAGCCATAACTACTTCATCTGGTAATCCACTCTACCTCCACTGCTGCAATCTGCAACAATAAATCATCACTTTTGCAATCTGCTTGTTCTTCTTCAGGGTCATCCTCATTCGCTAGATTCGAGACTACATCCTCCTCACCCTGGGAGGCATCCTCCTCATCTTGGAAGGGAAACAAACGAGTCTCTTCTTCAAACAACAAATACAACAAACCCTCTTCTTCTTCAGCTGAAGTCTCTTCCTCTTTCCAACTATCCCACCAATGAACATGGCATTTTGTTTTAACTTTTACTTGCACAATTTTACTCTCCACCGAGTCTAAATTTGCAAGAAAATCTTCGATGACTGAATCGGTGTCTTCATCTTTTGGCTGGCTTTTAGCCTTTTCGAGAAACCAACAATTTCTTTTGACGTGGCCTTGCTTGCCACAACACCAGCAACTGATTTCTCTAACTTTGAACTTTTGCATCTTCTCGAGATTTTTCAATCCTTTTTCTATCTACCTTTCCATCTCTTCTCAATCACTTCACCTAAGCTCTGATACCAATTGTTAGTTTAAAATGAGCAGAGAAAACACAAGATAATGAACAGAAAACAACAGAAAGAATAATAGACACAACAAAGAACTCAAGACACAAGATTAACGTGGTTCACCACTAAGTGGCTACGTCCACCAGAAACGCAGGGAGAATTCTTATTAACCAATATCTAATTACACAATACATCATGTATGGGTTGCACACAACCATTTATATAAACATATCAAATATGAAATGAAGAGTTTTCTAGGGAAGACAAACAACCATGTGACTGTTGGGCTTCATATACCCAACAAGGCACAAAACAATATAGCAATGGTTGTAAATTACAATGGTTTGTTCCGCACAATTCTGTTTATTTACTATTGAATACAACTCTTCTCCTTCGTATGTTCCGCACAAAATTGTTTATTAATCGTTGAATACAACTGTCTATTCTGCACAATTTTGTTTATTTGAAATTGAATACAATTCCTCTCAACCTTCAGGAAAAGATCTGTCATAGACTATTATGAACCCTAGGGTACTTTTTTTAAGTATAAAGGTCGTAGCCAAGAAATACAGTGCATTTCAACATAGATGCAAAGTGTTCTCACCTTGTCAACTACGAACTTATCTGAGAAAAAATGCATACCGGTTTTCCAATTTATAAGGACCCCACCTTCTGTTATTGTAAAACGATAGTATTGACTTTCTAAAAGGGTTAAGACATAATTACTGATAATATTTCAAGAGAAGCTTAATTTGTCCTGGCATTTCATCTATTTTGTGTTACTGTTTTATATGTGAATTCTGAAGTCATTTGACAGTATGGTAAATGCATCGTAATGTTTGCTTTTGGGTTCTTTCCATTCGAGATGATATGATTTAAATTTTGCTTAAGATTTTGTTTATATTGTAAGAAAGTAGGATGTGGAGAAACAATTTTCTACATTAAAGCAATGGTTTTTTTTTGTTTTTATGAGATAAGTTCAAGCATATTGATGATTGATGGGTAGATTTTGTTCTTAAAACTCAATATATTTTACAATGCTTTTAACTTTCTCCACAACTTTCCATAAGCTTTTAAATACATTGTATCGAGTAGGGGAGATATGTAATTTGTCAACTAATAAGTCATAGATGGGAAGATTTTTTTTTTTTTTAATGCTTTAGCTTGTCTTGCTACAACTAGTTGAATGTTATTCCTTACTAGGATCTTTTAGGGTTCATTCCATTTCAAAGCTTTGAGAATCCATTTGATAGCTAAAGCTATGCCCTGTTTTTAAATATTTCAAGGCTTTGAGAATCCCCCAATTCTGCACCAAAAAGGTTCTATAATTTCAGTTCCTATCGGAGAGATAAAATATGGCAAAAATGTCCATGATTAGGAAGGGATATCCTTGATAATTATCCATCTAGGGTAAGAAGGGCTAAAATCTCCTCATTTAAGGTCTTTGGAAACCAAGCAAGTGCTCAGAACACTGAGTGTCCAGTATTCTAGAATTACCTTGAAATAAAATTTTCTTGCATAGAATGATTCTTGAAAAATACTAGAAATAGTCCTCATTGAATCATTGAAACCCCAATACTTATAGAAATGTTAAAGCATTCATCATTGAATCAAGAGCAACTAGAATAATAGCCACATTTTTCAACATTTTTTCTTCCCTTTTCAGGGCAACTACCATATCATAATTAAGGGAAATGATAATCTTCCTAGGGCCATCCGTAGGGCACTTACCTTCTCCTCTTCTTATCGACCTCTCTTCATAGTTTTTTCCATCCTCCACTATTTAGAACTTTGCAAAAGGTGACAACCTTTCACCACAGTCCTTTGGAACAATATCTCAGAGGGAACACTCATTGCCCTTAGCATAGTCATAACTACCATTTATCCCTTCCGGGTCATCGAGGGGCTCACCGAGTACTTTTCACCACCTTTCATTACAACCCCTCATATGACCAGCCAATCTCTACAAAGTTGTAGAAAATGTAACCAATCGAAAGGGAAATTTTAAAAAGTGTAAAGCAAGAAAACAATTTAAAATCTGTGAATACAAATATCACCAAAATCAAACATGAATAGACCAAGAAAAGACACCCAAGAGAATCGGGGAATGGAACCAAAGATCACATGGAAATCACCAGATTGAGAAAGAACAATAAAACCTTAATGGAGGAGGGCCATTAGCCTTCTACAATGTTGGAGAATGCTCCTCATATGGGTTAACTCTTTCCTCTAATATCCCCAAGAAAACCTTCTCTGCAATCTTGAAGTTTGATTGAATCTTTTGACTCGATGAACTCTAGGTTGCCAACTCCAGGCTATTAGTTTCTATTTATGATGCCACCCTAGTCGCTCAATCCTTCCATACCCATGCAAATCATGCAAACATCATTCTATGAATCCCATGTCATTGCATTCTATTCTGTCACTTTGAAATCACCACCATTATTCCATTTTGTTTTAGAACCTGGTTCTAATCCCTAACAATCCGAAGTTTTTATGTTCAGTCAAGATCTCTCTAGATCAGTTGTCTTATAAAAACAATTTAATGAGGATTTGCTTTTAATAATTCACAATTTAAAGAATGATATTGTTTTGATAATATTCAAATGGCAAGCAAAAGACATATTAAAACGACAATACTCCAAACCCTATTGTGTCATAATATTTTTACTTTTGTCAAAGGAATTATGTTTTCATAAATGGTTAAGAGTATTTTATTGTCTTCCTACACTAATTTTTAAAAAGAGTGTTATATAAATAATTCCAATTCTGATTTAAACTTATTTTAGAAAGAAGAGAAACATATAGAAATAAATATTAAGTAATAAACATAACAAAATGATTTATGTGGTGAAAATATTTTGAAAAGAAAAAATCCCACAATCGAAAGTTTGCACAATATATTATCAATTTTCAAAATTACTATAAACTTACAATGGAAGTCTTCATAAGAGTAATGCACCTATAATCAACTAAGGTGTAATGCTAACAACATTATGACAACATCTATGTATGTATAAACTATCAAGATTGAAAAAATTATCCCAAAGCCTAAATATATAGGCAAATATAATAAAAGATATAAAAAATAGTAGCATATACCAAGGGTTACTATCATGAACCAAAATTAGGTGCAAATAAGGTCATACAAACATCAAAATAGCTCATAAAAGTGGAGAACAATTATAATGCTCCTCATATTTATAAAATCTCTAAGAATATTATATAACTCCCACATCAATAAAATAACAAGATCAATGGTGCATGATGCACCTCAACAACCACACCATGAACACCAAGCACTTCATACAACAGAGTCTAAACAATATAAGAAAGAATAAGAATCAAATATAAATTACAAACATCCAAAACACACCTCATCCAAAATCCAACATAGGCATTCATATTAACAATATTACACAAGGCAAACATAAACTTTAATTGATGACTAGGAATTTATAATTGATTATAATTTAACTTTTTGTGTATTATGTAATTTAGATATGATCATTTACACATTTCTTAATAATTGCATAAAATATAAGAAGTTAAATTCTCATTTTATCATGGAAAACATCTTTTAATTCCTCTACTTATCCATAATTCTATCTAGTCAACAATCACATATAGTACTATAAAGTGGAAAATTGGACCCTAGTGGTTCCCCACCTAGGGGAGAGAAAGGAAGAGACTAGGATGATTTTCACTTGATGAAAAAATGCACTTTACATTCAAAAGAGGGGTTGAATCTACTAGATCCAAATCCAAGGGAAATAAGGATGTGAATGCTAAGTGGATTGCAAGTGTTGGAATGTAATTTTCCCTCTTTTGTAAATAGATATGTTGACTTGCTGGCTATGTAGAAAAGGAAGACAAAATGGATGAAATAAGGAGCTACCAATTAAGGATTGTGCTGTAACTTTAGATTTGAGATATTTAGACTGATACAGATCTGCCGTGCAAATTCAGAGAAAATTCATTGGAACCATGCTCCAAAAAATCTGTGAGTCGAAAAGGGTTTTTTTTGTCTCTGCAAATGAAGCCTAAATTTGCAATTATAGTGTGCACTTGCAACCTACACATAGAAAATAAGAGAAGAAGGGTTGTGGATAGGGGTTTGCCTTAGTCAAACCTTGGTTGAGGTATCAACCTTGAAAGAAAGTAATTGTAAATACTTAAATGTGAATAATAGAAATGTATACCTTGTAGATTTGCAATTTGTTGATGATGGTTTCTTTGCTTCTTGAGTGTAATCACAAGTGTTGCATGAAATGGCATGTAAAATGACAAAACCCTAACACACACACATGCTTGCAAATAAATATTCTAATGTTGCTCCAATGGATGAGTGAAGAAGACAAATGAAGAAGAAGAAGACTTGATGAATGCTTGAAGGCTTGAACACTTGAACAATTGATGAGGATAATGAAGGCCTCCTCATGAATTTCTCTTATTCTTGCTTCCCTATCCAAATGAGGGAATTAAGTCTCCTTTTATACTTGCCTAGGAGGGTTAATTTTCATCTCACCAAAGCCCGACATAGGAGAAATTAAATCTCAAAAAGAAAATTAGGCCCAAGGGTCGGATGGACCAATTTTGGGGCCAAGCAAAGAGGGAGGATAGGGGGACCATGCCTCTATCCAAGGGGGATAGGGGCGCCATGGTTCTGTCCTTCCCTATTTGGGGGCTTGGACAAGGTCATGAGGTGACACAAGGGCTGAAATAGGAGGAGATTTGGAAGAATAATGTAGAGAGGGATCCCAATTGAGTAGGGAGATGCAGTCATTAGGGCGAGGACCTAAAAAATGATCAAAATTGCAAGGGTTACAATTTTATTACGCTACATTTAGCTCCCACTTTAGCCAGAGTATGGATCATGCCAATATTGCTGGTAAAGTAGAAGAAAGAGAGAGATGAAGATGAGAGATGCAGAGCAATACCACAAGGAGTATAAGACATCACTAATCTTGAGGAACAAAGCCCCCAATCTTAGGATCTTAACTCACTCAAACATATGCAAGAGCACATAAAAAAAAAGAACAAGACAAACAAAAACAAGACCAAGAACAAAAGACACATGATAAAAAAAACATGAGACCACAAATCACCTAGGTGAAGAGACCTCGATACTCAAATGTCTCAACAAATAATTGAAACACAAAGACAAATACCATCACATAAACACCAATAACCACATAAAAGAGAAAAGCTGGCATCATCCATGAACCATCAAAAGTAAAACTATGAGTTCACAAGAGGAAGAAGAGAGAGATCATGAATACACAATTTGGTGATGCATGAGAAGAAAGGCGAACAAAAGGAACCATATACATCTCGCCCCTAGAATTTGTCTAGGTGATCCATGTAAGAGAGGAGAGTGAGAACGTTGTTAGTTTGACTCAACCTTGTGCGCAAGTGTGCAAGTGAGGTTAGAAGAACCTCACAGGAGTCTATGCCTGAGTATACTACAACCCATATAAGATGTATGGTATAAATTTCAAGAAAGGCGTGACATCTCGCTCTAAGAGACTATGCTTTGGTTCTGAGAATAATCACCTGCATAGGAGAAAAGTAGTGACATATTTCTCTAAGAGGCTACCCTCTAGTTCCGAGAATATCCCACTGTATAAGAGAAAAGTGGCGAAATATTTATTTAAGAGGCTTCCCTCTGGTTCTAAGAATGACCCACTGTATAAGAGAAAAGTGTCGACATATCGGTCTAAGAGGCTGCTCTTTGGTTCCGAGAATGACCCATTGTATAAGAGATACAATGTCCTAGAGAAATATAATACAAAAGGAGCAGTGTGGGTGCCCCCCCCTTAAGATGTCAATGTAGTTTAATGTTGATATCTTAAGGAAAGTAGAACAAGGATACCTACCTTTGACACCAAGAAGATACCCATCATGCAACGATGTCATAAATCCAAGCAAGAGAGGGAATACTCTTCAAGAAAGGATAAGATAGTTGAAAAGAGATATATTTCTATAAGTATAAAGGAGATCGTTGGAGGAGAAGAGATATTTCCTCAAAAGACATCTACCTCCAAGAGGAGTTATTTTAGACAAACATAACATCTTCTAGAACGAAGCACAAAAGAGAACAAGAATTCAATCGTTCCTCCTATTTCTAGGTGAAAGGGATTCTTGATGAAGGATGACTCACTTTTATCCCAATGGGGATGGGTGAATTTATTATAGATGTACATTACCAAGTGTGAAAGAGGTTATAGTCAAGTACTTACACCTCTTGTATAAGAGAGAACCCTTGAGGAAACAACAAAAATTTCACACAAGGAATGACATCAAGTAATAAAACTCACACCATCCACAAAATAGGAAAGAGTGGATCCTTAGAGAAAGAGAGAGAGAGAGAGAGATATCATTTCCCCCAGGTGTAGGGACAATGAGAAGAGCTTACATAATATTCTAAAGAGATACTAAACATAAGAAAATGCACAATGTACTTACATGAATGCATGCAAGAAAAGACATTAGTATATGTAAAATACACATCTCAATAAGTGGTAATCTTCTAAGAGAAGAGATAAAGAGCATCACATATTCCCCAAGGGGGATCAATCATAAGAACGTACCATTGTAAGAAATGGTAATCACATGTGAAAAATCCAACCCCTAAAGGAAATAATGATAAATGAGATAGAAAGAAAGAGAAAGGAGTGAAATATTTGCCCCCCAAGTGATAAGAATAAGGAGAAGAATTACACATCTTCTAATGGTGGTTATTTTCAAGTGATATGCCTTCCTAATAGAACAAATCCTCTCAAGGAAGGGACATGTACTTCATGAGAGATCATTCCATGCTAGGGGGCATATCATACTTGTGAACAACTGAAACCATATAAGAGGTAAGTTTTCCAAGAGAATGAAAGAAAGAGAAGAAGTGGATTACTCATTAAAGATGCTCCTCTCAAAGCAATGAGAAAAACCAAAGAACATTTATATTCTCACATAAGAATAACTCTATGTAAGAAAGGAGATCTAATAATGAATAATGTACAAATATAGAGATAAATCCATAGAAATAAGAAGGAAAGTGAACTTCATGTTGCTACCCCAAGGTATTTAAAATTGAAATAACACCACCACAAATGATAAAGAGCTCCCAATTAAGTTGGCTACTTATTTCATAGGGTGAAGAGCAACATGAAGAGAAAAGAAGTGCTAAGGCACTATGTTTTTGCCAAGAAATGCAACTAGATCTATTGTAAAACAAATTCGTGTAAGATCATATCGCTTTTGAACAAATTTCTTAAATGCATGACATTTTCCAAGAGAATGTGAATATGAATCATGAAAAATACAATATTCATCACCTTTCACTTTCTCAAGATTGTTGTTCTATTTTTAGAAGGAAAGGAAATGTTCTTATCATATTTCAATCTCCAATAGATTTTTGTACCTAGTTTTTCAGGATGATAAATATGTTTTAATTCATCTTCTTGGCATGGAGGAGAAAAAATGATAAAAGAAAAAGGATCATTATCGACGAGCCTAATTATTCCATTATCTATGCCTTCTTGAATAGATTTATGAAAATAAGGGCAATCATTGACATTGTGATCATGGGTTTGATGAAATGAGCAAAAAGTACATTTTTAAGAAGAAGCATTCTTGCGGGCTCTTATGATTTTTTGTATTTGGAGAAGATTTTGAAAGTTTTGGAGCCTAAGGAGTTCATCCATAGGGAGAGGAGTCTCATTTCCTAGGCCTTTTGTAGAAGCTTGTGTGGGAGGGTTTATAGGGACATGAATTCCTTGTTCAAACTTCCCAAGTCCTTGTCCTCTAGAACCTTGTTTTGTTATTATATCAAAGCCATGACTATAATAATGTTGCAAATGACTAGATGGGGGAATAGGATCATGAATTTCTTTGAAATATTATGTGTAAGGGGGAATAAAAAGATTTGTACATGAAGAAGGAATATCACTTGAAGGGACATTCTCCTTTCTCTCATCATGCTTATCCTTTTGGGAGATTGGGAATGAAAATATTCATCATCTAAAGGCTCATTTTCACTTATTTCTATGTGAGGAGAAAGATAATTATTAAAATGCATAACATCATCCTCTTTACATATATTTTGATGTTGAAGATAGGTCCTAGGAGAATAAGGAGGGTCTAAAGATGTAATAATGTTAATATTTTTATATTGGCCCCCTTGCTAAAGGGCATGTGTATGAGAAGAAGATGGGCCCATGTTTCTTTCCAATACTTGCTCTCTTTTAAAAAGATCATTGGTTGAAGCATTAGCTCTCATCTCATTCACACAAGATACCCTAGGAGAGGTACAAGGATTAGGATCTCTAAGATTGGGATCTAGAAAAGCCTTAAGGTGATAAACATATGAAATGCATTTTCTTAACAACATCACCATATTACCACATAAATGATACATGAAATCTTTGAGATCAAATTGAAAAGGAAATGAATTTGAAATCCTAACAACACAATATGACCAAGTGCTATGAATGAAAAGAAGCAACATGAAATGAAAGAAGCCATTATCCCATACATGATTGTAATGAATATATGTTAAAAATAATGTAATCATATGTGAAATAGCAAATAAATCTAGTCCATTTATTGCCATTTAAAGTCTCTTAATTAAAATCTTAATTTGCTGAAAAAGAAGGTCTAAAATTAGGACCCTTTTATGAAATCCAACCAACTTTTTTTGAAATTTTCAGGGATGATAGAAATTATGATTTTATTGCAGAATAAAAAAAAAACTAATTTGGAGATGTCTAGATAGGTTAAATTAGCAGTCAAAGGTTGAAATAGGAGATTCTTAAAAATTAGGGTTGTGCTTTTTAACCACTTAATTTTCAGAATGAAAAGACAGATTTGAATTGCAATTTTGAAATAGAAATCAAATCTGAAACAGGAAACTAAAATGCTATACTTCACAAACTTAATTTCCTCAAAATGAAAAATTAGGGTTTTTATGCTATTAACCTCTAAAATTTGCAAAAAGATCAAACTTGGAAATGAAATTTTAAAATTCAAATTGCAATTATTCAGACCTAACAAAAAGAAATTAGAATTAAGATGTAAGACGTTGGGCTCACTAAAATATAAATTGGAAAATTGGACCCTAGTGGTTCTTCACCTAGGGGAGAGAAAGGAAACCACTAGGATGATTTTCACTTGATGCAAAAATGCAATTTACATTCAAAAGAGGAGTTGAATCCACTATATCCAAATCCAAAGGAAATAAGGATTTGAAAGCTAAGTGGATTGCAAATGTTGGAATGTAATTTGCCCTCTTTTGTAAATAGATATGTTGACTTGTTACTATGCAGAAAAGGAAGACAAAATGGATTTAATAAGGAGCTACCAATTTAGGATCACGTTGTAACTTTGGATTTGAGATATTTAGACTGATACAAATCTTCCCTACAAATTTGGAGAAAAGTCATTAGGACTGTGTGTAAGTTATGCATGGTCCTCCGCAAAAATTCGTGAGTCGAAAAGGGTTTTTTCGTCTCTACAAATGAAACCTAAATCTACAATTAGAGTCGCACACCTACAACCTGCACACATAAAAGAAGGGAAGAAGGGTTGTGCATAGGGGTTTGGCTTAGTCAAACCCTGGTTGAGGAATCAACCTTGAAAGAAATTAATTGCAAATACTTAAATGTGAATAATGAAAATGTATGCCTTGTAGATTTGCAATTTTTTGATGATGGTTACTTTGTTTCTTGAATGTAATCACAAGTGTTGCATGAAATTGCATGTAACATGACAAAACCCTAACACACACACATGCTTGCAAATGAATTTTGTAATGTTGCTCCAATGGATGATTGAAGAAGACACATGAAGAAGAAGAAGACTTGATAAATGCTTGAAGGCTTGAACACTTGAACGCTTGATGATGATAATGAAGGCCCCCTCATGAATTTTGCTTATTCTTGCTTCCTTATCCAAATGAGGGAATTAAGTATCCTTTTATACTTGCCTAGGAGGGTTAATTTTCATCTCACCAAAGAATGACATAGAATAAATTAAATCCCAAAAAGAAAATTAGGTCCAAGAGTCAGATGGACCCATTTTGGGGCCAAGTAAAGAGGTTGGACAGGGGTGCCTCGGCCCTGTCCTGCCCTATTTTGGGGCTTGGACAATGTCATGAGGTGACACAAGGAATTAAATAGGAGGAGATTTGGATGAATAATGCAGAGAGGGGTCCCAATTGAGTAGGGAGATGCAGTCGCTAGGGTGAGAACCTAAAACACGGTCAAAATTGCAAGGGTCACAATTTTACGATGCTACAAGTACATTCTTTGTGATGTTCTCCCTTATACATACTATCAAAGGTCTATACTAAATACAATAGAAACAACACAACACATAATAGGGCCAATAGTATCAAAAATTCCGAATAGCCACCATAAGATTCAGTAATAGAAAAGACAAGCAGGGGAATTGTTAGGTTCAACATTAAATCATAAAATGTTGACAATTTCAATAATAAATCAAATGTGACAAATGACAAAAAATAGATAAAGATATAAGTTTGGTGACCAATCCAAGCATAAGAAAGCTAAATAATTCAATGCTAATCCACACAACAAATAAAATAATTCATTAATAAATATTTAATAAATCATCAATAATAGAAACAAATTCACATAACAGAGTGATTAACATCAGCCTTATAAAAAATGGGAACCAGATTTAAATCCCAATGACTGGGAATGTAATGAAGCCCCTATCTAGGTCAGACTACCAGGTTTACCCATTGAGTTATGGGGAGAATAAATTTTTGCAGGTATTGCTGCCTACTTTGGGGAGCTAATCTCAATCGACCCAATGACTACATCAAAAAGATGATTGGTCTATGCCAGACTATGTGTTAATGTCAAACAGTCCTCAAACCTACCTTCTGAGGTAGATATTTTCTCCAAGCTCGGTAGATGGGTGCAAAGTAGAGTATTGTTGGTGTAAATAATTATTCATCATGGATATTATTACACCTTACTTAAGTTTACTCAGGAAATGCATTTCATAGTAGTTTGGGTATGAGACACTTGGGTGTTTGTGCCACATTAGGATAGCGTGTGTAGGAGAATTTCCACCTTTTATGGTGTGATCTTGTTACTACTTTATCATATCCACTTATTGTGGAGTGATAATTCCACCTTCGGTGGGTGATCCACCTCACATGGAATATTTTATTATTTCTCCTACCTACCATACCTATTTCCTACCTACCCTTGTTTCTTATTGAGCCACATGTCATGTTTGTATGCTCACATATCCATATTGCCTTGCCTATATATGCAGGCTCATATTCATTATATGTAATGATTGATGATCTAGTTGATCATATTTTGCATCTTGATAGAATATAGTTTATTCCTATCATCTATTTTGTTCTCTCTTATTTGTGTTTTCCATTGCCTCTAGATCTTGGCAAAATCTCACAAGTATGAATCCATCCCCTTTGCATGTTTCTACTGCAAAAAAGTTGGTCACTGGGCCAAGCAGTGCCCGTCCAAGCCAAAGAAGGAATGGAGAAAAAGGAATGAGCCGCTCTTAGAAATGAAGGATGCCCTAGCTGCAGAGCCTTCCTCGACTATTTTGGGCTATCATCTGGTTCGTTCTAGACTTGAGCCTATCATTCTCGCTTACCTTGACCCAAGCAGCTCGGACCCTGTGGAGATTGTTGGGGAACCCTCTATTGTGAATGCCCCCCGCATTGACCGGGTTTCCCCAACCTCTACTGGATTTTCCCAGGATATTCCCATTCAGTTGATTGTTGATATAGATAACTCTTTTGAGTCGAATCCCCAGACCTACCCCTTGTAGGATCCTCCTCTCAAAGACCCCACTCCTTTTATTGAGGTCAAGCCCAAAAATAAAAGAAGGAGCTCCCCTATTGGCCAAATCACCCTGACTCTTGGTGGGGTCTTAACTAGAAATAGACAAAGAGTAGACTGTGGGTCAAATACAAGGGGGTGGGGATACCTTCTAATGCAGTTAGCAGAGATAGACAGAGTCGGGTTGTTATTGCAAACAGAGCTCAAAGAACATTACCAGAAATGGGGATGGGATTCCCCCCTCATGCAAAATGAAAGTCATCTCATGGAATATAAGAGGATTAAACCAACCCCATAAGCATGACCTAATATTTGTGTTGTCCAAGAAATGAAAATGCCTAGTAGTAAACTGGAAAAACTCAAATTGGCAACTTTTTGGAGATTGTGGTGCTCACTATGTGGATGCTGATGGCGCTTCAGGAGGTATCGCCACCCTTTGGAATCTGAGATTGCTATGTGGTAAGGTGGTTCTCTCTTCTCCCAATCACATTGCTACTATATTCTTTAATCTTAAAGATGGATCCTCCTAGACCATTTCCAACATCTATGCTCTTAAGGGGAGATCAGATAGGAAATCTCTATGGTTTTACATTTGCCTTGCTAGATCTCTCTTCCCTAATGAGAAATGGATCCTTCTGGGTGATTTCAATACCCCTCTTTCTAATTTGGAGAAATCTAGTGGTATACCTATTTCTATTGATAGTAGACAAGACTTGGCTGACATGATCAACTCTTTGAGCCTTTTAGATCTTGATCTTATTGGGGCCAAATTCACCTGGTCCAACCGACGTAGTGGGGAGGATCTTATTCAGGTCAATCTTGATAGGGGACTTATCTCTCTGGATTAGCTCCAGATGGCCTCCCGTAGACTCAATGCCTTAGCCTGTGTTGGATTAGATTACTTCCCCATTTGCCTCTCAGTCTCTTCGTTGTTTGGTAGAAAGGCATATCCCTTCAGATTTGAGAAAATGTGGCTGATGGGCTTGAAATTCAAGATAAAATTTTAGAGTGGTGGAATATTGATATCTAGGGAACAACTATGTTTCATATAGCCAAGAAGATCTTCAATGTTAAGTCTAATATTCAATGCTAGAATAAGTCCACTTTTGGCAACATATTCAAAGCTAAAGAGAAGCTCAAACTGGATCTTGTGGAGGTTCAAAAGCATATCCATGCTTACGGGTTTGATATAGATGTCTCAAATAAAGAAATTGATATTTTGACCAAATTACATGATATTATCTCCAAAGAAGAAGAATTTTGGAAGCATATATCTAGAGCCTTATGGCTCAAAAGCGGTGAAAAAAACACTAAGTTCTTCCATATGACAACTCTTAAGCACAAGGCTACTAACGGAATAAACAATATCTAGATTGGGTAGAGATGGGTTGATAAGCATGATGAGACTTGTTAGGAAGCCATCAATTTTTTCTCCAAGATCCTTTTTGTGGATGACCCTCTTGAATCTTCAACTCAAATTGAAAGCTTGCAGGAAATTCCCTCCATCATCTCTAGGGACATGAACTTGTAGCTTACCAGAACCCCCTCCCCTAAGGAAGTCCACAATGCTATTTTCTCTTTTGAAGGTAACAAGGTCCCCAGACCTGATGGTTTCCCTCTTTTTTTCTTTCAAAATTTTTGGCAGATTATCTGCTCTGATGTGGTCAGTGCTACTCAAGAATTTTTTGGATCCCGCTCTCTCTTGAAGGAACTGAATGCCAACTTCCTAGTCCTCATCCCTAAGAAATATGACACCTGCTCTTTTCAATATTTTAGACCTATTAGCCTTTGCAACTCTATTTATAAAATCTTCACCAAGATTCTTGTGCTCAGGCTTAAGATTTTCATCCCCTCTTTAATCTCTAGACATCAAAATGGGTTTTTTACTAGGAGGCAGATCCTGGATTATGCTATTGTGGTTCATGAGAACATCCACTCCCTTTCAATTAATAAAAAACTGGGGTTTCTCCTGAAACTTGACTTGCTGAAAGCTTTTGATAGAGTTAATTGGTGCTTCCTCCTCAGAATCCTCAGGCCTCTTGATTCGGAGATAACTTCATCTAGATCATTGAGCAATGTGTTTCCGCCCCAAAATTCTCTGTGTTGATTAATGGATCTCCCTCTAGTTTTTTCTCTATGTCTAGGGGCATAAGACAAGGGGATCCTCTATCTCCTTTCCTTTTCATTCTGATGAGTGAAGCTCTCAGCATAATTATTCAGAGGGAGGTCATAAATGGAAATATTACGGGCCTTTGGCCCTCCTCTCAGGCCCCCACTTACTCAAAGCCTCACTTTAGAGCTTCCTTGTTTATGCTATGAGTCTATTCAAAATCCCATCCAAAATAACGGATAAATTGGAAAGAATTCAAATTTTTTTTTATGGACTGGAACTAAATCCAAAAATAGATTACACCTTGTGGCTCGGAATCAAGTTTGCTTGCCCAAATCCATGGGAGGTCTGGATATCCAAAATTTGAGAGACTTCAATAAAGCCCTGATGACCAAGTAACTATGGAGATGTCTTAAGGAGAATAATGAATGGATTGATATATTCAAACTTAAGTACTATATTCCTAATATCCAAAACACTCTAGAAACTTATGATCTCCGCAATGCAGTTTTTGATTTTTGGAGCAATTTCTTTGTCTCCTCCAAAGTTATCTTGCATGGTTGTAGATGGATGCTAGGTAATGGTACTAGAATCAGGTTTTTGGGATGATTGGTGGACTAGTGATGGCCCCCTATCAGACTCTTTTTGATCTCCCCCCTACAAAGAATTATGCCTCATAAAAATTGGCTCCTGGGTGGCTGATTCCATTAGAAATGGAAACTAGCTTGATCTCTCTTCTGTTGATAATGATCTGAGTCCTATGCAACCTTGGTTGAATTATATCCAAATCCCCCACTCTGAAGGGGAGGATGAAGTGTTCTGGAACTTCTCCTCTTCTGGGAAGTTCAAAGTTGCTGATGCCTATAAGTTCATCTCAAGATCCTTCTCCCCCCTATTGGGCGGGCATCTGGAACAAACACCTAATTCCTAAAATTATCATTTTTTTCTAGTTATTTATGTAGAGCAAGATCTCTACCATTGATAATCTTTGCAGAAGAGGTATTCCTCTCTTTAATGGATGTTTTCTCTGTAAAGAGGCAGAGGAAAATGCTGGCCATCTACTACTGCATTGTGCCTATGCCAAGGATATTTGGAATCACTTCCTTAACATTTGGAACATTTCCCGGGTCTTCCCTCTTACTACCCAATGAATGTGGTCTGAATGGAAATGCCCATCTGATAATCAGGCCTTAGGTGTTCTCTGGAATTTATCTCTTCTGCATATTGCCTGGGGCATCTAGAAAGAAAGAAACAATAAAGCCTTGAAGGATTTGGAAACTCTTGCTTTTGTTATGGCTGCTAGAATTCACAATGCTATCAAAAAGAACTTTCTCCACTCCTGCCCCAGTAGAAAGAATGACTCCCCCATCCCTACTCTCCAGGAGGATTGGAATACTATCAATCGGTGGAAAATTGATTGGAATATTGCCAACCTAGTCCACAAAACCAAGTAGTGCAGACAAAATTTTATATGGCATCCTCCCCCTATGGGCTGGATCAAAATCAATGTGGATGGGGAGGCTTAAAGAAATCTTGGGCCAGCCGGGTGTAGGGGAGTGGCTAGGAATCACTCTGGTCTACTGGTTTCTGTTGTGGCGCTCCCCATGGGCACCCAAACTAACCACTACGTAGAAGCCAGTGTTGCACACATTGGGTTACACATGGATAAAAGAGAAGGATTTTCTAAAGTGTATCTAGAGTCCAACTCGCTAAACACTATCAACTGCTTGAGTGGATGCATGGATCCTAGTTGGATGATTGCCAGCCTGATCAAGAACTGCTGAAATATAATTAATGAGCTGACAGATTTCAAAATCTCGCATATATACTGGGAAGGCAATAAGGTGGCGGATCTACTGGCCAATCTAGCAGTGGGATACATGGCAACCAATTGGTGGAGTAGCAAGGATGCTTTCCCCAAAAATCTATGTGAACTAACACATAATGATTACTACGTTAATCAATGACCCCTCATCATGACATGATTAAGTTGATGGGGAAATGACACTCTTTTGTTTTCCCTAATCAAAGATCTAGAAACCTCCTTGGTGACTAGATTTCCTATCTCATTGTATGGTTTTTCTGCTACTATTTGGATATCCTTTGGGTGTGGCCTATTTTCTGCGACTGGTTGGTGTTAGTGAGCCCCATCTCCTACTATTTGGTGACCATGAGCATAATGGGAGGGGATAAGAATAGACAAGAGCCCTCTACTTGTGATAAGTGGAAGAAGAATGAAGATGTTTGGCAGGAAGTCATTGATGGTGGTCTCATCCCCTACTAGGACCGGCTTCACAACCCCTCTCCTCTTCTTATGAAGGTCTTTGTTAACAGATGGAAAAAAGGGAGTCTTAGGGCTTATGGTGCCAATTATCAGATTGACAAAACTTTGGTGGTGACGGTCATTGGTCTGGCTATGACTGGAAGAATATTTTATAGGGATAGAAAAACTGGGGAGGAGGACTTGTCAAGTTTCTTTGACAAAGACAAGGAGTGCTCCAGAGTCACCAGGATGGCCGATGGCGGCTATAATAGAAAACACCTCATGGCCCCCTAGGATGACATGACTGCATTTATAATGAGGTATATCACCCTTGATGGCAGGTATGCAAGCATCTTTTCCTACCATTTCATTATCATAAATAATTTTCAGCATGGTAAAATCATCTCTGTTCCCTTCTATCTGGCCTCCTCCCTTGAAAATAGCCTGGAAAAACATCTGGAGAACCCTAACAACCCTATTTTCCAAGAAGGACTTATTGTCCTTATCATGGAGCATGCTAAATACCTTGAAATTGTGCCCCCTCTTGCTGAGATTGGCCTGCAAACGAATGTCCAAGATGTCTCTGACTTGGAAATGGACCTGAAAGAAAGTGGGGTTCTTGTTGATGACCCTGAATATGACCCTACAGATGAAGGGGAGATGATGGTCACTCCTGGGATGTTCAGCAATGAGAATCCCCCCAGATGGGCAGCTAGCAAATACAAAACCAACAACAAACTAATCTCCAAGGCCGAGCCCTTCACCAAAAATAAAAAGCTGGCAGCTAAGGATCATAGCCCAAAGATTACAGACCAAGGGATTAAACTGGACATCCCTATCAATGTCCAGAAAGAAAAATAGGGGACCATAGAAAATGAAGAGAGCTGTGGAAATCAGAAGGTTGGTAGTCTGATGAATCTGGTCATGGAAGCTACCAGAATCCAGGAGAGTTGTTGGAAATGGGTTGAGCGCGAAACTGACACCCTCAAAATGGGGGTTAAAGAAATAATTGATATTTTCACTTCTTCCCCTGAGCCCAGCAAATCAAAGAAACTCATGATTATGACACAAAAAATCTCCTAGAATATTGAGGTGATGAAATGCAATCACGAACAAAGGATTGATAAGGTGGAGTAATCCATGGCTGAGCTTAAGAAAAATCTCAAGAACATGGTCAACATTAGTAAAGAAGCCATGAACAATAGCATTGAGAGGCTTGAAAAGATTAATACCATGGTTGTTGATTATAGATCCTATCACAGTGAACTTGTGAAAGATCTTGGAGGAGATGATATGGCTGCTGGAGACAAAAAAACCACTGGACCTAGTTCTAGAACCAGGAGCAAAAGCAACAACAAGGGTACCTCGAGATTCATCATGGAGGAGCTAGAGGAAATCAACAAGATTTCCATCAAAAAGAACAAGGATATAGTGCTCTCTCTTAATTGAGAGCTTTTTCTTTTGTTTTGGCTTGTTTGTTTGTGTTTCCTTTGTTTTGTTTCTGCTCAAGGTTGCTACCCTATTTTGCTATTGTTTCTTGCCGGTTTGGCTGTTGGCTGGCTATTATAAAACTTTAGGTTTTGGGTCCTTGTAAAACTCATTAATCTTTATCAAAAACATCAGCCTTATATAAGAGAATAACATTACACAAAACCCAAGGATACAATATCTGAGATGTGTTAGACAATGTATTAAAAAATATATCAAACAACTAAATCATACTAGACACTTCATTCTTTATCAATTTTAATGTAGAAATATATGTAGTCATATGTAGCATCCCACGTTGTAGTCACCTACAAATTTGTCCTCACTTGGACCTCACTTTGGCACTTTGGCTTTTGAGGCCTAATTGAAGTGTTGATTTTTCTCACACCACCTATCAAACCTACTTTTCATTCTCCCCAATCTTGGAGCCTTGATTTCTAGGACCATGGCTCCTCACACCATGGTCCTCTCAATTAGAGCCCAATTTGGGCCCTCATAACGTCACATAATTTGAGCGGTATTTTGGATACCGTGTCAACCTACTCCAAAAAAATAATTTGATTTTTTGGTAGACATGTATAAAAGGAGGTCTACCCATCTCATTTGAAACCTATTTGATCAAATAATCAATTGAACTCTAGGAAAAATTCAAGCCAGCAAGCAATCAGTCTTTTATCAAGTATTGAAGATGATATTCATGATCTATATTTTATAAAGAGATTATACATAAATCCCTAATTCTTTTATGGAGGTCAAACAAAAATTCATTATAGTATACATTATTGCTTCAGACGTTTTCAATATTTCCCTCAAAAGGAAATAATTTCATTATAGTCCTTCATTTATATTTATCAATTCAATTTCATGGTTAATTTCAAAATTGGGTTTTGACCTAAGGTAAACCCCTATTCCCAACATATTTCCCTTTCTCTCTGTGTGTAGGAATAGGTACAAAGTTTTACTCAGGAGGATTGATAGATTTCACAGTCATGAACAGGTTCAACTTTTGAAAGTGGAAAATTTGGAGGGCCATGGTAAATTGATACTACTTTGTCCTGAAAAATTAGACCAAAATTTTAAGAACATATCCGAGATAGGTTATTTTACCCAGAACCAAGTCAGAGGCTCCATGGGAAATTTGAGTCTTTTAAGGCTAGATCTATTAGATTTCTTCTGCTTCCAAATGTGCTAGTTAATTAGACCATTTAGTGGTTTTATTATCTTAATTTAACCCTAACCCTAATTTTCAACCAACACATTATGATTTCAACTCGTACAATCATTTACTATTTTAATGCACAATAATTATTTCCTTAAGCAAAAAGCCTTATGTAAATATTTCCTTATGCGAGAATTCATATGGAAGGGAGAGATATGGCACCTCACACACAAGGAACACACTTAATGCATGACTAAGGTTTAGTTTAAATGTCACATTCATGAGGTAATCATGTTCACAAGGGTCTAACACAAGATATATCTTAATATTATATTTATGACATAGGGTCCACCATAATCTCCCACACAAGGTATTTACACAATGGTGACTTATGTAGGTTAAATAGGAGCATCCACACAAAGGTCATGGCTATTATGAAAAATGATACCGATTTTTAAAAAAAAATGCTTGATGGAATTGAAATTATGCATTGATGTGTTGCTTTATAATTGAAATTGAGATCATTCCTATAGTTGTAAAACAAAAGACAACTTTAGAAGGAAGCAATGAAGAGAAACATGATGAAGTAGAAGAAGAAGAAGACAAAGAAGAATCAGAGCAAACAATCAAAAGCCCAAAATATGTATAGAGGAATCATTCACAAGATCAAATATTTAGAGACAAGAATAAAGGAGTTCGGACAAGAAGAAGTGTTACAGAGTTAAATGAGAAAAATATTTTATAATTACTTTCACCCGTTGAGCCTAAATCATATGAAGAAGCAAGCAAAGAAAAAAATTGGGTAAAAGAAATAAAAGATGAATTGAATTAGATACAAAAGAATCAAACTTGGGAGCTAGTACCTAGATCGATAGATAACAATATGATAGGAATAAAGTAGGTTTTTTAGAACAAACTGAACGAACAAGGACAAGTCACAAGAAACAAGGCAAGATTAGTATGTAAAGGATACTCATAGGTAGAAGGTATTGATTTTGAAGAAAATTTTTCCCTGTTTCTAGGATAGAAGCTATTAGAATGTTTCTTGCATTTTCTACCTACAAGAACTTTAGAAGATATTAAATAGATGTTAAGTTAGAATTTTTGAATGGAGAATTGGAAGAAGTATACATTGAAAAACTAGATGGATTTAGATTGTCAGATGATCCAGACATGGTTTATAGATTAAAAAAGGCATTGTATGGACTCAAAAAGGCGACTAGAGCATGGTATGTAAGACTGGACAAATATTTGTTACAACAAAATTTTAGGAAAGGCGCTATAGACATCAAGTTGTTGATTGTTGTTGTTTATGTTGATGATATATCTTTGGAGGAAGTGATGGCTTTTGTAAAGAATTTGTAGAAGAAATGTAGAAAGAATTCAAGATGTTTATGTTTGGATAAATGACATATTTTCTTGGCCTTCAAGTTACTCAGTTGGATGATGGAATCTTATGTGTCAAGATAAGTATGTTAAAGAGATGTTAAAGAAGTTTGAATGGAGAATTATAAACTTGTTACTACCTCTTTAGTTGTTGGATGCAAGTTAGGCAAAGATGATACATATTCAGATATTGATTAGAAGAAGTACTAATCTACGATTGGAAGAAAGTTATATCTTACCACTTCTAGACCAGATATTATGCAAGTTGTATGTTTGGTTGCAATATTTAAAGCTAGTTCGAAGAAAACCCATGATCAAGAAATGAAGAGGATTTTCAGATATTTGAAGTGAACTCAAGATTTTGGGTTATGGTATAAGAGAGATGGAGATTTCATGTTGAAGGCATATATAGATGCTTATTGGGCCAAAAGTGTTGATGACAGGAAAAGTACGAGTGGTGGTGCATTCTTTTTGGGAGACAAATTAGTTTCATGGATGAGTAAAAAATAATAATCCATATCATTATCAACTGCAAAAGTTGAATACATTGTTGTAGCATCTTGTTGTACTTAAGTCTTATGGATGAAGCAGACTCTTAATGATATCAAAGTAGTGTTTGATAAAGATATTCCTATCATGTGTGATAATACCATTGCTACAAACATTTCAAAGATTCTAGTTATTTATTCAAGAAATAAAAATATTTTAATTTATTATCATTTATTTAGAGAGAAGGTTGTATAAAATAAAGTTAAACTGGAATACATTTCTACATTAGAGAAGATAGCACACATTTTTACTAAGGCATTGGTGAAGGATACTTTTGAGTATCTTAGGCAAAAGTTAGGGGTTATTGCCCCTCCTTTTTCTAACTAGATGCATTTTCAGTGGTGCATCTTTCTAAGGGGAGACTTAGCACTTATCCTTGTGTCCTAGACTGATGCTGATGTTGCTTTTAGGGGGACCAATGATGTGAGTTGAATAGTGTGGTTTTTTTAGCACCCTTTATCATTGTTGTCAAAGGGGAGAGAGTATTGGTTCTAGATTGGGAAAGAGTATTGGTTCTAGATCAATAGAGGGTATTGGTTTAAGATTTAGAGATAGTTGTTGTGATATTATTGATGGGGAGAGAGAGTTTTTCATTGGTGTTGCTATTTTGGTGTTGCCATCAATGACAAAGGGGGATATTGTTAGAGATTGTTGATAGCATGAGCTTTTATGGTTTTAATTGATGTCAAAATTGGTTATCTGAATAGATATTGGTCCAAATATGATTTGTTATACCTTTTTTATCTGGATGGATGTTAGTTTAGATATTCTTTTGGTGTTGGTTGTGTCATCATATATTTAGGGTGGTCTAGAATGATTTTGGTGCCCTTCGAATATGTTGTTAAAATTACATTGTGGTTTAGTGAGTCATATAATTTTGGTCTGGATATGTGTTGGAATATGTGTTGAGATGTTTATTTGGGTCTCACCTTGGTGTGTGGAGATTTGGATGGACTATTTTGCATTAGAAATGGCTATACAGACGACTGGTTGATTAAATCTACATGTTACACTCTATAACATCCTTTGGAGTATGTGTTAGCTTGTAAAAATTGTTGGATAATTCGTGGAATGATGCATTGTGATATGTTTTGGTTCTGTCTTTCTCCTAGAGTGGATTGATCTAAGTATTTTAGGTCCAGGAAACTTATTATTTGTAATATTGCTTATTTTGTTTTGACTGACAATTATTTTTCAAATGTTGTATATCATATTTAAGTTGTGTGGATGGATGAAATGAGTGTGAATGAGTGGTGAATCATGTGAGAAGTGTATGTGAATGATTTGGAAGCATATTTGAGTTTGTGGTGATGCGAAAGTTAGTTTGAGAAGAGCTTTAAAGGTGATATATTCTCTAAGATAGTTTATCATGTCAGTGAAGATTATTAGAGATGTTCAAGTAAAATTTCATGATCAGGAGAATCCTTCCCGATTTCAATTCAAAATTTTCATTCATTCTTGATTGATAGTGAGTCCTTTGGCAACAATTTGAATCTTGTTCTAAAGAAGTGTTCTTTAGTTGTGCAATTCTTTTTGTATCTTGCCTAAGATTGTGAACCTTAGTTTTACAATTCTTTCAGGTGTTGGTGCTCGTTGGCTGCATGCATAAAAAAATGTAAACATTCTTATTCATATTGTGACATAGATTCTCACCATGGTTTTTTCCTATTTGGGTTTTCCATGAAAATTTGGTGTTTATGTGTTTATGCTTGATGTGCTGATGGTTAATATATTTTTTGCTAAATATGTTGATTAATAATTTTTTTTGAAGTTCCAGACCGATTTACCCCTCTCTTAGTCATGCTAGGTGTTCAATAGAAAATACAAATGCTATTAATATTTCATCAAATCTCATAATACATTCAAGGACAAAATACATTGCATTATGGTATCATTTATTAAGAGAGAAGGTTGTAGAGAAGCAAGTAAGATTGGGATATATGACTACTAAGAAATAGATTATAGATATCTTTATCAAAGAATTGGTAAAGTATACCTTTGAGTATCTCTTGTAGAAGTCAGGGATCATTGCACCCTTTTTCTAGACTACATGCATTCAGGCAGTGCATCCTTCCAAGAGGAGTTCTAGAGTTCATCCTTTACTCCTAGATTGATGCAGTTATTTCTCTTAGGGGGAGTAGTGAGCATTGTAATTTTGAGATAGAAAATCTAGTAGACTACCCTCTGTCCTTGATGTCAAAGGGGAAGAGAGTTATAATTTGGGAGATAATTTAGTTGAATGTACTCCTTTTTGTTTGTGGTGTTGCCATCAATGATAAAGGGGGATAATGTTGGAAACTTGAGTTGTGGTGTTGTTTGGTCATTGATTTCAATCTATCTTGTGTTGTCATTGATGTCAACCTATCTTAAGTTGTCATAAATGTTGAAGTAAGGACATATATAGTCAAATTTCCAATATGTAGGAAACAATATTTAATATCTCAGTGGAAGAATGCCTTGCATTGATCCAACATGTGAAGATTATATGCTATGGTTCCACATATTGATCACTTGACGTAGTGGTTCAAGGATAATTTCATGATTAGGAGATCTTGTTCATTCCAATTCTAGTATTCCTTTCTGTGCCATAAGACAATGAGTCCCTTGGCAAATTTTTGTATCTTGCCTTGAAATTATGATTTTTAGCCTTGCAAGTCATTTTTATCTTTCTGTAAGGTTGTGTGCCTTAGTTCTGCAAGTCCTCTCAAGAGAAAAATGTTTCAGAGGCAATATTGTAACATTTTATATTTATATTGTGAGTTTGACTCTCATCTTGATTTTTCCATGATTGCAATTTCCTTATAAATTTGGCATTTATGTGTTTATTGTGGTTCATGATTTCATGATTTGTTGTCACTTAGATTATATTCTTGTGGTTTTAAGTTTGGAGATCAATATTTAAAGTTCTAGACTAATTCAACCCCCCTCTCAGTCTTGTGGTGTGTTCAAGACCCCTTCCCCTATTTCATCCCCAAGTGCTTGGGAATTGTCAAATGATGTGGACAAAGTTAACAAACATTATATTGTATATAACAAGAAAAATAAAATCCTTTGATGGCTCATAGCCTAGATTCACATTACAAATATAAAAAATTAATAGATTGGAGGCTTTGGCTGAGGTAGAGGTGAGGCCTAGTGACTAGTCTATGGAGGATAAAGATGATAGAGTTTAGACTAATGGTAATGACTTGGAAAAGAGACTCATAAGATAAGAAAATTTGGATGCAGAGGTCAAAGCCTCCTTGAGTTCTAAGGTAGCCTCAAACGATGAAAGAAAATGATGAGTGCTATCTCAACTACCTACAACAATTAGGAAATAGTAAAGATAAATTTTAAAGAAACTATCACCTTTGGTAGGGAAATGGTGAGCAAAATGTTGATATCCATGTAGGTTCTTCAAGATGATTTTTAATTAAGACACACTAGGAGGAAGAGGTCCATGGAGATTGTGGATAGTACTAGTTTAGAGCCACTTGGTATGACTATTCAAGATAAATTGGAGTCCCCTACTATTACTCTTGCTAAGCGATGTTAAAAAGAATCTCCGTTTGAGAGAAATATAAGGAGCTTATGTAGGAGTGGAAATATACTTAAAAACCCATTCTATAGACCATTTGTTCATGTCTTCTAGGGGTGGTGTTTTGGTGCTAGTCTTGTTTGGTCTCATTTTGTTGCTTAGTTTTAGTTTCTGGTCCTTGTCTGGTTCTTATTTTTGTCTATGGTTGTTGGTCTTAATGTTGGGTGTTATTACTCCTCTAAGACCCCTTTTATGTTTATTTTGGCTTTTACATAAGGGTTTTGGTCCTCTTTTTCTTTATCTAATTAGAATAATGGTCATAAAAAATAATCTTCAATCATGAATATGCTCCTAGGATGATTATGTAGAATTAGATATCTTTTAGAGAATCAATATGTTCCTAGAATGTCTATAAATACAAGGACAAGACAATAAATTGCCTAAAATTATGCTTAAGAAGATCTTCAAAGAAAATGTTTAAAATTAAATTTGTAATTCTAGTAATAAAAAATAAGTATATACAAATGGAAAACAACAAGAAATTGTAGCATCCACGGCATCATCAGGGGGAAGGAAGCTTGCAAGAAATTTTTTCAACAATTTGTAGCATCCTTGGCAATTTCAGGAAAAAAAGGTTATTACCAGGGTGATTTCAAAAAACTGGGCAGTTCTCATGGAAGCTATCAGGCGAGAGAAATGAAATGGACAAATAGGGAAAGAAAATGGGATTCATAATCAATGGGCGATTTGGAGATCAGAAGAGGATCTATGGAAACTATCTTAGGATCCAAAAAGGAAAAGGGGAAATACCCATTTGGAAGCTCGATCCAAGGTAGGTAATACATGGAAAAATCAAGATCAAATAAAAGGATGACAAATTCAAAATCTTCCTTATAGAGGAGAAGAAAAAATACCATTCCACTCAAACCCTATAGTCTGGAATAAAGGGAGACTAGGAGGTATGAGATAGAGGGAAAATCCTTCAATGAGACAAAGCTGGCCTTGGCTAGAAATAGAGACAAATATGATCCCGATTGACAAAAATCTAAAAATTAATAACCAGAGCTTCAAGATGTACTCAAATAATTAGGAAATGGGAACAGAGAGAAAAACTAAGGACAACCAAAATGGGATTGAAAATAGAATGTAGATATTTAAACCCCCTTTAGAGAATCATGAGAATGTTTGGAAAAAGAAACATCCGGGGAGTAAAATATTTGTAATGCCTTGAGAGATGACGGAGGCAGTGGTTACCAAACTAAAGGAGATAGCCCTAATCATTAAATGGGGAGGAGATGACAAAGAGGAGGTGAAATTTGAAGAAATAGTCAAATGGTGGAAGAGGAGATACCCAGATAAGGTATGTATATGACCACTTCAAAATGGATGCTTTTTGATAGAATATATAGATCTATATTTAAAACATGAGATATTCAATGGTGGCCCTAGTTTCTTCAAAGGAATTATCTTTACTAAAACAAAATGGACCCCAAACTTTGATTCAAAAAAATTTAAGATTAATATAACCCTGAAATGGTTTATACTGGAGGGGTTACCAATTGAATATTGGAGTGGAGGGTCAATCATGAGGATCGGTGATGCTTTGGGCTCATTCATAGGAGTAGATGAGGACTTGTTAAATGGGAAAAAAAGGGATGTAAAAAAGTTATGTGTGGAGATTGACAAGGAGATGGGGACATATAATGAACTAGAAATAGTTATAGAGGGAGGCAAATGGAAACAACAAATAAAAATTCTAGATATGTCTATCCTAGACCATTTCCTCCCTAGGGAGAAGATGTAAGAAGGGCCTTCAACCTTAAGTAAGGAAAAATTAAGAGGAATGCAAGAAGGAATGAGACAAAAAGAAATGAATACACCAATCAAACAAACAGAAGGAATCCTTGCTAAAAGGAGAAGATAGGAGAACCAAATAATAGAACCAATGGAGAATAGTCAAGTAGATAGTCTGGAAAGTGATAACAATAACTCTCCTATGGTGCAAGAAACAAACAAGGAGGCTTATTTAGTGGTGTTGTTAAAAGATACTAAAGATTTAAGGCAGACAATATATCAACAACTAGAGACAATAAGGAATGAAACCAACAGACAAAAATGGAAAAAACAACTGAAGAAAATCAAGGAAGGTGATTAAAAACTTGAGATACAAAGCTCAGACAAGAAAGGGAATGATGGGGATGAAATAAATGAGTAAAGATTAAGTGAAGAAGACAAAGGGGATGATTACTTAGAGTGGGAGGACATAGAAGCACATAGAATTGAAGAAAGAATGTTGGAACAAGTCAAATCTAAGAACAAGGGCCCTAGGATATTAGAAAGAAAATGAAGAAAGAGAACAACCAATAAAACCAAATTGAACATCACTGCCACTCAAGATCAAACTAGGAAAAGGAAAATTAATAAAAGCTTAGGGAAGGGGATTAACCTTCCCCATATGCAATGATGATTATAACATGGAATGTTAGGGGTATAAACACCCCTAACAAATGATTCTTAATTAAGCATCAAATTGAGAGTGCTAATGTGGACATATGTAATCTGCAAGAAACCAAGCTTCAAAATATGGAAAGTGTGAGAAGGATGGATAAATGGAAAAATCGTAAAGGATATTTTGTAAACTTAGAAGGAACATTAGGAGGGATAGGAATCTTATGGAATTCATGGAAAGTGAACATCATAGGAATGGAAGAAATTTCTAACTGGATAGTAGGCAAATGCAAAATTCTTCAGGTTAGTGAGACCTTCTATATAATCAATATATATGGACCAACTTGGACTATGCTGAAAAAGGAGGTTTGAGAATAATTAACACAAAGGATGGAATAAATGAATGGTGAAAGAATACTAGTAGTAGGAGATTTTAACGCCACAAGAAACAATCTAGAAAAAAGAGGAGGTGTTAAGAAAATAACAATTCAACAAGATTTTCAAAGTTTTATAGACAAAAATAGTCTAAAAGATTTGTAGGCAAGAAATGGTATCTTCACATGAACAAACAGGAGCAAAGATTTCGCTGACATAGCCAAAATATTAGATAGATTCTTGATGATTGGTAATTGGGATGCTCTATTGCAATTTTATGATGTTTCTATTTTCCCCCTTGTTGGTTCTAACCATTTCCCAGCCCAAATGTCCTAGTTTCAAAAGAAATCCCCATTAGAAATACCATTTAAATTTTAAAATATGTGGCTCAAAGACCCAAATTTGGAAAGATTAATAGAAAAATGGTGGAAGGAGGTAAACCTCAAAGAACATACACATATTTTTCAACTATATAATAAGTTAAAATATGTCAAAATAAAGTTAAGGAAGTGGAATAAAAACATGCACATAAATATTTTTCAGGGAAAAAGGAGAGTAGAAAATGAATTAGAGAGTCTCAATTAAAAGATAATCAAGGAAGGTGCGGGTTTAGAGGAATATGAGAAAGAGAGGTGTTTAAAATCATAATTTCAAGAAATACTAGCAAGAGAGGAATTCTATTGGAGACAAAAATCAAGGGAAGTATGGCTTCAAGAAGGGGACAAAAATACAAAGTTTTTTCACAAGGCTTCAACAACAAAGAAGGAGAGAAGTAGATTTATGGAGATCAATAGGATGGATGGAACAAAAGCTCCAAGTATGGAAGAAGTTAACAAAGAGGCAATGAAATTCTTTGAAACAATCCTAAATAAAATTTTGCAAGTGAATGAGTTAATAAGGAGATAATTCCTAAATACAATTCTTAAAATTATAACAGAACAGTAGAACCAGGATTTGTTTAGGGAAGTAACAGTAGAAAAAGTGAAAAAAATAGTATTCCAGATGAATCCTGATAAGGCTCTCAGCCCAGATGGTTTTCTAGCTAGTTTCTTTCAACGATTTTGGGCGATAGTGGGCCACGATATACATAAGGCGGTGGAAGAATCAAGAAAAAAAAGACAATATTAAGAGCCATGAACCACACGTTTCTAGCTCTGATCCCAAAGAAGAAGATGGTAGAAACTATGGGAGACTTTAGACCAATTGCGCTATGTAATATTACATATAAGATAATATCTAAAGTAATTGCCAACCCCCTTACAAAAGTCTTAAAATCATTCATATAAGAAGAACAAAGTGCCTTTGCCCTAGGGAGATCGATAGTGGAAGGGATTATAATAGCTCATGAAGTAATTCACTCAGTGAAAAAAGAAAAATAGGTAGGGATGATTATAAAACTGGACATTATGAAAGCGTATGATTCAGTGGACAGGTTGTTCTTGAAGGGAATTCTAGACAAATTTAGATTTATGAAGGAATGGATTCAATGGTTGGACCAGATGTTTATCAGCTCCAATGTTCTTAGTATTGATGAATGGTGGAGTGGACGGCTTCATTAGCTCAAAAAGAGGTATTAGGCTAGATGACCCAATTTCTCTCTTTCTATTCATAATTATGGCCGAAGCTTTGGGCAGAGGTATAACAAGTTTAAGGGAGGAAGGAAAATTGAATGGAATTAAGGTAGCAACGGGAGTGGCCCCGGTGACTCATCAATAATTTGCGAGTGGGATACTATGTTTTTTAGTCAGTTAGATAGACATGAAGCTAGGACAATTAAATTACTACCCAGTAAATATTGTGAAGCTTTAAGCCAAAAAATTAATTGGAGCAAGTCATACGTTTTCTTCCTTAATACCCAACCAAGCCTTCAAAGGGATTTGGCTAAGATCCTATATCTCAAAGTGGCTAAATTCCTAGGAAAGTTTATGGGTATGCCACTCTTTCAAGGGATGAATAAAAATGAGTACAGGTTGAACTTAGTCTCAAGATATACAGACAAGATGAGTGCATAGGTAGGAAAGTGGCTATTGTTAGTAGGAAGATTGCTTATGATAAAATCAGTGCTTTCAACTTTCCCTGTATATTCCATGTAATGTTTAAAAATCCCCAAAACAATAAATACAAAAATGAATAGAATAATGAAAAGATTTTTTTGGAATGGAATAAGTGACCAAAGTAGAATTCCTCTAGTAGCATGGGATTAATTATGTAGGCCAAAGAATGCATTTGGGGCTCATGTAAGAAACTTAATGACAATGAAATTGGCTATGTGAGCGAAATTATTATGAAACCTATACACAAACAATGACAAAAAATGGGTTATTATATTAAGAAGGAAGTATCTAAACTCTAACAATCCGATCAATATCCTAAAAGTGAGGGATCCCCATAGAGGTTCGATAGTATGGAACTACATATTGGAAAGTAGAGATATAATAACAAGATACTTTACTTGGGAAATAGGAAATGGAGAGCAGGCTCATTTTTGGACAGACTCATGGAATAACAATAAAAAGTTAGAGGAATATCATAATTTGGAAGACATAAGAAAATAGACTTTAATGAAATGGGGATCCAAGGCCAAAGATTATGGGGAAGTATCAATAGAAAATTGGATGAAAAATTAGAAATAGAAAACTTTAGAAGAACTACAAGCTCCAAAAGATTAAAAAAATACCCTTAAGGCTTTACTAAATGAAAGGTTGGTTTTACCAACAGATGAACTAGATAGAATAAGACGGTGTGGATCAAAATTGGGGACTTATAAGGTTGGCCTAGGATATTAAATCAAAGAAATGTCACTAGCTAAACAGGGCTGGCCCTGGAAATTACTATGGAGCAAATATTGTCTACCTAAAGCAGGGGTCTTTGCATGGCTAGCAATCCAAGGAAAGTTGTTGACTCAAGACCGGCTAAGAAAAATGGGATATCAAGGAGCAATCATATGTTTCTTATGTAAGGAAAGTGAAGAATCAATAGATTATTTACTATTAGACTACCATTATTCATGCAAATGTTGGAATTCTCTCATGGACAAGTTAGAATTTTACAGCCCCAAGCCTCAACATTTGTTAAATTGGTTTCAAATATGCAATAGTATGGGGAAGAAAGGCCTATTTGAACCAATGTGGTAGGTAACCCCTTCAGTGGTGATATGGGAAATATGGATGGAAAGAAATAGAAGGATATTCCAGAATAATAAAATTCCAATGGAGGTTCTTATAAGAAAAATAGAAGACCGGATAGTTGAATTAGTTAATTGAGAAGCCAAAGACAAAATGAAGAAAGGATCAACATTTCGTTAATAGGATGAATGTATGGTTAAGAGAATTAAGGGATTAGATATCCCAAAAAATTATCAAAGTGGTGGGAGTAAGAAGTAGGAAAACAACATAGAGAATATAAGATGGACTGCCCCACAAGTAAGGTGGATCAAGATTAATTTTGATGGGGCAGTTAAAGGCAATCCTAGATTGGGAGGGATAAGATGTGTTTTTAGAAATGAGGAAGGTATAATTATATCCCAATGTTGCATAGTAGCTTTACTAGGTCTAAGGTTAGGAATCAAGATTAGAGCAAAGAAAGATTCATCTTGAAGGGGACTCAATAATAATGAATTCTATTCGCAATAATAGAGCTCCAAACTAGATAGTGGCCAAATGTTTAAAACCAACCTGAGACCTTATAATAAAAATGGAGGATTTTAGAGTTACCCACATATATAGAGAAGGGAACGGTGAAATAGACATATTAGCTTTAAATGTGGCCAACAATATCTAGTGTCTAAGTAAGAGGGTAAGACTTTGGCAGAATAATCGCCTCTAGATAGGCTTCGTGGGAATAGAAAACCAATTAATGATGGGAAATCGAGAAAGAAAATTGGCTTTCTAGGAAAGGACATAATGAAAAGGCTAAATGGATTTGAAACTCGATTAAATAAAGAAAAGGGAAAGGAAAGTGGATGAAGTTTCTAGAAAGTGAAACAAAATTTATTTTAGAAATCTACCAAAGTATACAAACATAGATATAATGGAGATCCCAATCCGCCTGATAGCTAGAAAGAGGCAGATGGATTTTTTAGGTAGACTGAGTTCTATTCTAAATTAGGACCATCCATGGGTAGTTTGTGCAATAAAATCAGTTTAGGGTGAAGATTTATTTGTGGTAGATCATAAGTATCGTGTCAATACTGATATCTCTTCAATGTTTCTAACTTTGGTATTTGATAGGGGATTAAGCGAGGAGATGAGTAGGAATATTACTAAGACAATATTTAAAACCCAATTCTTGGGGGATTCGAGAAAACTCTGAGAAATTGTGAAGAAAATTGGATTCCTCTACCCAAGGACTATAACAAAAATGGAGAGAAAGTTAAAAAATTGCCAATTATCTTGCTGGATGATGAGATGGAGTATCAAGACAACAAAAAAAGATTAGTAAGGAATCTAAAATTCCATCTAAACTGGACAAAAGTGGTGGTCAATTTGGAACCCAACTGGATAGCAAATTACATTGTTGGAAAGTATGGAGATGTAGAGCGAAGGAAGCAGCTTGAAAGAAGAGGAAATTGAAGAAAATGAAGAAATGCAGACTAATAAGGAAGGTTAGAGAAATAGACAAATGCTTTTGTTTTGATATTAATTTATGAAGAAAAGTAAGGAAAGCACTGTTAGTAGATTACCATATATAGAAGTAATAGATAGGAAGTAGAATATATAGTAGGAAGTTTATTAGAAAAAGATTAATGTAGAAAAATATATAATGGGCATGTGGGCAATTTTGTAAATCTAAAGTTTGAAACTCAGAAACTCCATGGGCCTATGGGATTTTTTAGTAAAGTATAAGGATGATGCTAGAAAACAGTGGAATTATATGCAACAAAGATTTATCTGTGATGTATTTTCTGATTTAGATCAATGAAGGGGATTGGCCCTAACCAATAGTTTAATTATAAAAAAAGGTACAATAAATGAGGAATTGTTTAAGGATAATATATTGATAAATATAATTATGAGATGATACAGAATAATGCATAAGTAAATATATATAGATAAAGATAATTAGAAGATTATTAGGAATAATGCATAGGTAAATGTATAGAGATGTGAGAATCCTAAAAATAAAGTACAAGACATAGATAAAGCAACATATGTAAATAACATAAGACAAAGAATCCAACTTTAAACCAAATTTAAACTATTTAATACTATAAGTTTATATCAATAAATAATGAATTGCTAAAAGGATTATTCCACGTAATGAGTTTTTTTAATGATTTTGGCTCTCCTCATTTTACTACTAGTTATTACATTATATAACTAAAAATTTTCTCCTGCATTAATGCTAAATTGTTGTTCATTTTATTCTTCTTATCACTTGACTCACCTTGATATCTTTTTGTATTGACAAAATATATGATATTGTTCATCTTGATGTTTTAAGTTCAGAAATATTGATAAATATCTTTGATGGGTTATTATTAGGATGCAATGAACACTCGCCTAGATTAACCCTTCAAAATTAAATAGTGGTCATAAAAAAAAAACCTTTAAGCATGAAATTGCTCCTAGAATGATTATGTAGAGTTAGATGTCTTTTAGAGAACCAATATATTCCTAGAATGTCTATAAATACAAAATCCTTAAAGAAAATGTATGAACTTAAATTTTTTAATTTTAGTAATTAAACATAAGTACAGTAAATGAGTGAATATTTAAGGATAATATATTGATAAATATAATTAGAAATAATGCATAAATAAATGTATAGAGATGTACGAATCATAAAAATAAAGTAATAGACAAATATAAAGAAACCTATGTAAATAACAAATAGATAAATATAATTAGAAGATGATTGTATTTAATGCACACAAATGAACTTATGAAAATGTGTGAATCATAAAAATAAAAATAAAGAAAAAGACAAATATAAAGAGCAAATTTACACTATTTACTACTATAATTTTATATCAAAGTAATCAACTGTAGAAGGTAATAAAATATTTTTATATGATTTTCTTTCTACATTCCACCGCCAGCTATTACATATTTAAACTAAAAAAAGTTCTCCATTAACACTAAATTGCAGACCATTTTATTCTTTACATCACTTCCTTCACCTTTATATCCCTTCCATCACGTTTATAGCTGTCAGTGTTGGCAAAACTGAAGGCTGTCGATCACGTCAGTTTCTTGTCGTATGGCGGCATCGTCTAAAGCCACTCACTTTGTGTAAAAAGCATCCAAATCTTCCACATCTTTAAACATTTACTCCAACAAACATAATTAAAGCTCAATCAAATTTTCTTAATGCAACTAGATTTTGTGTACTAAAATATTTTATTTACCCCTCTAGAAAGAATTATATCACAGACAAAGTAGCATTCGTTGCTTTCTAGTGTCGCATTGATGATCCCCCTTGTTTAATAAAAGAGTGAGAAGATCGAAGAGGTGTGTATAGTTGTGTGTTTTCTGCCATGGAAGTACATATGTTGCTCTGTAGAGGTCTTTTCATGGTGCTCTAAAACAGTGAAAAGATCGAAGAGGTGTGTATAGTTGTGTGTTTTCTGCCATGGAAGTACACATGTTGCCCTGTAGAGGTCTGTTCATGGTGCTCTAAAAGAGAGAGAAGATCGAAGAGGTGTGTATCGTTGTGTGTTTTCTGTCATGGAAGTACATATGTTCCTCTGTAGAGGTCTGTTCATGGTGCTCTAAAACAGTGAGAAGATCGAAGGGGTGTGTAAAATTTAGATCATAGTTGTGGGTTTTCTGCCATGGAAGTACATATGTTGCTCAAGTCGTTAGCATTTATTTGTAGAGGTCTTTTCATGGTGATCTATCTTTCTGCCTTCACTCTATTTGTGGCGGTGGATGCAGTGAAGGCATTCAATAAACGAGAGCATTGGGTGCCCGGCAAGGCTCTGGTTCTGAGTGCCCTCACCATCAGTGTTCTTAACTTCGTGGATACAACCACTAATAATTCTGCATCCGATGCAATGGAAAAGCTAAGTTTTCTACTTCACAAACAGCTGCTAATTGACGGTGGGAGACTGAGCATCTGTGTATTCATAGGATACATACTACCTGGAATGGTAGGGTCTCGCTCGGGATACGATTTGAGGCTCATTGCGGCTTTTGCAATATGCCTTTTTGGCCAAATTCTCAGTGAACTCCACAATCTTTATGATGACAAAAAAACCTTCAAAAATTACATTAGGAAGAGGGTGCACGAAACATATTTCCATTCGTTCATTCTGTCCAGTAGCGTGTTCTCTGTCTCAATTATATTTCTTATTTGCGCATCATGCACCACAGTTTTTGCCGGTTACACCATTCGTAGAATTCTGAGCAAGAGGATCCCTGTAATTTTGGGTGGAGATGAAATGATGGTTGGCGGAAGTGGGGACCCAGAAATTCAGAGCAGTAAAGATTCGAAGAAATCTTGGAATGATTTTGAAGAGGAGATATTCAAGTCATGGTTTGTGGCCCGTGTTTCTCAGCCTAATTATGTCATTTCGAGGTCGGTTGTGAATTCAGCGTCTGCACTGGTGGTTTCTCTCTGCGTCATATTAGCCCTAGTTAAAACCAAATGGCTGCATGGAAATTATCATCAAACTTTACGCTATCTTTTGAATGGCAATCAATTACTATTGTTTGAACTGTGTGCAATGTTTGGCTTCTTCCTCGTTGGGTGGGCTGTCATCTGCTGTAGATGGATCACAGCTCTAATCTATTTTCCCAAGCTTGGAAGAGAGACATTCAGCCTCAGGAGATACTTTTGTGTGGAGGAATTTTGGACCAGCAGCATCGTTGAGGTGATTCACATCTATGACATGAAAGCATCTCCTCTTTACCAGCGGCCGAATGATTTTGACAGCTTGCTCACCATGGTAGTTGCCAGAATGCGCTTACACAAGCTACTTCATCTGCTTTGTGCTCTTCAGATATGTGTGGTTTTGCTGAGCAAGTCTTCTCAGTTTATTGTTGAGCTGGTATTTTCTAAAGTTTTTGTGAGGTGGGCACATAATGATAAAGAGGGCCGTATATCCCTAGTTTCAGGTCGACGTTATGAGGACTTTGCAGATATGTTGGAGCGACTGTGTATGCCAGGCGAAGATCCAGCTTCTCTGTGGAATGCCAACAGAAGCTGCATTACTCGAGTACAACTTCTAATGAAGGATGGCCATGATAAAGGTAGGGAGTGTAATATTCTTATCTCTAATTCCCATCGGTTTTCTGTTCAATTTATTGAAGAAGGGTATCAGCTAATAGATAAACTTAGAAGTGAAAAATTGCCCCAAGTTACGAAGTACTTTCCCAGTCTAAATGAGCCCTGTTGGACGATGACAGCAGTATCTTTACTCCATTTTCTCATCCAACTGGATTGTCAAAAGTCTGATCGCCTGGTCAGTTTCGTAAATATTTGCCGTCAAGCGTGGGATCTACTGAATTTAGTGGATTATACCCACATAGAAGCTGATAAATTGATTGGGTTCGATCTTCTTTACAATCTCAATACAGAATCCCATCAAGTAAGCATGGCTGCTGATAAAGAGTTCTGCAGACTACAAGCACTTTATGAAGATCTTCCAATTTCAACTCAAATTAAAACTCCTACTGAATGTTTAAACTATCTGTCCAAAGAAGCTGTGCATGTACTCAAAACCCACATGCTATTAATAGATGATTGCCAAAACTGTGGTTTAACCCAGAGAAATGAAGCTGTAAATTCTGATTTACATGATTCCATGAATTTGCTGGATATAGCACCAAAATATAGCCTTTATAAACTATGTAGAGTAGTGGAAATGGAGGCTAATACAGTGGATGATCTGACTGCTTGGACAGAAAGGTCGTTGAGAAATGTTATTGCTGCATGCCTCTCAAAATTACCACACATTTTGATCAAGTATTCTCGGCGTTTGGCACAAGAATTCGATGAAGAAAATTTGTGGAAAGTAATTTATCTAGCTGGAAAGGCCAGGGGAGTCATGGAAAAAGCTGGACTGCAGCTAATTTTGAGAGTGAAGCAAATTGAAGAGGAAACTGAATTGACAGTGGAGACAACTCAACTTGAATCAACCTCTGAATAGGCACATAAATAGTTTTAATTCTATCATCTATGTCACTGATTAAAACACTGCAGTAGTTTATATTGAAAAAGTTGAGTTTGGTGTGTATTATCTTACGTCTAACTGGTGTTCGCATCGATGTAATTTGTAAGTTTAGTATTGTTGTATACTTGTGTGATCTTAAGGGAGAAAACTGGGTAAGGAATGCGGAGGCATCTGAGGGCTTTATGTTTCTCTATATAGCTGTGATGCTTGGTATTTATTGATTGTTTAGTTAATGGATTGTACATTATAGTCATAAGCTTATACTATAATTTAATTTTGTAATATTTTTTAAGCAGTATTTACAATCTTATTATTAAAATTACATGTTATAAGCTTTGCAAGTCTTAATGTGATTATAATTATTTATTATTAGTAAATATTATTTAATCTTAGTAGAAAAGAGTATCATCCATAAAAGAAATCTTAAGATTTCATTGTTAGAACTATCTAGTATCTTGTATCATTGGTTTTGTGATGGTTGTAAGAAGTGAGGGATTTGTAAGTTCAACTATGACAAGAGGTACATGTAAGAGATATTATTGTACATACTTTAACCACATATAAGTTACACCTAAATCCCTTAGTCATAGGGGTCAAATACTAAAATCAAGAACTACATTCAAATTGTGGAGTTACCCTTGGAGATTGTACAGGGGTCCAACTTGGACTAATTGAACTAATATTTGGATCACAACTTTGAGAAACCACTAGTAGTATCTTATGGTTCCTAGCTTAGAAAATGAGGGATTGAGATGAATATTATATGGATAATTTTATGTAGGGTTATACTATTGTATTTTCTGTACATTTCATAGTGTTGATATTCATTGACCTTGGACACCCTATGAATATATTGTAGCAATATGTTGAAGAATTTAATAAATTGAATCCTCATAAGAAGTTAAGTTTTTTTTTATTGTATACAATGTGTCTCTTCTTTTAATTTATTTTGATTTTCCTTTAGTTTTATTATTACTTGCATTGCTTCTATTGTTGGATTAGTGTAGGATTCATCTATTTTTTCATTTGGTATCAAAGCTCACATGATTTTTATAACTTGTTAGATTAGTATGAGGGATGATCATGTTGTTTCATGGGAGCATTCAAATTTTCATTAAAAAAAAATGGAAAGCACATTCAGTATGGAGGTTGAAAAGTTCAACAACACTAACTTGAATATTTAGAAGTTCAAGAAAAAGGACATCTTTATTGATAGAGATCAATGGGTTGTAGTATATCTAGTCAAAATACCCCAACCACATCTATATAAGACTAGACAATACTTGATGGAAGGGATATAGTTTTGGTTTGTTTGTGTATTTTAGATTTGTTGTTCCTAAACATATTCATGGAATCCACCACCATGAACATTTGGATGAAGTTATGAAAAATATATCAAATGAAATCCCTTGTGAATAATATTTTTTCTATAGAAGAAGTTATTATTGTTCAGGATGTATTATGGAAAGTTCCTAATAGACCACTTGCAAGCCTACAACATTTAGATGATCTAGATAACATTTATAGATGCATAGATATAGAATAATGATTATTGTATCAATTTAATGTTTTCTCTATTCGACTACCTTGACAATTTTATCATAAAAATCAATACTACCATCTCTAAGGTAAGTATTTAGGAGGTGGTTCATTCCTTACTATTAAAGGAGATGCACTATAAAATATTAATATTTACTAGATGGATGCTTTGACAATTATAGGTCATTCAAAGGAAAGGGGAAATTTTAGAGTAATTAGATAATCAACTTAACAATTATTTAATCAAATATTAATTACTTAGGTCCCCTATTAGTTTATTCACTTAAGATAAACTTAGGAGTGTTTTTCAATATTTATATTAAGAAGTCCAAGATGTTGTGTTCTATTGGTTAAAGCATCGAGCTCTCATTGTGGAGATCAAAGTTAAAATCCCAAAGGGACATCTAATATGGAATCCAAAGTTGTGAGTCTTAGTCTTCCTCTTCCATAGGTTAATTCTAGTGTAGTTGTTCCAAATGAACTAATGGTGGATTCTAATAAGTGTAATTTAATGGTCTCAAGTACAAAATATTTGTAAATGATCTGGAATATAATAATTATATTAAGCTAATTATAGGTGATGTTGTCTCATAGAATAAGCTGAGGACACTTGTCATGATCTAACTTTCACCTGGGGTTTCATCTAGGGTTCTATTGTTTTTCTTTTATAACCATTAATTTTTTTTTTGTAATCTATACAATTGTATTCATTTAGATCTAGCAATTCAGAAAGCATTTCATATGATTTTTTGGACCAGTCTCTCTCTCAAGTTTGCATAGCACTTGATAATACATTTTTCTCTTTAAAATGATAGTCATTTTAGCTGTAGGTAATTTCAAGGAGTTGTTTGGTTCACTATCAACTTCAATATGAAATAATAAGAATAAGAAAAAGATATAACAATTTAGGGGGGGAAATAACTATTTTGTCTGATTTAAGGTTAATTTTTGGAACTATGTAAAATATAGCCACATAAAAAAATATTATAAAATAATAAGACAGTTGAGAATCATTTTGATGATGGTCCAAAATTTAGATCCTTGGATGAAAACATTAGTGAAGTGTTTCTTGCATTTTAATATGAATGCGTGTGAGAATCCATGGATGATTAGATTTAAACTTATTTCCTTATGACTCTTATTACTATGAGAGAATTAATGATGAAAATACTTATGTAGTAAATAAAGCACTTCAAAATATTATTATCCTTGGTAGAGTGAAGGAATACAAATTTTGGGTGTTCTATGCATCCTTTTTGTTCCAAACCTTTTTTAATTAGTATGATGAATAGTGTTGTGTTTAAGTAGTCTTTCTAAAAATGAATGTAATATGGTATGAAAATCAAAAGTGTTTCTTATTAATGTAAGTGGGGAAGGGCCCCAACCTATTACAGATCTGACAAGGTACAATAGAAAAGAGAAAGAATAGTAGACTTACATCCTAGTAACTTGACAACAAAATCACATAGCTGAATTAGACCAAGACAAACTGAATAATAAAAAAGGGGAGCGGTGCTATTAGAAGCCTCAAATGCAAAATTAGTGTTTGAAAGTTGAGTTGTCGAGCACAAAAGTGGCACTTGATAGTCCAGAGAGAGGGAGTTTGAGACCAAGGAGGGAATAAATCTCATACATGACAGAGATCCCAAAGGAGCCAAAGGAACATTAGTGAAATGGAAGAAGTGACCAACAAGAGCTAGAATGGCTAAGGCATGAGAAACATCTGATTGTAGAAAAAGGGGAATCCTAGGTACAGCCCATAGGGGTTGAGCAACCACAAACTGTAGAAGCTCTAGGGAAACCAACATGGAAGGGAACTCTAAATCTAAAGAAGAGTCCAAGTTTGAGACCATTATAAAGATAGAAAGATGACTATATGGTGTAGTCACCTGTTAGGAGTGATCTTAAAGAGATCAATCTAGATTGGTCAGCAAGAGTAAACACAACGGAAACACAAGGATATGATGGAGGCAATGCAAAACTGAATGAATTTTATCAAGAAAACAATTTACAATTAATCAATAGCAACTGGGTTATAGAAACGGGCTCAATGGCCTGCTAAAACATGCTTAATTACAGAACAGGTCACAATCAGGACCTCAAATCTTCAGATCTTTCTTCTATGTTCTATCTCTTAGCTTATCTCTACTTATATCATATTCTAATGCTCAATTACAATGATTTATATGATCCAAAGGGATTTGGTTGACCCAAAAAAGATAAAATACCAAAGAACAAGACCGAACGTGTGAAAACAACAAGGTCAACCTTTGCCAAAGAAATTCCTTAGAAAAATACAAACGATGAAGTGTAGATCATAGGAAAAGGTTGGCCACATGCCAAGGAATAACATAATCAATTCTTAGGGCTCCAAAAGGTACAGAAGGGATCTGGTAGATCTTGATAGATTACAATCAGACAGCTGATACTAGAAAATTGTCTAAGAAACCGGTAGCAATAACTTGCCGAAAAATGATCCAAATGCTCCATGGTTTGGGAATAAGGTAGATGATCAAGTCCTCAAGAAAAATCAAATTTCATGAGATTTGGTGAGCCAATGCTAGAAAATGCAGAATGAAATGCAAAACATAAAAGAAATATTTTTGGTTGATGCAAGATTGTCATGAACTGGGGATGCTCCTGCATCAGACATTCGAGATTGTTGAAAAAGTGAGTCTCTCACTTTGCTGGGGTCAGAGGAAAACCAAGGTGGTCTACCTCTTCCTGAGAAATCCAAGATAAAGCTTCAACTGGGCTATCCTTCCACTTCACAAGATACTCCTTATACTGACTGCTCTGAGTACTAAGCCCAATCCTATTGTCCAAAATGTCTTCAATCTGATTTGGTTCCTTCCACGGCAACTGTTTCTCCAAGTCTACAGTACTGTCCACACTGAATTTTGGTTCATGATATTGATGAAGATCTACAATATTAAATGTAGGTGAAATACTCAGACTATCCGGTAACTCCACTTCATATACATTTTCAAAACTAAACTTTCTCAAAATCTTACAAGGTCCAAACTTCCTCATTTGCAACTTGTTATAAGTTCCAACCAGGAATCTTTCTTTTCTTAGATACACCATCAATTCATCACCAACTTCAAATTCCTTATGCCTCCTCTTCTCATCTGCTTTCTCCTTATACTTATTGTTCATGCCCTCCAAATGTTTCTTAACTTAAATATGCAAGTCCTTCATATGATCTGCAAATTATTCTGCTTTTGCACTTCTCCGATCTTCACTACTAATATCCCTTAATTTTGATATACCTCTAGGGTGTGCTCTAGTAACTGTGTGTGTGAAAAGTGGATTTGTATTTGTATCTATATCTGAATACACAACACTTCAATTAATTCATTAGATGCATGGTTGGTAAATCAATAATGAATAATGAACAATAAATCATTACCAAGTGACCTATTATCTTCTAGCAGATGTGAGTTTAGTTTTTCTCTCAGATTTCCATATGCAACACCAGTGACTAGATGACACCTAAACGAAGGATTTAATATATATGAGTATGAAATTGAGCTAAATGGATGCAAGATTAAGCTAGATATGAATGATTAATCTAACATGATTTAAGTAATATGAATGAGTATTAAACTAGATGATTTAACAAATACGCCATAACTAATATGTAACATCTCAATTCATAAATCTCAATAAGCCTAGAGAAAAAACAACATAATAACAATAATCTCCAGGTTCTTTTTCGTGAGAGATGAGGGCCTGAATTTATAGAAAATCTAGAGAGAGACCAACGGTCAAGATCGATCAACGATGAGCGGAAGAGATTCTCCAATGGGAAGCACAATCTAGGTGAATTGATGTGATTAGCTACTTTTCTCAGCTTTAAAGGAAGTTGAACTAATTTTAAGATAAAATCAGAAAAACTGATTTATTTCATATTTTATATTTTGATATTCAATTTTGATATTTAATTCACTTTTAATTCATTTAATTTCTTTTCTGAGATTTTTTCAATTTAATTCCATTTTGATTTCTTCTCTCAAATTTAAATTCTTTTTCAAATTATCTTTTTTGCAAATTAATTCCTTTTTTTTATGATTTATTGGAAAATTAATTTATTAATTAAATATGCTAGGATATTTAATTAAATAAATAAGATAATTTATTAAAATAATTTATTTGGAATGATTAATTAATTAAATTATTATTCAATTAATATTGAGTGATTTATTTGCCATGTGACGTTGATGACTAAGAATTAATTAATTAGGTTCTCACGATTGATTTAATTTGCCTTTGGTTAGGACCTTGGTGATGTAGTCAAGATTAGGGGCTTATAGTTTAGGTGACCATTTTTAGGGTATTACATTTTCCCCTCTTTGAATTGATGTGCGAGCAGTGCATTGATTCAAAGAAAATTTAATGTCAAATAGATTATTAGTTTTCAACTTGATGGATCACAAACCAATGAAGAGCGAGATGTTAAACTTAACTTGAAGCGATTAAGTTAAACATGTTCATTAAAGCGATGTCGATCCTAAATTTGATTGAACTAGGATCAACAAAGAGCGATATACCGATATTGAACTTGATTGATGAAGAAATGAGTATCGATCTAGAACTTGATTGAACTAGATTGAGCAAATAGGCGAAATCGATTCCAAACTAGATTGAACAAGAACCAATTACAAAAAAGATAATGTCTAGTTTGATTCGATGTGATGAAACTGATATACCCCTAGAGATTGATTCAATTTTGAAGAATAATAGGGTTTTTTTTGATTAATCTTTGATTGAAAAAAATTCTTCTCGACTTTGATAAAGATTTGGAAAAAAAAAAAAACTCGACTTTTTGATAATGAGAATAACTGATAACGAAAAAATGTAATGAATATGCCCCCTCAAGAGTGAAATTGAAAGTTGTCGAGGTTACAATGATTCTAAGAAATTTTTGAAAATAGAAAAATATTTAGTGATGATTATTTGAGCACGAAGATGTATTGAAGATTGAAGTTGAAATCAGAATTGATTTGACTGAAAAATAATGAGAAAAAGTGGTCAAAAGACGAAAATACCAATTGGTCAATGTTGCAAAAATTTGACTAGAAATTTGACGTTATATTTCAATTTTGATCCCAAAAATTAGCGAAGAAATGATGGTTGTTTCAAATTCAGGCTCTTATTCAAAGGATGAAGAGAATAATGTTATCACGCTGAAATCAATGTAAATGCAAAATATAATATGAAGGCAAATGAATGTGTATGCAAACTAGGACCGAGTCACTGGATTTTAATTTTCTTTTTATCATCATTGAGTGTTTTACAATATCGAAAATAAACATAAGCATCAAGGCACGAAGAGTCAAGATGACCTGAATGTCACATCACTTTTAATATAGCAAGCCAACATAAGCACCAAGGCATAAAGAGCCAAGATGACCTGAATGTTACTTGTGTCCAAACACACCAAACAAAGAAGAGTTCCTTCCTTGTTATATGCAATATTGGTTATCATGTTCGCAATGACCCTTGTATTGTTCATATCTTAAGAAAGATTAAGCATGTATCTAGATCGCATAATAAAGAAATTTACTTGAAACAGATAAGGAAATGATTCCAACCTCCCTGTAGCATACAAATAAATGGAGTCGAGGTATGTGCGGTGATTTCATCTTGATGTGAAGGAACTTATCACAGAAACCCAACTTATGAGATGTTTTTCAGATTATCGAAATTATTCCTACAAGTAGAAAACAAAGAAAAGTATTATGCCCCCAGTCCTTTCTCCTCTTAGTCAAGATAGATTTCCTTGGGTTACTTAGAGGGAATAATAAAAAAAAACCAAGTTAAAATACAACATTTAAAGAAAATTTCAATCACAGCTCAAACAATTTTCAGTGTTCTTTCTTTATGTGTTTATTAAGTTGTAAATCTCAGTAATGGATAAGAGATAGGTGTCTGACTCAGATTGGATGACCTGATAATACCGATAGAAAGATGACTTGGTTGAACTACTTAGGACATGTAAATTGACTAGTTGATTTCCCTAAGACTAGGATGTTGATCAGTTTAAAGCCATGAGGGTTCCAAGAAGAACCAAGGTGTCACAAAAGAGACTGAAGGAACATGTACAAGCAAAAGCAAAGATGCAGCAATTCAATAGAGGAAATAAGACTAAACTAGACAAAATTTAGTAGCCATACTGATCTATGTCATTGTTTTGATTTGTATGATCATTGATAGGAATGTCTGGTTTCAAAGTGTGAGTACCTTGTATAAGACCAATTTGTCTGGTTTCGAGTGTACCCTTCCTTGTATAAGGCATGTTAATGTTTGATAGAGTTTTATAGATTGATTAACAAGACATACGATAAGTTTGATTATAGACCTTGAGAGTCTGTTTGTTGTTGATTTGGTTTGATGTGGAATGGTCTATGCTTTATTGCTTTGATTTTTTCAGTTTTTATTTTTATTTTATGAGTTTTTTTGTTTTTAGGGTTTTTAGGACTTTTATGATGTTTAGGATTTTTTCAGCTATGCCCCTAGTATGCAGACCTATATGACATGATGATCTACAAAATGCATGTGGAGACAATGAATTTTCGATAGGTCTTATGTTAATGCAATATGCATGATGAAGATTCATTTCCTATTTGAACAAGGATGACTGTGTTTGTTTAGCATTTAATACACCAATTGAATTGGAGGTATAAAACATTTCATAGATAAGCGATCAATTGATCTGTAAGGTCCCTTGGAATATCCAAATTAACACACTTAGTGACTAGGATTTACAAATGGAGACATGGAAAACTTTCCCATTGATTCTTCAAACTTTGATCTTCTTTTGCCCATGTGAGTGCAAATGAGTTAATTCCTTCTCTTGTGTTCACTAAAGATCCTTAGCATCCTATATAACTAGCTACGTAGATTATTCTAACATCAAAAGCATCTTGAATAGAGCCTCACTGTTAGCAAGCTTTTAAAGCTCTGACGAGCTTATAGACTGCAATTTCTCAAATATCGCTCCATTTCTAACAGGTGTCCATAGCCCTGATGGAGTTACTCACATGTTCCCATAGTCAAGTTTTTTGTTGCACTTATATGCATGATATTTTAATTATATATCATTTCTCTTTTGCCTTGAGATGGATATTTGCCTTGTGATGGTAGCTTCAGCCCATAATCAATTGTGTCTTGAAAATATATCAAGATATGCTTGGCTGCAACAATATGCTTAGCTTTGATTAGCAAAGGCACTCACCAATCAACTTGCCTCTATTTAGATGAATCTGCAAAATCATAGTTGGTTGCAGACATACTCAACTTCTTCAAGTTAGTTTCCATATAGTTTTACAATCCATAATTCTAACATAACAATAGAAAACTTGACTTAGAATAATTTCTTAGATCCTTGCCACACTTCTAACCTAGAAGTAATGCATTTTAGATTTAGATCTTCCATTTCAATTTTGAGATAATTCTTTCTTATATAAAATTATGAGACTATCTTTATCAGTCAGAGTTAGATCATCCACATAAGAAATCAGAATTAGCATTTCAAATACTTTAAGAAACAAGTTAAAATCTTTACAAAACCCTAGGCTTATCAAGTAATTGTCAATTCTTTCATACCAAGAGTTTTATTAAAGATCATAGGGCTCCCTATTAATCCTCAATGTCAGACTAATAGCCAAGCATCATAGTATCATAAGTATTCATAAACAAGGATGAGAAATGCCAACTTCACCTTTTATGAATTGGACCCATGGCACAATTATGATCATGACATATCTTCAAACTTCTTCTAGTTGAGTGTGAAGATCCTTATGTCCTATTTCAAAGCTCCCTCTTAAGCCACATCAATCCAAGCTTATGGATTTCTGATGTCAGTATGGCCTTGGCCCTCACCATACATCATCTACTATGTGAGGTTATATATAAAATTAACCTTGGGTGAGGATCACAACATTATGATAAGTTAGATGCATCCCTTTAACAATATAACCAATGATACATATAATGTTGAGACAATACTTATGTGACACAAATTAAAAGAGCCAGTATGTAACATACAACCTGAAATTTGTACATCGCCATACATGTTATAACAAAAATATAATTTTCATGAAGGATGTACAAAGAAACTCATAAGGGTTAAGTCATGTTCATTTTATGCCTCACCAGGGTTTCCACAAATTTGAGAGTACATGCATTCAACCATTAGTATGACCTAATAGAGTCTACAATTAGCTCACAAAAGTACGATGGTTATCAACTAGTAAGTCAGCAATTGAGGATATAGTGTATGTTAGAGTAATTGGGTATTTACTTGATTAATTAAACAATATTTGTTTAATTTTTTAAGTTCCCTATTATCTTTTTACACATAAGCTAACTTTAGGTGCATAATAATTAATTCTTTTATTAATTATTATGTGCAAGACTAGGTTTTCCCTTTTAGGGTTTCTTGACCTATTAGAGGTTATTTTTCTTTTCTTTGTATCATTATATCACAACACATTTTTGGTGAATATTGAGCTCTCCTCTTTTGAGCATATTTTTCCTGTATTTTGTTCTTCAGATTGCTTTGCTTCATTGCTTCTCTTTGTAATAGATTGTTTTAGCTTGGAGAAGATCTTTAAGCTCCTCTCATGTTGTGTTTATCAACTCCAAAATGGTATCAAAGCTTTAGATCTGTACCTATCTGTTCTTGTTTTGATAATTTCTGCATTGGAAGCAGATTTGGGGTTTCAGAAAATTTTTATTATGCACCTAGGGATAGGCCTTTTTGTCTTAGCACTTTGGGCCAAAACAGACCTCACCATCATGCTCAGAAGACCCAAAAACCCCTATGGTCATATAAAATTTGACCTATTTTGGTTGTTGAGCCTCTGGGAGTATTTTTTCTCCAGATCCAGGGCGTACGACCCTGACACGCAGATCGAGAAAAAAATTTCCAAATTTTTCTTTTTTTGCCTTTATACGACATGCAAGCTGAATTTTGATTTTTTTGGAAAAAAATAAAAAAAACAAAAAAATCAAAAGGCATAAAAACAGGTTTTTTTAAAGCTTTTTTGGGGTTTTTGGGGATTGCGCAGGGTATCGGCGTTGACAGTCCGAGCGCCATACAGCGACTGGACCTATTAGTCCGGCCCCTTGGTAGCCCCAGCCTCTGGCCCCTCACTGTACTTCTGCCACCGCCAGCGCCCTTCCGACTCTTGCCAGCTTGGCCTCCGGCCCCCGCCTTCGTCGCTACACCGCCGACCGCTGCTCTGCCTCGGCGCCGCCGCCGCAGCTCCCCACTGCCTCCCTGCCAAAGATCCCCATTGCTGTTCCTCACCACTATAGCTCCTCACTGCCTCCCTACCAGAGCTCCCCGCCGTCGCAGCTCCCCGTCGGTGCCGCTGGCCCCCGTTATCGCGTCGCCAACGACCGCCCTGCCGCCCACAAGAAACCGCTGCCTAGCTCGACCACCACCCGAACACAGTCGCTTAGCAACCGGGGAACCACCAACCCACCACCAATACGCCACCCATTGGCCACCTCCGCTCGCCAGAGCCACCAGACTACCCCTTCCTCTTGTTTTGAAGGGGGGTTTGATTTTTTGGTCATATCTTGGGCATGCGGAGTCATTTTTTCGAAAACGAATAGGCATTGGAAATCTAGTTCCGAGCTGGACCTCGACAAGTTGGTAATTTTTTCCAATTTTTCTGTTTTACTATTTTTTTCCTGTCAAAGTGAGATCTCTTTTTTGCACTCCAGGGGACGTAGAATGAGCATCCGAACTCCGTTTTTTGAAAAATTTATATTTTTTGAAAGCATGTGCTGTGTAATTTCCAGCCATATGAGTTTTATTTCTAGATTCCTCTCCATGCATATTTTATTCAGTTTTTTTCTTTTCAACACTCTAGTGGATATCTTGGTTGTTTTAGGTCTTAGGATCTCTTCTCTGAATAGGATGTCTCAGTTTTTGCTGTTCTTTCTGTTTCCAGTCTTATTATCATTGTAGCATTGTATTTATGCAAACACACTAAGATAAAGTACCATCATCCATTGTTTACTTGGGCTCTTGCACATCTTGTGCCTTGTTGTACATGCACTACTTATAAAGTGCCATGAGGGGGTTGATGTTTGGCTTGTTTGCCATCTACCTTTGTCCAGTGAGTGTTCCTTCCATGACATTCTCCTCATGATGTGTGTCAAGTGAGTGTTCCTTCCATGACACCATGTACTTTTCTCAGCACCTTTGATGTTCCTGGTTCTTCGTCATGCAATTCTTCTTGGCCGTTCTTTTTCAGTGTTCTTGTCCCTCTCCCTCTTCACCATTATGGGGAGCTTTGTCCTGTTGGTTCTAATGCTTATGTGGTTCGATTGATTAGCTCTTCAGGCTTTGGTGTTTTCATGCCATCTGTATCTTCAATTTTAGTTGTTTGCCTTGTTTGCCTTTTGATTTGAGTAGTGTCATTTGAGGGAACTCATATAGATTGCAGTCTTCTCTACTTGGTCATGTTCTATTTTAGTGGAGGTTCTTCAGATCTACAGTTATTCTTCGACAGTGTTTGCAGGTTCTTCATGCTTCAGTAGTGTTCTTTTTTTTATCTCTTTTTGGAGAGGAGTTTTTTCCTACTGGGTTTTCTCCTTTGTCTTCGTTTCATAGAGATTTCATTGTATTTGGGTACATGATCAGGCCTTGTTGTCAGGACCCATCTTTCCTACTTTTAGTAGTTGTTCTAGGCTTTAGCTTCTCCCTAAGTCTAGCTTAAGGGGGGTGTTAGAGTAATTGGGTATTTACTTGATTAATTAAACAATATTTGTTTAATTCTTTAAGTTCCCTATTATCTTTTTACACTTAAGCTAACTTTAAGTGCATAATAATTAATTCTTTTATTAACTATTATATGCAAGCCTAGGTTTTCCCTTTTAGGGTTTCTTGACCTATTAGAGGTTATTTTTCTTTTCTTTGTATCATTATGTCACAACACATTTTTGGTGAATATTGAGCTCTCCTCTTTTGAGCATATTTTTCTCATGTTTTGTTCTTCAGATTGCTTTGCTTCATTGCTTCTCCTTGTAACAGATTGTTTTAGCTTGTAGAAGATTTTTAGGCTCATGTGGTGTTGTGTTTCTCAACTCCAATAGTGTATATCATTAATTTCCATAATAATTCACACTTCATGATAACAAATACTCAACTGAAAAAGTCAATTTTATGTAACTATTATAGAATCATTCAATTGATAGTCAAAAATCAATCAGATCATAGATGAGGAAGTACTAATACCTTTTAATAATGAAGTAGCATAAGACGATGACATAGAATGTTTACAAGGAGAGTGAAGTATACTTACCAATGAAGATACTAACCTAGAAATGATAGTGAGAGCTTGATAGAGAACTATACTTCCATGAATCAATAGCAATTAGTAAGCAACAATATATATAATCAAAATAATTCTAATAAAGGATATAAAGGTATTTCAGATTAAACCTCTAGTCATCCAACAACAAATGCATCAAAGGAATTAATCTTCGAATGAAGCATAAAACAACAGTCTAATAGTCTTGGAGCCTAGTACCCATCAACTTGGCCTCTTGGCCCACACTTGGGGTTGGTGTACCTACTGGAGCCTAGTACTCTTGCTTGCTTGTATTCTCCCTCCATAATTGGATGGTGAGATTGAAAGATATTATAAACTCCACCACATAATTTACTTAATCATCATATGAATAGTTAGTGATAGAAAAATATTATTAAACTATCATACCTTTTACAATCTATATTAATATTATTACTAAATTCTGCATAAGAACATTATCAGGCTTCATATATTAAGCATACATATTCAACTCATCCCCATGCATACCACAAAGAACAAAGATGTTAATGCCTGTAACTTAATAACAATTGTGATTTGATCCGATCCATGGTGATGTCATTGGATACTTTTGATTCCTTTCCTTTATATCTCTCAATGTGAGGGTCAGTCACACCTCTTCATCATGTATTCCCTTTCCACAATTAGCACCCTTTGAGAGAGTGCACTTCTTCATTATATCTCCCCTTTTAAAGGGACACAACCTTTCATGATCAGATCTGAAATTCTTATTTAAATCAGATCTTAAACACTACATAAATATGCAACCCAAATGAAATAATAAGGCTTTAACAACAACCTTAATTAACCAAGAACCCTCTTATAATATTCGATTTAACAAGGACTAAATAAAGTTTCTTTAACAAGTAGTAAATATAAGGATCTCTCAATAAGACGACTTTGATGACAATGAAAACATTAAATGTTAAATGAAAGAATCTTTTATTTTAAATTATTTGAGATAATACATCTGAATGTGTCAGATTCACTATCAACCTGACAAAGACTTCCACATGAATTGTAAAAACTACCATGCAAGCTTCTCCATTGGTCGAAGGTGAATCATATCCTAATTATTGCCCTCATTTGCATTAGGTTCGTTGATCAATGAAATTTGCTTCCAACCTAAGGAAGATGTTCACAGTTTGAAGACCTAATTCATTGATCAACATGCCATAACCTAATTCTTTCTTTTGGTTTCAGTGTTGCTTCAGATCTGATTTCTATTTGGACTTGTCACCAAAGGAGGAAGGAACAAGAGACTGAAATTACATGATTAAATCTGATCACTGGTTAGTGTGAACCTAGCTTTGATACCACGTTGAATTTTAGACTTTTAGATTTAAACTATACTAAAAAAATTTAAGTTAATTACTAAATCAATATGTTTGCTGTTTAATTTAATTACTTTCAGACTTAGACATAAACATAAATTGAGCAAAATGAACACGACACACAAATACCTTGGGAAAACCTACTAGGAGGAAAAACCCAGCTAACAGATCCTCACATCTGACTATGAATTATATCTAATTGTAACAGTACATTACTTAGCTAGTAGCTTTGATGTGGCTCACCAATTTGTTTAAGCCTTTCACACAACAATACACCTCTTGAATTTGTTTTGCATATAACAGCAAGATGACCTTCAAATGAAAAGATCTGGAAATTGTCTTTAGCCTGACATATGTCTTGCAATTCGCATCTTCTATTGAAGTTCACCCTTGTATTGACAATCACTTTAATGCACACATCCTTCACTTCATATTTAGAATTCTTTCTTTCTAATTTTCACACTTGCAAAATAATTATCGCATGTGATGTCATTGTGTGTTAATGAGGTCAAGTAGTTGTTTATTTATATGAGGCAAGAGGACCTATTTGAGGTCGGCTTGGTGCTGATCCTTTTTATTTATTTTATCACTTTATAGGGTCAGCCCTATTAGAGGGAACACGTTTCCCTTTTGAGTGGCACGTGTCTTTTAGTTATAGGGTCAGCCCTATTAGAGGGAACACATTTCCCTTTAGTGTGGCATGTGAGAGGGGAGAGAAAGGGCCTAGCCCTTGGTGGATTCCATTGTTGCCTTAAGGCAATTGGAATCCGCATTCTACCTAGTTACAATCAAAATCAAATAGTTCATTATGTCATCCATCCTAGGAAAAGGAAACCAGTATTTCACTATGATCTTGTTTATTGCTCTGGAATCACTACACATTCTCCATTCTCCATTCTTATTAGGTGCTAATACTATTGGTACTGCACAAGGGCTCAACATGAAATGTATAATACTTCTCATAGGCGACAAATCGTCAGGTACATTATCTGAAATGATTTATTCATATTCTGTGAGTAAATATTTAATCTCTTCTAGGTGTTCTCCTCTCGGTTTCGGTTTCTCAGTCTTCCTAGGAATTAAGGCAAAACACGCATTCTCATGTCTCAATCCATCCAGGAATTTCCTTTCATCTACCAAAAAAATTATAGTATTCATACAAACTTCATTCTTCAAAGGTTCCTCCAAAGGTAACAAGGTTTTCTTCATTGGTGCAGGTGCACCCCAACAAAGAAGCCCCTTTTCCATTTTACATGTTTGTTGTAATAAAGATACATTTTTGTAAGACCAATTGTCAAGTTGGTACACCTATAAATCACTTTGTCAAACTTGGTCAATGGATATATGGTAGACTAGGAAGAGTCAATTTTGTGTGTCTTGTGTGCTTAGGGTTCATTTGGAAACCTTTGGAGTGTAGAAAAATGCATAAATGGTTGATAGACTAAATGTTTCAAAAAGGTGTAAAAGTTGCACTATCGGCCTAAATTATCTCGATAGAGTCATCTTCTTGAAGAATTGTCATCAGGTATCGGTGTAGCTATTTTGAGCACCACTTGATAACCCAATGGAACGACAACATTCCGAAGGAGTTTTCATCAGGCATCGGTGTAGCAGTTTTGAGCACCACCCAATAACTTGATGGAGCGGCGACACTCCGAAGGAGTTTTCATTAGGTATCAGTGTAGTAGTTGTGAGCACCACCTGATAACCTGATAGAGTAGAATATGGAAGGAGTTGGCATCGAGGATCGGAAGTCAAGGATCCTGACTTACCCCAATGATTTGATAAGTCAACACACTTGGAGTTTTGGCATTGGCTATCGAAGAAATTGTCTGGAAGTCATCCCGATGACCCGATGGAAAAGAGGACTTGTGTTCACATATTATCGGGCATCGACAAAGCACACTTGAAGTTATCCCGAAGAGCCAATGGAAAAGTGCACCACCTTGAGGATATTTCATCAGACATCGGGTGGAGAGTTTTTGAGCTACTCTGAAGACTCGATAGGAGCGTACCACTTGCAATGTTGTGATTGGAAATCAGGAGCACTATTTTTGAGTTAACCCAATGACCCAATTGAACCACGTGATTGTAAAAAATTTCATCGAGCATCAGAGGTCATGTTTCCAACCTATGCTGATGACCTGATGAAAGTTGACAACTGCCAGAAAATGTAACTGAAAAGGAATTTGGTCTCCCAACTCCTTCCAATGGCTAGACTGGCTTGAATTTTAGTTGAGGACATTGGTGGAGACCTATTTGAACAAGTGTGAATCATTTCCAACAAGAGAAGATTGATTCAATAAATGTAATGTGATCTTTTGGTGCAGACACAAATATAGTTGCAAGTTTCACAGAACATCTTTTGTGTGTTGAAAATCAATAATTTGCATTGGTAGGACTTGGCATGGGAATGAAGGCTTAAATTGTGTAGTTCTAATTATTCTCAAATTGGTTTAGGATTTGGGTGGACTAATTTGAGTTAGAAATTCTTCTGTTCTATTCTGACAACCAAGGTAAAGTGAAATTAGGGTTTCATCTAGCAATGGCTCTAACTTGAGATTCCTGCATTAGACCACAACGACCATTAGGGGAGTTCAAGTTAGAGAAATGTACATTAGGACACTGGTAGTTGCAGCCTAGGAAGTGTTAGCACTTAGGTTCCACACCATACCCTAGGCTAAGCATGCTAATGTGCTAGGTCTCAGAATTTAGGAAGTAGGAGTGCAGAAGGACTTTTGGAGTGGATTGAACCAACCTAAGGTTGGATTGTGTATGTAGGAGCCTCCTTAGACCCAAACTTTAGGTTTATTTAGCCTTGTGAATTCATTTGTAGTTTGTTGCTTCAGAACCAGACCTAGTTACCCCTATTAGGCCTATCTGGATGAGAGGAGTTCAGAGGTGTGCAAAAGGAGTTGGAGCTTGTCCTTTTTTGGAATCTATAAGTTCTCAATAAAGAGTACTCAAATCTGAAGGTTGTTTCCTTCATTTTTTGGAGGAGTTGAGGCTGGTTTTTAGAAAAAAAGTGTTTGGAGGGCTACAAGTTGAATTCAGTCTGGCATGACAGTATTATAACACTTGGGTGTTGTGGGTCTAAGATCCATTAGGGATCAAATTAGTTGATAAAAAAAAGTTTAAAACAAGATAGAGAACCCTGTCCACTCCCTAAACTGAAGGGTTCAAGTATTTCCATGTTTTGCTAGTTTGGCTTGTCAGCCATTAGCCTTAGCATGCTAAGTAAGGAGACATTGTTCACTGGGTCAGATTGAACAAGAAGGATTGATCATCTACGGAAGTTTGGAGTTAGGGCTTAATTGTGCTTCCCCTGCCGACCTCTGCATCAAGTGGTATCAGAGCTTAGGCGAAGCCTAAGGGAAGAAATAGTTGAACATGTCTGACCAAAACCAAGAAGGAGAAGAGGAGATCCTTAGGATCCCTTCAAAGGTGACCAATACTAAACTTGCAAACATAGTGCAAGGATTGAGCACTGAACTATGAAGTTTGAAAGGCAATCTTGTGAGTTGGGAAGAAGGTCTTGTGGAAGAAAGGGAATAAGAAGAGGAGACCCCAGAGCAGGAGGAAGAGGAAGAGGAAATTCCTATAGATCAAAGACACCTTGTGAATGCCCTCAAGTCTGTGGCTAGAAGGACTTTAGACAATAAGTCAGACTTGCACATGTTTAGTGGAAAGATGGACATGAACCTAGTCATGAAATGGGTGGATGCATTGGAAAGTTTCTTTGAATGTGATGAGATTCCCGAGAACTAGAGGGTCAAGATAGAAAAGACAAAATTGAAAGGTGCAACATTGACTTGGTGGAACTTCACTCAAGGAGAAAGGGTGAAGCCAGGAAAGAACATGATCACTTCATGGAAGGTGATGGTTGCCAAGATCAAAGAAGCTTATATACCTGAATATTATGAAGTACAACTTCATAAAAAGAGACAGAACTTGAGACAGAAGGAGATGGATGTCAGTAGCTATACTAAGGAATTCCAAAGGCTATGTCTGAAATCCAAGACAATGGAAGGTGAAACTAAGAAGCTAGCTAGATACCTAAACAACCTAAGAATAAACATTCAGGATGAACAAAACCTTTGCAACCTAGAGACGATGCAAAAGTGCTATCAATTGGCACTAAATGTTGAAGAAAAGATCAAGAGGAGGAAAGACCAGAATAACAGGGGCATAGGAATAAAGGACTTCAATAACAGAGGTAAAGGAATGTCTAGTGGAAAGGGACATAACTTTAGATCCCAAGGAGAGTCAAACCAAGAGAATTCACAAGGAGAGAGCGATTCTAGAGGTGGATACAGAGGCAGGAGATCCAATAGATGAGGTAGATTTGGTGGGATAAATGGAGGCCCTATGAGGTGCTTCAATTGCAACCAAATAGGGCACCATTCGAATAGATGTCCAGAGAAGACAAGATGAAGCACGCAAGGGGATAGGAGAAAAAACCTGATCCAGGAGGATGCACAAAGTTCTCACTCACCCTCAAAGGATTTGGATCTAGAAGAAGGAGTATGCCTAATGATGAAGAGGACATTGCTGAAGACACCAACACCACAAGAACCACCACAAAGGAGGACGTTGTTTAGGACCCATTGCAAGAGCCACGGTAAGGTCTGTAAACTTGTTGTTGATTTAGGTTCAACTAAACATTTAGTGTCTAAAGAAATGGTAAACAAACTCAAACTTGTAAGGCTGCCCCATCCCAACCCATCCCATGTATCTTGGCTTAGCAAAGGCCAACAAACCCTCATAAATGAATAGGCTTGGGTCGATTTCTCTATACAAGAATATAAGGATAGAGTACTATGTGATATTGTAGACATGGATGTGTGTCATTTGCTATTAGGTCATCCTTGGCAGTATGACCTCAAGGCACAACATGATGGAATGAAAAACACATACCATTAACAAGGATGGAAATGTATACACCATGAAACCACTACCTGACCTGAGGATTGAAAAGAAAAAAGAACCAATGGTATTATTGGTAGGAGAAAGGGAGATGGTAGAAACCATAAAAGAAGCCAAAGGAGCCTATGCCTTAATCTTGAAGCCCAAGGAGCAGGAAAACCCTAACGAGGTACCCAAAGAAGTGCAAGAACTTTTCAACATTAACAAAGGTCTAGTTGCAAGAGACATGCTAGATTCCCTACCACCTTTAAGAGATGTATGTCATCACATTGACTTCATACCCGATGCTTCAATACCTAACAAAGAAGCTTATAAGCTTAACCCTGATCAGATTGTAGAATTCTCAAGACAAGTCCAGATCTACTGGATAAAGGGTTGATTCAAAAGAGTAAGAGCCCATGTTCAGTCCCTAGTGTATTAGCCCCTAAAAGGGATGGAAAATGGAGGCTATGTACCGATTCTAGGGCAGTGAACAAAATCACAATTATATACAGATTCCCAATTCCAAGGATTGAAGATCTAATGGATCAGTTAGGAGGTGCATGTTACTTTTCAAAGATAGACCTTAAATCAGGCTATCACTAGATCCGGATAAGGCCAAGAGATGAGTGGAAAACTGCATTTAAAACCACAAAAGGATTATATGAATGACTTGTCATGCCATTTGGCCTTAGTAATGTACCTAGCTCATTCATGAGATTGATGAATGAAGTTCTTCAGGACTTCAATGGAAATTTTGTGGTTGTATATCTTGATGATATACTTGTTTTCAGTAAGACCAAGGCAGAGCACTTGGAACATCACAGTCAAGTCTTAAAAAGACTTCATGAACAAAAATTGTTGAAAATCTAGAAAAATGTGTTTTCATATAGGAAGAACTAATATATTTGGGATTTGTGATATCCAAAGGTACTTTGAAAATGGATCCAAAGAAGGTAGATGCCATCTTGACTTGGCCAACACCAAGGACACCGAGAGAGGTGAGGAGCTTTCATGGGTTGACAAAATTCTATAGGAAATTCATTAAGAATTTTAGTCACATCTGTGCACCACTCCTTGACACCATCAAGGGAGGAAGAAGGGTAAAGTTTGAATGGACAACTAAAGCAGAGGAAGCATTTTAATACATGAAAGGTAGAGTGGCACAATTTCCTATTCTTACCATTCCTGATTTCAATAAACTATTCACAGTAGAAATAGATGCAAGTAATTTGGCCATTGGAGCAGTCCTTAGCCAAGAAGGTAGGCCGGTTGCATTCTTTTCTGAAAAATTGAATGAAGATAAGTAAAAGTATAGTACATATGACTTGGAATTATATGCAATGGTGCAAGCACTTAGAAAGTGGAGGCATTATCTTTTGCCCAAAGAATTTATTTTTTTCACTGACAACCATGCATTAAGCTTCTTGAATGGACAAGAGAAACTAAGTTGCAGGAATATGAAGTGGGTTGAGTAGCTGCAGGCCTATACATTCACTATAAAACACAAGAAGGGAACACAAAACAAAGTGGTAGATGCACTCAGTAGGAGAGCTCATTTAGTGCAGGAGGTTCAGATTTAGAGTATTGGGATTGATGCCCTCAAAGACCTCTACAAAGGTGATACAGATTTTGGTGAGATATATGATGTTTGCATTACTCTTTCTAATGCATGCCACACTTTGTATTTTGATTATATGATTCAGAATGGCTTATTGTTCAAGGGGGACAGTTGTGTATTCCAAAGTGTTCAATGAGAAGAAATCTCATTAATGAGAAACATTGTGGTCCTATGGGAGGTCATATTGGTATTGATTAAACACTAGAGTTGGTTAGGAGGCACTACTTTTGGCCTAAAATACAGACAGACATTAGGAAGTTTGTAGAGTATTTCACAATCTGTCAAAGAGCTAAGGGAGTTAGCACAAATCAAGGCCTTTACCAACCATTTCCAATACCTACAAAACCATGGGATAGTGTGAGTATGGACTTTGTTATGGGTTTACCTAGGACAAGACAAGGGTTTGACAACATTTTTGTCATTGTAAACAGATTCAATAAAATGGCACATTTTGTACCCTGGAATTCCACAAATGATGCATCTCACATTACCAATTTATTCTTTAAGGAAGTAGTCAGAATCCATGGATTGCCTTCCTCAATCATCTCAGATAGATATGTAAAGTTTCAAGGCCATTTTTGCGAACTCTTTGGAAGAAGTTAGGCACAAATTTTTCTTTCAGTTCTTCCTACCATCCTTAGATAGATGGGTAGGCTGAAGTCATAAATAGGTCTCTTGGAAACCTATTCAGATGTCTAACCAAGCAGTATGCACAAGCTTGGGTTTCAATTCTTCCACAGATAGAATTTGCATTTAATGATACTATTAACAGGAGCACTCAAAAAAATCCTTTTTAGATCAACTATGGTATTCATCCTAGAGGGGTGATGGAGTTAAGAGAGCTACCAAATGATTTCAAAGCAAGTGCCCAAGGTGAAGATTTGGCAGATTTTATCAAACAAGTTCATGAACAGGTGAAGGGGACTTTAAAATGTACTGCAGAGAAGTATAAGGTACATGTAGATCACAGAAAAAGATATATCAGTTTGAAAATAGGAGATCAGGTGTGAGCTTATTTGAACAAAGGAAGGCTGCTTAAAGGCAAGTACACTAAGTTGTAGATGAGGAAGATTGGTCCTTGCCAAATCATCCATAAGTTTGAAGATAATGAATATGAAATCTCTCTACCACTTAATCTTGTTATTTCTCCTATTTTTAATGTTTGTGATCTCAATTCTTTGCAGGAAGCTGATGATGAACAAGTTGAATGGGTGAAGGACCTTCCACCTAGCCAACCACTCCAGTTGGAGAAAGTGCTGGATACTAAAGTGGTAAAACGGACCAGAAAGAACATCTATAAGGAATATCTGGTCAAGTGGAGAGGTTTACCAGACTTGGATGCCACTTCGATGGATGAGAAGACAATCATCAAGAATGGAACCACATTGTAAGAGCTACTCTCAATTAGGAACTTGAGTTCAAAACAACAAGGGGAGTATGGTGCAGGAGCACCCCAACAATGAAGCCCCTTTTCCATTTTTCATGTTTGTTGTAATAAAGATCCATTTTTGTAAGACCAATTATCAAGTTGGTACACCTATAAACTACTTGGTCAAACTTGGTCAACAGATCTATGGTAGAATATGAAGAGTCAATTTTGTGTGTATTGTGTGATTAGGGCTCATTTGGAAACCTTTGGAGTGCATAAAAATGCGTAAATGGTCGATAGAGCAAATGTTGCAAAAAGGTGTAAAAGTTGCACTATCAGCGTAACATATCCCGATAGAGTTGCCTTCTTGAAGAATTGTCATTGGGTATCGGTGTAGCTATTTTGAGCACCACTCGATAACTTGATGGAGCAACAACATTTTGAAGGAGTTTTCATCGAGTATAGGTGTAGCAGTTTGAGCACCACCGATAACCCGATGGAGTAGCGTCAACATTTCGAAGGAGTTTTCATCAGGTATCAGTGTAGCAGTTGTGAGAACCACCTAATAACCCGATAAAGTAGCATATGGAAGGAGTCAGCATCAGTGATCATAAGTCAAGGATCCTAACTTACCCCAATGACCCGATAAGTTAGCACACTTAGAGTTTTGGCATCGACTATTGGAGAAACTGTCTGGAAGTCATCTTGATGACCCGATAGAAAAGTGGACTTCTGTTCACATGTTATCGAGTATCGGCAAAGCACACTTGAATTTATCCCAAAGAGCCAATGGAAAAGCGCACCACCTTGAGGACATTTCATTGGACATCAGGTGGAGATTTTTTGAGCTACTCTGAAGACCCGATAGGAGCGCACTAGTGGTAGAGTTGTGATCAAACATCAGGAGAGCTATTTTTAAATTAACCCGATGACCTGATAGAACCACATGATTATAAAACATTTCATTGGGCATCAAAGGTCATGTTTTTGACCTATGTCGATGACTCGATGGAAGTTGACAACTACCAGGAAATATAACCGAAAAGGAATTCAGTCTCCCAAATCCTTCCAACGGCTAGACCGGATTGAATTTCAGTTGAGGACATTGGTGGAGACCTATTTGAACAAGTGTGAATAATTTGCAATAGGAACAGATTGATTCAATAAATGTAATGTGATCTTTTGGTGCAGACAAAAACATAGTTGCAAGTTTCACAAAACATCTTTTGGGTGTTGAAAATCAATAATTTGCATTAGTAGGACTTGGCATGGGCATGAAGGCTTAAATTGTGTAGTTCCAATTGTTCTAAAATTGGCTTAGGATTTGGGTGGACACATCTGAGTCAGAAATTCTTTTGTTCTAGTCTGACAACCAGGGTAAAGTGAAATAAGGGTTTCATCTAGCAATGGTTCTAACTTGAGATTCTTGCATTGGACCACATCGGCCATTAGGAGAGTTCAAGTTAGAGCAATGTACATTAGGAAACTGGTAGTCATCACTTAGGTTCCACACCATACCCTAGGCTAAGCATGTTGATGTGCTTGGTCTCAGAATTTAGGAAGTAGGAGTGCAGAAGGACTTTGGGAGTGGAATGAACCAACCCAAGGTTGGATTGTGTATGTAGGAGCCAACTTAGACCTAGACTTAAGGTTTATTTAGCCTTGTGAATTCATTTGCAATTTGTTGCTTCAAAACCAGACTTAGTTATCCCTATTAGGCCTATCTGGCTGAGAAGAGTTCAAAGGTGTGCCAAAGGAGTGGGAGCCTATCCTTTTTTGGAATCTGGAAGTACTCAATGAAGAGTAATCAGATGTGAAGGTTGTTCCCTTCATCCTTTGGAGGATTTGAGGCTGGTTTGCAGAAAATAGTGTTTGGAGGGCTACAAGATGAATTTAGTTTGGCATGACAATATTGTAACACTTGGGTGTTGTAGGTCTAGGAGCCATTGGGGATCAACTTGGTTGATCAAAATAAGTCTGAAACAAGATAGGTAACCCTATCCACTCCCTAAATCGAAGGGTTTGAGTATTTCCACATTTTGCGAATTTGGCTTGTCAGCCATTAGCCTTATCATGCTAAGTAAGGAGACATTGTTCACTAGGTCAGAGTGAACAAGAAGGATTGATCATCTGCAGAAGGTTGGATTTAGGGCATAATTGTGCTTCCCCTACCAACCTCTGTATCATTCATCCCATTGGCCACAATAGTGAAAGTATTCTTCCTCCCATCATGCACTTCTTATCTATCAAACTACAAGGCTCTACCCAACAAAAGGTGACAAATATCCATAGGCATAATATCACACAAGAGTTCATCATGATAATTCCCAATTTTCAATTTCACCAAACATTGTTCACTTTCTAACAACTTATGTTCATCCTGAATCCATGGTTTCTGATAAGGATTAGAGTGTTTCAATCTCTCCAATTTTAACTTATTCATCATTTCTTCTAAAACAAGATTATCTGAACTACCACTATGAATAACAACTTTACAACACTTACTGCATACCTTACATCTGGTATTGAACAAATTCTTCCTCTACAAGGGCTTTTCATCTCCTTTGGTATGACACAAAGCTCTCCTCATCACCAATAGTTCTCCATCTTCTAGTTTATTGTCTGATCCGATGGGGTTTTCTTCCACCACTGCTTCTCTTTTGGTAGTTTATATCTTCTTACACTTGAATGCATGATTCCTTCTCCTCCACACTTAAAGCAGGTTCTCTAAATGTCCTCTTGTCTTTTCTCCCAAAATTCTCATTTCGGTAACCATCTGGTTCTCTCCTCCGATAGAAATTTCTATCATCCTTTCGGTATAAATTACCTTCTTTGCTCACTTTATTGTCCTTGTTCTGATCTTTATTGATTCCTCTTCCTTTGGTATATCCTTTTCCTCCTTGAAATATTCCTCCCATAAACCTTCCACCTCTGCCTCTTTGCCTCTGCTCATGTCTTTTGTTTAACTTCTCTTCTGCCTTTAGGGCATACTAGTAGGCCTCTTCACTACTCTCCAATTTTACCATACTCAATTCATCTTGTATAGACATCGGCAATCCATTCAGATATCTTGCAACTTGTTCAAATTCATCAATAACATATCCAGATCTAATATTAAACTTGTAAAATACTTCGGTGTACTCCTTCACACTAGATTCCTTCTGTCTCAAATTTTGCGACTTCTGGAACATATCCACTTGATAATTAACCAGCACAAACTTTGAATTCAACTTAGAAATCATCCAATCCCATGTCTTAATATTTTCTTTACCTCTTCTCTATCTATCAACTTGCAAATTCTCCCACTAAAGAGATGCATGACCTTTCAACCGGGTATAGGCATATTTCACTTTCCTCTCTTCTGCAGTGTTTTCATAATCAAAATAATTCTCCATCTCTGAGATCCAATCCCTCAATTCATTTGTGTTGGCATTTTTTATGTTTATGCTATGATTGTCATTGATGGACACACACTTGCATTGAGATCCCCTTTATATGTATGAGTTAGAGCTCAACCAGTATCTGTTCCAACCGGTATGTTGTATTCTAGTCTTTAGACTATTGGTGATTTTGCAGAAAGTGTTTCCCGGTCTGAAGCGGCATGTCAGCCCCAAGCGGTTTGTAGATCTCAAGCGGTATGAGGGAGCAAAGCAACATAAAACATTCTTACCAGTCTTCATTTTTGTCAAACCGACAACCAGTATTTTGTATGAACCGGTAATACTTTGTGTTGAGTTACCAACTGACATTTTGTGATGAGTTACTAATCCACCGATTGTTTGATGGTGTCAACACATTGGCGGTGTTTCTTGTGTCATGTTACTGAGTATGTCTAGATTCATTGAATCTAGGAAATTGAAACGTAATCCTATTGGACTGACATGAAATCAAACTCCTTTAAAAGGACATCATGTCTAGGGTTTTAGATTATTGCTGAAAGGGTTTATGTTGTGACTAGGGTTTAAGGTGGTTGAGGAGTTGAAAAGAATATGAATGTGTAGAAGACTGAAGTAATGCAGAAGTACATTAAGAACGAGCTATCAAGGATCTAACCGAGCAGTTTGTGCTATTAGATAGATCAAACACTTGTTTATTACTCACATCTTTGACAAGTCTGTAGCCCTTAATCGGGTAGGCCCAAAAGACTTTTGTAAAATCCTCTAACAAGGTGGTTCACATCTGTGAATCTAAAATACTCTAGCAAGGTAGTCCTTGATTGGACTTATCTCCTAATAGAGATTGAGATTCCTAATAGGATCTGTTCTGGTCAAGAACATTGTAAGATCTTAACCAGTCTGACCTTAACCGGTCTAGTTCCTATTCTGCAGATAGTGACTTGTGAGTTCCATCTCATTGTGGTTTTTCCCATTTGGGTTTCCACATCAAATATCTTGTGTTATGGTTGTATTGCTTTTGTGGGTGAATGCTTTATTTGCATTTTGGTTTGCATGTGTGATAACTGGTCTGTCTGTTAAACTATTTTATCAGTTTATCTTCAGACTATTTAAGTGTTTTAGGGCAATGTTTTTTGGCATACTAATTCAGCCCCCCCCTCTTAGTATTCATCAATTGGTATCAGAGCCTACCTTTCTATAAGTTTAACCACTTGGAAAGAGATATGGGGGAATACACCTTGAGGGAACTTACTCACTCAGTCTGAGCAAGCTTATGATGATCTTATGGTCAAATACAAGGAATCTCAAGAAAAAAGGAGAGAACATGCAAAAAAGCTGATGGAGCTATTTGAAAATAGTTCTGCAGATGAAGCAGATATGAAAGCCATGATAGCAAAAGTAAATAAGCTAAATGATTCAAACTCCAATCTAAGAAAGGAGTTGGAAGGACTGACTATCCAGTTTAGTCAAAAGCTTGAGAACTGGAGGAAAGCTGAAGATCTGGTGAAGGACAGAGATCATGAGATCTCCAAGTTGAAACAAGAGATTAGTGCACTGACTACTCGCCTTCATGAGAGAAAAATGGAAGAAGAAGGAGTACAAGATGAACTGAACATAGCCATCTCTGAAAATACAAGCCTAATGGAGACAAATACTGCTATTTCCAAAGAACTCTCTGAGTCAAAGGAAATACTTGCTAAGTTCAACAAGAGCACTGTTAAGCTAGAGCAAAAGCTTGAGTCATCTAGACCGGCAAAGAATACCAATGGACTTGGTTTCTCTGGTCATGAGGAAGGAGAATTCTCAAGAACAAATGCTGAAACATCAAAGAAGCTACCGAAATTCAAAGGAAAAGGTAAGCAAAAATTCAAACCTGTATGCTTTGACTGTCTTAAAGAAGGACATACTGCCAATGTATGTAGGAGCAATGCCTACAATAATTTTGCTTACTTTATTAACAATACACCTAGATCCAATAAGTTCAATGGTCATTGTTATGCATGCAACAAGTTTGGGCATAGAGCATTTGAATGTAGGTTTGTCATGAACAACATCAGAAGATATCCTCAGAGGATCCAAGGAGCTGGTCCGAAATCTTTTGTGAACTGAAACCCCAACCGGTTTATTGCTTACAATTATCAGTCAGGTAACAATGGTTATCAATCGGCAACCAGATGGAGAGAAAATTGTTGGGTTTGTCATGGTCATGGTCACACTGCTGCTACATGCAGAAGGAAGAATGGAAATATGAATAATGGACCTTGGAGAGCACCTGGAATGATTTGCTATCATTGCAACAAACTGGGTCATGTGACAAGATTCTGCAGAAGCAAAAAGAGTGTATCTAATGATATACCGGTCACTTTGGAAGCAGAAATTGATGTTGAAATAGTTCAAGCGGACATGAACAAAACCTAGAGGAAGAAACCAACAATGTTGGAAGAGGAACCGGTTTCTGCACCTAGTGTGGAAATATTGGAACCGGCAAACTAAGCTTCAAAAGGCTTAGGGGGAGCAAAAGGTGAAATGTTTTCAAACCCCCGGTTTACACCGGTAAAAGACCTTAACCAGTATGTGATACCTGTCGCTTGGCAGAAGACCGAAAATGGTAAAAAGGAAAATTAGGGTTTACACCCTAATAGAGGAGCATTAATGGCGGTAGGTGAGAGACATGTGTAAAAGCATTTTTCAAATCATTTCTCACTATCTGTTTTCGAGTGAAGAAAAGTTTTTCAAAGAGAAGAGTGAAGAAAAGGCGATTTGAGCTGCGATTTCAAGAAATTGACAAATCACGAATGAGATTCAAATTCAAATTGCAAACGATCAAGTGGAGAACACAAAGTGATGATTCAGCAACTGACAGAGTGTGGAGTGAAGGAGAATCAGAAAGCCCTAAATTCGTGTTTTAAAGGTATTTCTCGAGTTCTTAAAATATTCTACAATGGCTTCCGCATCTCATACCAGTTCTAGTGCATCCATTGAGTCTGAAAGTTTCATTCAAAGGAAGTCAAAGTATAATGCCCTATTACAAGTTCCAGCTGGAGTGATAGTAGAAGAGGGAATTTTTGACTATATTGATTGCAAGATTGAAGACCTAGGGTCTCTAGCCATCCACTCCCAACTAGGTCTGTTTTGTGGAAAGGATAAGAAAATCAAACTGGAATACAGTATCTTAGGGAAGAAGAAACTCCATAATGTTGTATACTTTCTGGAAGACTTTACAGAGGATCATATTAGGATCATTTTGAGCAGAGTCCATGGTGACAAGATGTACCTGGAGAGGATGCATGATATCACACCATAGGCAATTCATGTAGCCACCGGTTTTTGCAACACATGGGAAGTGCTAGCCCTAAGGACAATAAGCAAAACAGAAATGTCAAGGCTCACTAGTTCAGTGAGCGATTCATGAGACATGACTGTCAACTCCATCAAGGATGATCTAGTTAAGTATGCCTGCATGGTGATAGGCTACTGAACATTCTCTGCCAACAGAATTAACTTTGTATCTGCTGCAATGGTAAATGCCGCTTACCGAATGATTAAAGAGGATGCATCATTTGATTGGTGCACTGGTATGCAGAGGCAACTTCTATCTAATATGAAGTCAATCAAACAAGATAATGCATTGAGATTCAAGTTCGGACAACTATTGGTTGGGTTGTTCTTCTATTTCCAAGGCTACTTTCCTGGAGTAGGAGATGTCCAGTGGTCTCCTGACCAACCGGTAACCAAGCAGATCAAGGAAAGCATTCAAGCAATCGGAATTGGTTACCCTAATGTGTTGAACAAGTATTTTGATGAGTTCAGATGGAAAATGAGTCAAAGGATGAGGATCTCAGGTGACATCGTCAATAAATATGAAGATGACATCTGTTTCACCATCTAGGTGGACAAATGCTTAATGGAGGCTGTTGAGCCTAGAATGGAAGAAGTGGAGCCAATGGGTTATGAGGTGATGTATGATATGCTGGAAGGGTATGCCTCAACCCTTATTGCCTCACCTCTTGATCCTAAGGCAAAGAGGACTAGAACCTATCTGGAAAGGATTGCACCGATCGAGGAACCCTCTGTTAAGAAAGGAAAAGAACCGGTAGAAAAGAAGGCAAAGGCAGTGCCTGTAGCATCAACACCAGCTACTACTGAAACTCCAAGAGTGACCAAGTGGTCACCTGCAAAGAAGAAACCGGAAGTGGCACCAGCAAAAGTCTTTGAAAGAAAAAGGAAGACTAAGTCAAATGAACCAGACTCTGAAGAGACTGAGTTTGAGGAGATGCCAAAGAAGGCCAGATAGACGAAGAAGATGAAGAAGAATGAACCGGTAGCATCTGCACCAGTAAATATTGATATCTCCTCATATAAACCTTTGACACATTGTCAAAGAACAATAAAGAATATTAGGAGAAAATTACTTCATGACTTAGTAGATTATTATGATGATTTTAGTGATGAGTAGAAAGAAGATGTACTATAGGAGATTATTATTTATAGTGTTCCATGGATGTTGGGAACAAGGAGATGGGGGGATGCAGGGATGGGCTTCAGGGATGGGGGGAAAAAGGGAAAAAGTTTTGGGGACGGGGGGACTTGGGCCTGGGAGGGGGAAACACGTTTCCATGGAACACTGATTATTTATTTGTGTAAGAATGACCGGTTGCTATCAGAGATTAAATCTTAGACACCGGATTCCTTATATAAGGCATTAGATAATAAATGGCGCATTGCCATAGAAAAAGAATAGGAGATTAGGGAGAAAGTCTTTGCACAGTACTTTTTCGACCTCTCAAACTTAGAATTATTTGATGTTTTGGACCAAAATAAAGGACTCTTCTTCACAAGGAGAAGAAGACTCTGGCTGTTAGAGGGAAGAGTTGATGATGTTAAAAAAGACACTCATCAGTATATGGATCATGCTATCCATGCTCACAAAGCATGTATGGCCAACCTGCAAGTGGAAAAAGAACCAGTTATATCCAAACCGGATGAAGTTTTTGATGAAGAAGGAAACCTAGTTGAAGAACCAATCGACACTATTGATTTCAATGCTCTGGACGTAGAAGATGTCACTTAGGACATAACTTCTGAGGGAATAGGACAGGTACAATAGGCCGAACAAGGCAGTGAGCAAGCTGAGGACAGACAGGAAGTGGCTAAGGAACAGGCAGAGAAGAAGAAGAGGGATGAAGATAGAAAAAGCAGAAAGAGGAAGAGAAGAGAAAAGAGGAAGAGGAGAAAAGAAAAGATGAAGAGAAAAAGAACCAAGAAGATGAGAGGAAAAAGAAAGAAGAAGAGGATAAGGAAGAAAAGAAGAAGAAGGAAGAGGAAAAGAAGAAGAAGGAAGAGGAAGATAAAGAAAAGGAAAAGTGGAAGGAAGAAGAGAAGAAGAAGAAGGAAGAGGAAGAGAAAGAAGAGGTGAAGAGGAAGGAAGCTGAGAGGAAAAATAAAGAAGAGGAAGACAAGGAACAAGAAAAGAAGAAGGAAGTAGAGAAAAAGAAGAAGGAAGAAGAAGACAAGGCAGCGGAGAAAAGAAAAGCGGAGAAAAAGAAAGCGGAAGAGGACAAGGCAGTGGAAGTGGTGAAAAGCACATAGATGGAGACTCCGAAGGCAACTGGGAGTCAAGCCAAACCGGCTGATATCACCAGTCCTATCGATCTCTAGTCTGCAAGTGAATTGGAGCTAATACAGAGCATCAAGGTTGCTCAAGAGCGCTTAGAAATTATTCAAAGGAAAAAGGAGCAAGATATAATTCAAGCGGCTGTGGACACCCTTACCGGTTTGATCCCCAGTACCAGTCTTCCCAACACTGAATCATCACTAGCAAAGCTTAAGCTACTATGTATAGTAGTGGATGATCAGGTGCAGAGCTTGGAAGAAGCAGCTGAGGCAAATGTCAAGAAAGAGCATCGAAAGGCTCTTAACATTACTCTGGTGAAGAAGTTGAATGAACTCCGGTCTGAACTGCTGAAAGACCAAAAGGATATAAGGGACGCTTTGGATGAGGGAAGTCTGCTACTAAGCAAAATTTATCAACCCCATCTATTCTACGATGATGTGCTAGCTCAAAAGGAAAATCTTCAAACGAACTTATAGTCTTACTTGAGCACATTTAAGCCACCTTATGATTCCTTTGCAACTTATGGGCAAACCGTTCACCGGTTTCACATCCAGTCAGCCAAAATGGAGCAAGAGATCAGCACACGGTCTAGAGATTTGCAGGAGCTTCAACTGGTTCTACTCCCACGTTTGCAAATTCTTCAGAAGTGTCATCTGAACCTGGATGCCTTGATAGTTACACAGGAAATGAGCACAGTTGATGCCATGGAAGAATAGGTCTCCCAGATGCAAACAGAGAAAGAAGTGGCCACCTCCCTACTTGAGTCTTGGTCTCTATCAATGAAACAATTTTTGTAGGACTATAAATCGGTTTTTGACAAGTATTATTCCTTGTTGTCACAAACTTTTATTATTTTAATATCAAATGGAAACAAGGTTGTTCAGCGTTACTTTGTCATTGTTGGCAAAGGGGGAGAAGTACTCTATCTATTTTGAAGAAGTATAGGGGAGAAGTATCTGGCTTTAAAATTTTGCTATATGCTTTGATAAATGCTATATGCCTTAATATCTCAATGTTTATGCTCTATATGCAAAATTGCTATACATTGTATTGATTAAGGGATAGTGTATATGCTTAGGGGGAGCAATTTTGTTAATGGCATGTTTTTGTTGTAAAACACTTAGATGTCAAAATTTTATTTTCCTAAGTGTTGCCATCAATGCCAAAGGGGGAGATTGTTGGCACTTTTGATGTTTATGTTGTGATTGTCATTGATGGACACACACTTGCATTGAGATCTCCTTTATATGTATGAGCTAGAGCTCAACCGGTATCTGTTCCAACTAGTATGTTGTATTCTAGTCTTTAGACTATTGGTGATTTTGCAGAAAGTGTTTCCCGATTTGAAGTGGCATGTCGACCCCAAGCGGTTCATAGATCTCAAGCGATACGAGGGAGCAAAGCGGGATAACACATTCTTACCAGTCTTCATTTTTGTCAAACCGGCAACTGGTATTTTGTATGAACCGGTAATACTCTATGTTGAGTTACCAAATGACATTTTGTGATGAGTTTCCAATCCACCGATTGTTTGATGGTGCCGACACACTAGCGGTGCTTCTTGTGTCATGTTATTGCGTATGTCTAGATTCATTGAATCTAGGAAATTGAAATGTAATCCTACTGGACCGACATGAAATCAGACTCCTTTAAAAGGACATCATGTCTAGGGTTTTAGATTATTTCTGAAAGGGTTTATGTTGTGACTAGGGTTTAAGGTGGTTGAGGAGTTGAAAAGAATATGAATGTGTAGAAGACTGAAGTAATGCAGGAGTGCATTAAGAACGAGCTATCAAGGATCTAACCGAGTAGTATGTGCTATTAGATAGATCAAACACTTGTTGATTACTCACATTTTTGACAATTCTGTAGCCCTTAACTGGGTAGGCCCAAAAGACTTTTGTAAAATCCTCTAACAAGGTGGTTCACCTCTGTGAATCTAAAATCCTCTAGCAAGGTAGTCCTTGATTAGACTTATCTCCTAACAGAGATTGAGATTCCTAACAGGATCTGTTCTGGTGAAGAACATTGTAAGATCTTAACCGGTCTGGTTTCTATTCTGCAGATAGTGACTTGTGAGTTCCATCTCACCGTGGTTTTTTCCATTTGGGTTTCCACATCAAATATCTTGTGTTATGGTTGTATTTCTTTTGTGGGTGAACGCTCTATTTGCATTTTGGTTTGCATGTGTGATAACCGGTCTGTCTGTTAAACTGTTTTACCAGTTTATCTTTAGACTGTTTAAGTGTTTTAGTGTAGTGTTTTTTGGTATACTAATTCACCCCCCCCCCTCTTAGTATTCATCAATTTGAATCTAAGTTCCCATCATATTTCGATGGGGTATAATGAGGTGTAGTATTCACCCTACTCAAAACCCTCAAAAACTTTTCCTCATTTGGATCAACTACCGGTGGATTTTCTTGTTCTGATGGGGCTTCTTCTCCTTCATTTTCACTTATATCTTCAATATGTTTGCCTATTCTCTGGGCTGTCTCCATGGCTTCTAATTAGGCTTCTATTCCTCACAACATATCCATCACAGTAGGGTCTGCATTCCCATGTGCTCCACCATTCCTAGCTCCTCTTCGCTCCATCATTCATGCTAGTCCTCTGCAACTATAGGTCGGATCCAGAATCTGCCACCCTAAAACAAAATTTTAGGACACACAACCTCTGGAATGAAAATTCACTCTAATACCACTTGAACCAGTCACCTGTGAGGAGGGACCTCAAAGAGATCAATATGGACCGGTCAACAAGAGTAAACATAGTGGAAACACAAAATCTATGATGGAGGCAATGCAAAACAAATTGTTTTATTTCATGAAAATTGATTACATCCAACCAGTAACAACCGGCTCACAACATACTGGCTCACAGGCCTGGTAGAATAGGTCACAATTAGGACCTTGAATCTTAAGATATATATTCTACGTAGAGTCTAGCTACTTGGTTCTCTCATTGATTACATTATAATGCACAATTACAATTATATATATATATATATATATATATATATATATATATATATATATATATATATATATATATATATATCGATCCAAAGGATCCAGTCGGCCCAAAATGGATCAAAACCCAAGGAACAAGACCTAACATGCAAAATAAACAAGGTCGGCCTCTACCAATCTGCCAAGAGATTCCTCCAGAAAATCCAAATGATGAAACATAGATCAAGGGAAAAGGTTGGGGCTATGCCAAGGAACATCAGAATCAACGCCCAAGGCTATGCAAGGTTTGAAATGGGTTCTGGTAGATCACCAAAGTAGGTCCAAGCAATCGGTAACAAAGGATTGTCAACAGGTAACAAGAAACTATCATGGAAATCGGTAGCGATATCTTGCCAAAAAGTGATCCAAATGCGATGCGGTTTGGAAACAAGAAATATGATGAAGTCTTCAAGTACAATCCAACTCCACAGGATCTGGTGAGCCAAAACAGGGACACACATAAAGGAAAATTGAAACTACAAACATAAAGGAAAATGTTTTTGGTTGATGCAAGATTGCTATGAACCGGGGATGCTCCTGCATCAGTTCTGTAATTCCTTCAGGTGTTGGTGCACCTTGGAAATAAGCTTAAAATGTTGCAAACATTGTTATTCATATTGTGAGTTAGATTCTCACCATGGTTTTTCCCAATTTGGGCTTTCTAGATATATTTGGTGTTCATGTGTGTCATGGTTGATGCTTATGTGCTAATGATTAATGTGTTATTTCTAATTAAGTTATTGTTGTTTATTAATAATCTATTTTGAAGTTCTTGACTAATTCACCCCATTTCTCAGTCTTGGTGAATGTTCAAAATCTCCTATATCATTTGTGAGTATTTTGGCTTTTAGCATACTTATTTTCATCACCACAATAATCCTAGTCTTCCTCTAAGCTACTCCATTTTTCTATGGAGTATAGTTGGTTGTCAACTCCTTCTTAATGCCTTGGTTCTTGTAAAAGTTTATAAATTCATTATAGGTATCCTCTTCCTCTCTATTCTATTAGAGGACCTTGATGAAATGTCCACTTTCATTCTCATCTTGGGCTTTAAACACTTTAAAAATCTTAAAATCTTCTAATCTATGTAACAAAAAAATAATCCAATCTTTCAACCATTATTATCAATAAATATTAATTAAATATTGATTCAAGTTCCTATTGTCAGAGTTTGTATAGAGCCACATAAATCTATATGCACTAGCTCGAATAATGTTCTTGATTTTGTCAAATTATTTGATTGAAAGGTACCTATGTTATTTTCTTAAGATGTATGCTTTACATCTACTATTTGACTCTACTATGTTTGGTAAACCCCCAACCATAGCCTTCTTCGATGAAAGACTCAATCTAGAATAACCTAAATTTCTATACCTTAGATGCATGGCTTTGAAGGTTCTTAAATGATCATCTTGAAGATAGATTGCTGCCATAGTATTGGACATATGCCATGCATGGTAGTAGCAACTACAAATTGAGCTGATAAAACAATTTTTTTCTTCAAAAGAAACATTTTTTTTTGTCATTGGCACTGATATCCTATTCTTTATCCCATTCATGTCAAATATGATGCATTCATCTTTTTCTATTAGCATTATGTGACCTTTTTGGACCATTTGTCCAACACTCAAGAGGTTGTGTTTTATACCTATGACAAAATAATTATTTTTACATCCATTATTCATATACCACACTTTAGTGTTCTTGTGCTCACTAATGTTGCACATGATGAAGGTCTTTGACTAATTATCTTCTATTACGTTTTTATCAACTACATTTACACTTTGTTTTGATTGCTCATGTTTCTTTTTCTAGCATTCATTTCGTAATGGCCATACTTGTGGCAATAATGACACTTAACATTGCTCTTGTCATACCTTTGGCTCGAGACTAATACTATTTTGTTTTTGGCTCTAGAGGTGAACTATGTACTACTTTCTTCCTCTTGGTTGTTCATCCATCTAAAGCTATCTATTCTAGAGGTAACCTGTCCATAGTTACTTCTACTTCTAGCTCTCGAGATCCGCTTGAAGCTATTTCTACCTCTGCCCCTACCTCTTGTAATGCCCTAAACTTTGAATGTCTACTCTTTGGTAGGAGGTGCAAAGCTGTTCAAGCATTAATCATGGATTTTTAGAAATTTCATCAATTCGTCCACTGTCATAGTTAAGAGGTCCTTAGCCTCTTCTATTGGAGTTACTATTAGGTCAAATTTTGAAGGCAAACTTTTGACGATTTTTTCCATAATCCTATGCTCCTCCATGGTTTCCATTTTTTCTCAACTAATTTATCAATGCGGAAACTGTGAAATTATGAAATAGACTCACCGTCCTTCAATTGCAAGTATCAAAATCTCCGAAGAACTTGGTCAAGCTTAACTACTTTTACTTTATTAGTTCTTTTATTCCTAGTTTGGAGGATTTCCCAAGTCTCCTTTGCATAGTTAGTTGTTAGTATTCTAGGGAATGCTGCCTCTATTAAGACTGCCTCTATCAAATTTAAGGCTTTTGCGTCTTTCCTTCTTGTCTCCTTCAATAGATTCTTTTGGTTATTTGTGAGGGCTACATAAGTTGCTAGGTAAATCACATCTATGAATCCATTAACCACAAGCTCCCATAAGTCATTTGCAACCATGATGGTTTTCATTTTCTTCGCTCACATATAAAAGTTTTATCCATTAAAAAATTGTGGATACTTCCAACTTTCGATGTCTTCTCTAGCCATGTTTGACACAAATAAATCTCTAAACTCAAAAAGCTATGACTCAAAACACTCTAAAACAGAGGGTTCTGAAATGAATTCCAAATTAAAAAGACAGAGACTGCCACTCTGTTACCAAACAGTTTGCAATGAACTGAATAAAATGAACCACATAGACTAATGGAGGCAAACAACAATTTTATCAACAAAATAATGCTTGCAAAATTCTCAAATTTAGATTACAAAATGTTTACAGATTTTTTTACTACTGATATACATGAACTGGTTTTTCTACAACTATCTAGAGCTGTTGTGTATGATTGTTTCCTACAGTTGTCTAGAGATACTTTATACAACTGATTTTTCCAACTGTCTGGAGCTGTTGTATAACTGCTCTTTCTGGAGCTGCATGCTGTTCCTTTAGAGATACTTTATACAACTGATTTTTTCAACTGTCTGGAGCTGTTGTATAACTGCTCTTTCTGGAGTTGCATGCTGTTCCTTTCTTCCTCTGGAGTTGCCTGTTGCTGCAAAACACTCCTTCCTCTATTCTCCTTCACAAACTGTGCTGCTACGACTTCTCTTGTTTCTACTCAACACACTAAATATTCTATTTTTCTTTCCCATTTTTTTGTTTTTCACATTTCAAACTCACCTACCTACATTAACCTTCCCCCGCAAATACACTTGCTCATAAAAAACTCAAATTTGGACATCAGAAACAGTGCCTCAAAAATCAGTGTGTGTTGGTGGTTGCAGGAGGAATGTGGAGGCAAGACCCAAAAAATCAGAGGAATATAGTATTTCCTGCAACTATGTTTGCAGGAAGTATGCAATTTAGGTGCAGATGGTCATGATGTCTGACAGGGTACTCTAAACTGCCACAGAGTTTAGTAACACTGATTTCTTCTGGACCAGGCTTGGATATTGTTCTAGTGTGTACGACTGGTGGGGAAATGGTGAAGGGACTAGCACATACTACATGTCAATTAATTAGGTAGTCGCTGGGAAGTTAATCACTAGCTGACAAACTTGTTTGTAACATTAGTAAATTCTGGTTGGAATATGCAAGTTAGTGAGCATGTACAATGGTACATATAAAAATAGATATCAAATCAAAAGTCAGTTTTGAAATGTATTTACTATTTAATTGTGGTTTGGGGATGCAACGCTTCAGAGTTTACTGAAACTCTTTCTCATATTCTGTTTTTTCTTATCATTCCATTAGACTCATGCTCATACATGATCTGGTATTTTTTCTAACTCAAACTTGAAGCATGGAAAGACCCTTTACAGAACCAAAATCAATGTCTGCCCATTTATCTCAGACCACAAAGAGCATACATCACAGATGCTTACCGAATTATCAGAAGTATCTCATCATTCCTCTGTTATATCTTATTTCAAACGCAGATATGTCACAGTAATGTAAAATTTTTAAATTACTCATGAACTAAAAACAGAAATCTCAAAATGTAAATCTCCCCTTTTACATTAGTTTTTATTATTGTTATTCAAGCAGACACCACACTGCATCCTCTATCAGTTTTCACATTTCACTCAAATTCAAGAAAAACGTTCTGATAACAATAAAATTTCCTAGAATAAAATTTATCGAGCTCATAAAAAGGCTATTTCAAAGACTAGCCTGGACTATGGATAATTAATCAGTGTTTTTTATTTTTTCATCATCTGGTTGAATATGACTGTCAGAAGCTGTTTAGGTAATAGATTTTGTTGTCAATGAATATCTTTCATCATTGAGATGTTTGTTTTCTTGAGGTTGGAGTAACTGGTCAACAGTGTCACATAAGTTGTTTTCAACAGAGTTTCCCGACATACATTCTGAATAAAAGCTAGATTCCTTCTCAAGAAAAGGAGTCCGAAATAATAATTTTCTATCAAACTTGAGTTAAAAAATGCTCAATATGTGAAATCATAGATTGGCTCTGCATTGTTTTCATCTGTATTTCATGCAATAAAGACACCATGTTCCTTTCCTGAGCAGCAACAGTATATGGAAACAATTTTAAAACTATAGGATATGAGACGTGAACCCTTAGAGTACGTACACAAAATATTTGGGCAGTAAAATAATCTTACCTGTTTGCAAGCATTTCTGTAAGAAGCTAGTCAGGGCAATCCTTCTTTAGCTAAAGCGCTTCACAAGAACAGCTGTCATTATCACTACAATATTTAATCCTCTGTATAATAGCCTTATTCACTTCAAATTTCGAGGACAAAGATTGAATTGCACAGAGATGTGAATAATTACTGCATTGAGAATTCCTAATCTGTTTAAGGGGTGGTGATTTTTTCAAACAAATGTCTATGGTGCTTCCCTCCTTAATGTTATCGCCACTGCCTACTATGGGTCATATTGGCAAATCATGGAAGAACCCAATCTGTGTTGAAGACTGAACTAAATAGCTTTGATATATCAATACATAATTACCATCTAAGAAATTTACTAGTTGTTATTGGAAGAGAAGAACTAATAAAATAATAATGCAAACGGAGAAAAGAAACCTGGAATGATGCCTTCATTTTTAGGTTCGCATTATCTATCCATCATTCCTTTCCCTTAGGGTTTGGGTGTTTTTATCAGCTCTGCGCATTGCCTTTGCAGAGTCATTGCATCTTGCCCTTGGAGAATCACTGTGCAGCACTTTCCATCCATTATCTGTTGTCTCCACAAGTGCTTTAGAGGTGGAGATCTTGCACGATTTCAATTATATTGCTTCAACCATGGGCGCCTCAATGCAATCAAAGCTCTGTGGAATGAACCTACATTTCACAATGCACTCCCCACTTGCAATTCCAGACACCAGAGTTATGATAGTATTTGCAATTTCCATGCCGCTGCCTTTGCACACATTGTATTCATTTAATAACCACTCTCCTTTCAGTGCTCCCTAACTTATTTACGGCATCGTTGCCAGAATCGTCCTGCTAATTTCTGAATCCATGATCATTTCTTCATCAGTAAAATAGTCCGCGATCAACCCATCACAACTCTTCTAAAATCTTCATTGTGCCTTCATCTCCGCACTTAACGCCAGCAGAATCCACAGAGTTCTCCAGATCCGCCATTAGAAGCTGTATCAACAGCACGCGCCCTTGAACCCGTGACCTTCTTCCCCACCAAAGAACGTACAACCTAAACAAAGAAATCTTACTTCCATGTGGTATTGGCCTCAATTTGCAAGAGTATTCTCGTTAAAATGTTCCTAAAATCTTAAAAACCTGGTACATTCCATCTTGATAATTTGGCCTTATGCACGCAAAAGTGTAGCCGCCTCTTTGTGTGAGCTATTTGAAAGAGTGCCACAACAAGTGTCGTCATCTCATAGAATGGAAACAAAATGGATTTGTTGAAGAGGCTTTAGAAACTCTAGATTCAAGACAAACAGTAATGCCAGTAAGGCATCAATTGTTGCACTGAAAGAGAAAAAAATGCTCCCGTCCTCCAAATTGTTCTACGATTATATGCAAGTGAAAGCCTTTAAAGCATCCAACTCAGATTATGAGGATCCTATGTTGTAATTTACAAAAGAGAAATATATAAAATGGCATGCTTTTATGTTGGCCATCTTTGTCATCAATAGTAGGGCAGCTACAGCGATGGTGAAAGAAAGAAAAGCCCAAGATCAATTGAATAAATATAAAGTGGCCCTTTCGAATACAAATGAAAAAGATTCCGTTAAGTAGATAAACAGTGATCTGTTCGATCTATGAATCACTTATTAGATAAACATATAATACATATATATAGGAATATCAGAAGTTTCAAAAGGTATCTTCTTTAAAGCGATGCAAACTTGAGTATGATTAGGTCTTGTGTGTGTTTTAAAGCATCAAAGTGACATATATTAGGTAAATTATGTACATCATTATAATAAATCATAAGATTTAAATTGTAATTTATCATATTGATTTCAAATTCAATAATAAAAGAGTGGTTTTGGTAAATGTCATATCTTATTTTATAGATAATAAATTTTGTATTGTTTTTTTTTATGTTTGTAGACTGATAGTATAGATAAATATATTTGGTAGGTTATTGCTAGGTTGCAAGAAGCATTCACTTAGATTAACTCTTTGAAATTAAACAATGAACAAAAGAATAAAAATCAATTATGTATGTGTTTCTATAATGGATATGTAATGTTAGAGCATGTTATTTAGAGTACCAATAGAAATGTGTAAGATGAATAAACTTTCTTTAAGATTTGATTAGAAAAAATGCCTCAAATGTCTATAAATACAAGAATATAAATCCCACAAAATTTTACTTAAAAAGATTTTAGAAAAAATGTTCAAACTCAAATTTAAACTTTTAGTAATAAAAAGAGCAATAAATCAAAGATGGATTAAGATAATATGTAAATAAGGGTTCTTCCCATAGTGTATTGGTTTTGTTGTTGTGATCACCAAAGACTAAACCCCCCTTGGCCATTGTGATTATGGGCTTGTGTCTTCCTTGATCCAATGTGCTCACATGTTTGAGCCTGAGCATTGCTACATGGGGATGTTGTTCCCTATTGGTGACCTCACCAGTTCATAGCTTTGGGTCAAAAGTGTTTCATGTGGAGCCACAGGGTATGTTGTGCTAATGTCAGTGGTCACCAGTTCGTGTTGATGATGATATCTTCAATTTGACGGAGTTTTGAGATAGTGTTTTAAGTGAGATGTGCTTGCCATGATATTGGTTGCTTGACATAATAGTTTAAGGACATTTTCATGATTAGGAGATCTTGTTCATTTCAATTCAACTATTGCTTTCTTTATCGAAAGATAGTGAACTTTTCTTGGCATCTTTTTGTATCTTTCCTTGAGACAACATGTCTTTGTCTTGCAAGTCATTTGTATTTTGTTCTAAGGTTGTGTACCTTATTTTTGTAAGTCCTCTTAGGGGTAGTGACTTTCAAAGTCACTATTGTAATAAATTGCATTCATATTGTGAGTGTGATTCTCACCATGGTTTTTGCCTACTTATGGTCTTCCATGTAAATCTGGTGTTCATGTGTTGGTTATACCTTGTGGTTTTATGATTTATTAATGTAGTAATTACATAGTTGTGGTTTGAAGTTTAAAATATAAAAAATTAAGTATTTTTGACGTCCAAACTGATTCAACTCCCCTCTTAGTCATGTGGTGTGTTCAACATGGATATCTATATTCCTTAATATATGAAAATAAAACTATGTAACATCTTAAGGGGGTATATTCTTTAAGAGATGAAAATTAAACTATGTGATATGTTAAAGGGGGGCATGTAAGGCCTCCTCATTTCTTATGCTTAGTGTCACTATAGAACCCATTTTTCAGTCTCATCTTAATTTCTACTTGGTGCACAGATACAACACCCATTTTGTAATTGCATTTAAAAATTACCTAGCAAATAGAAGTTTTGTTTTGTAATCTTTGCATTTGGTGCATATTGTAGCACCCATTTTACAGCTACCATTTTGGATTACCTAGTGAACAAAGGTTTTGTTTAGTAATATTTGTGTTGGGTGCATCCTAGAACACACATTTTGTATTTGTACTTTTACATTATCTAGAAAATAGATATTTTTCTTTGTAGTATTTCTTAGCATGGGTTAACTAGCATAACACACCTTTCTAGTCTTATTTGAGTCTCCATGATATAACATGATTCATACACCATAACATACCTTCTCTCTCTCTTTATAATGTAGCATAACATAACTTGCTAGCCAATGGCCACTTGCCAAGATTGGTCTACAGACGGAGGTCCAAGATGTCTCTGATTCGGAGATGGACCTAGACAATAGTGGGTTTCCTGCTGATGACCCTGAATATGAACCTATGGAGGAAAAATACAAGATGGTCACTCTTGAGATGCTCGACAGCAAGTAAATACAAAACCACTAGCAAGTTGATCTACAAAGCCAAACCCCTCACCAAAAATAAAAAGTTGGTGGCGAAGTATCACAACCCGAAGATTACGAACCAAGGGATTAAACTAGACAATCCCTATCAATGTCTAGAAAGACAATCAGGGGAAAGATGGTATTATGATGAATCTTGTCATGGAAGCCCCTAGAAGCCAGGAGCACTACTGGAAGTGGGTCGAGCATGAAATCAATACCCTCAAGATGGGGGTTAAAGAAATAATTGACATTTTCGCTACTTCCCCAGAACCCAGCAAGCCATAAAAACTCATGATCATGACTCAAAAACTCTCTCAGAATGTGGAGGTTATGAAATGTAACCATGAACAAAGGATTGATAAGCTGGAACAATCCATGGTTGAGATTAAGAAAAATCTCAAGAATCTGGTCAACATTAGTAAAGAAGCCATGAACAATAACATTGAGGGGCTGGAAAAGATTAATGAGGTGGTTGCTGATTATAGATCCTTCCATAGTGACCTGGTGAAAGAACTTGGTGTAGATGATGTGGCTGCTAGAGACACCAAAACCATGGGACCTAGTTCCAGAACCAAGAGCAGAAGCAGCAACAAGGGTACCTCTAGATTCATCATGGAGGAGCTTGAGGAAATCAACAAGATTTACATCCAAAAGAACAAGGATTTGCTGCTCTCTCTTAACTGAGAGCTTTTTTGCTTCGGCATGTTTGTTTGTGTTTCTTTTGTTTTTGTTTCTGCTCAGGGTTGTTCCCTTGTTTTGTTGTCGTTTCTTGCCGGATTGGCTGTTGGCCAGTTGTTGTAAAACTTTAGGTTTTGAGTCCTTGTAAAACCTGTTTATCCTTATCAAAAACTTGCTAGACAATGGAATCCATGATGCAAGCATAAATCGCCCAACATAATAAACCTTGTTGGCTAGTGTAATTTATGGTTCAAAATTTTCACATGGACCCATACCATAATATATCTTGCTACTTTTTGGATTGTGGTTTCTTGACCAGTCAACTAATGTATTCTCTTTCTCTTTGGATAAGACTACTTGTGCTCTTCAAATAATATTTTAAGAATGGTATTATCAATTGAGACATTTTTATTGTCAAGGTATCTTCAACTAGTTGACTTGAAGCCTTGTTTTAGTAGTATAAGCTTTGTGTTTCTTTTGTTGATTTTTTTTCTATTTTCCTTTTGTTTTTGTTTTTTTTTCTTTTGTGTTGTCTTGTGTTTTGGGAATTCTTTCTTGGATGTTATTGTGTGAGTTAAGATCCTAAGACTAGGGGCTTGTACTCTTAAACTCAATGGCATCTCTCTCTCTCTCTCTCTCTCTCTCTCTCACACACACACACACACACACACACACACACACACACACACACACACACACACACACACACACACACACACACACACACACACACACACACACACACACACACACACACACACACACATGAGTATGAGCCTATTTTCATACTCTTACTAAAGTAGGGGATAAATGAAGTGTCATAAATTATAACCCATTTTCAATTTCATGCTTCTTTTTGGGCCATTGTTTTAGTTTTCTATCTCATAGCTCATTTCAAGCCTATTTCTACCCTTGTTGCAACCAAACTATCATCATATACTGATGAGGTGACTAGATCATATTTCCAAGGTATGTGCACTCGGCCTAAAATAATGAATACAATGTAATACCTATATAAAGGTATACTCTCTCTTTAATGTTAATCTAAGAACTATCAAGCACTTTCCATTAGGAAGCATTGTTGAACATGTATGTTTAGATCTGAGCATTATGGAGCAACAAGCTATACCATCCTACATGCAAGAGTATTTTCTTTTTTCATCTTGTTGTTTATTGTCATGCCATTTTTATTGACACAACTCTTAAAAGAAATTATCCAAAGAGTATTTCATCACCATCAAATTATCAAACCTAAGGTAATATCATTTCACTTAACATTTCCTTAATATTTTCAACCTCTTCCCTACTAGAGGTAATCTCTCTTCTAATCATCATTGTTGTAGTGAAGGTCAATACCTATCACAATTTTGAATTAGGAAAGCCCATTTGGATCTCAATATTTCCCTTCTCTTTATGTGCAAGTTACAAATTTGATAATCAAAAGTTATGAAGTTGTAGAGAATAGACTCAAACATACAATTCTATGTTTTAAATAATAAAAAATTCATGGACTAATCTAGTTAACTCATCTGTCTAACACTTTTCGATTGAATTTATAAGGAAGAAATCTATAGAGCATCTTGATTAAAAATTTGAAGTGGTAGTTGATTGAAGTACCTTCAAGACTAGGGCACCTATCTCATTAGTTTGTCATTTTTTTTTGTTTATGTTATATCTTATCAAGTTTTTATCATTTTGCCTAGTTCTTGCATCATTTCTCATCATTCCATGTCCAATAATATTGATAAAAGACAAAAAAAATTAATCACGGTGATCAATTTCTAGTTTGCAAGTTTAAGGTAGTGAATTCATTTCCCTACATTTCTATTAGAATTTTCACCCATGAAGGTTTATAGTTATTGGAAATAATTTTTGTATCAGTTCAAACAAATAGTTTGAATCCTAGGTCCACTTCCACCATAGGAGATTTTTCCTAATTTTAGTTTGTCTATATTTAAAATTGGCCATTTTTAGAAAAACTTGAGGTTTTAATAAGATTTAATTCATGACTTCAAATTGAGGAACTTTATTTTCGCAAAATTTAATTATTCAATTTTTCTCTTTCATTGAACCTATTTGTATTATAAAAATAATTGTTAATTAGTTTCAAATATTTGGGGGAGGAATAGGGGGTTCATGTAATATTGAATCAAGAGGTTGTCTTGAGTTGTTCCACTTCCACACCTTTATGAGAACTACATCATATAAAGATGAACAATGTAGTACTTAAACATGCATTATGATCTTATCACTTTTTTCTACATATAAATCTAGAAATGTTTCATAGAAAGCATCAATGATTCCTTACCACAAGATATTCATAGTTATTTCATAGTACCATAAATTTTGGAAGACATCATTGAGGAAATTGGTCTTTCTTTTTATAGTTTTTAAATAGAGTTTGGAGATACTTGAAAAAAAGCATCCAAAGAGTCAGCAATACATCACTTCTTTTGTTCCTATTTATATCACATGTTGCATCAAAATTCAAAGACACTTCATAAACAACATTCATAGATTTTTTCTAGGAAAATGATACATGGAACACTTGCATAGTCTCCTTTTCCTCTTATACAAGGGGAATATTTATTGTGTATAATACATATAAGTAGGCTTTGGGAGGTATTGTTTCCTTATCTGATCTATCTTCTTCACTTGTACACTCACACTATATCATTTCACTTTTGGAGATGAGTTTTATTCTTATAGGGTTTTCCCCTTTACTCTATTTAATGAAAAAGTTATACATGGATGCCCAATATGACTAATAGTCGAGACCCATCATCATTTTTATTTAAATTACTTGCTAAGTTTCTCTTAAGGGGGTGTTGGTCTAAATATCAACTTCATCAAATTAGTTATCTTCTAGCCTACCTAATAAAATTCTTACTAGAACATTTCTTAAGTTTCAAGTTATGTGACCTTATGCAAGTTGAGACATGTGCAGTCACTTGGTGAAATACCTATTGCATGTACATTTACAACTTGCTCAAGCAATTTCCAAGTGAGCTCACAAGTGTCCCATGTTTGTAGCGGTAGTTAGTAAATATCTCCTCCAATTTCGCCTACTGTTTCTCCTCATCTACCTTGGTTATATATACAAGTTTCTATGTAAATTACTTGCACTCTCATTGTGTATGATATGTCTGGCATTAAGATGACAAGTAGTCAAGTTAGGAAGGTTTTTCTGAATGTGCAAGTCATTTTCTTTGTCACAGCTTCCTTGGATTATAAGATAGTTGATTGTGTTTTTATTTAAAATATTCAGACTACATCATATTTAGCTACATAGATAATTAAAGTTTTACATTTCACATCTCTTTGAAATGTTTTAATAATATCACATCCCTATAAGAGATATGCCCCCCCCCCCCCTCTCTCTCTCTCTCTCTCTCTCTCTCTCTATTATAAAACATGTATATAGATAAATTTTAACTACTTATTTCACTCACACCATTACTTCAAATTATAATTATAAATAATTTAAACTTTAAATTTATATATTAATTTTTTTAATATTAAATATAAATTTATTACGTCCAAGGGGTTGAGCTTAATTGGTTAAAACACTGGGTTCTCACTGTGGAGACCCAAGTTCAATTCCCAATAAGGACATCTAAAATGAATTCTAACTTCGGCCAAAAATACACATAAAAAACAACACGTTCAAGACTCCTAGAAATCAAACACAATCATATGATATAACTTAAATAGAGAAAATGAAGATATTTAATTTGAATTTATCCATACAATAGTCTTATTTAATGTAGATGATACAAACTTTTATAAAATCTTATAATTAACCCATTTATGGTAGCTCTTATTACATTAATTTTATATATAGGAAAAAAGACCTTTTCAAAAACAATTTTTTATTAAGAACATATGAATTTTAAATCTACAAAATGAAATAAAATGAAAGTTAGAATATATATATAGGAGATGATAATCACAGAATACTATAATTGATTTCTGAATTCAATTCCATAAGAATTTTTACGTCATTTCAAATCACAGCCGCTGATCAGGAGAATGCAAGAAAACGTTTAAAGAGAAATGGGAGGAGCAACGTAAATGAAAGAAAACGTTTAAAGAGAAATGGGATGAGCAACGTAGGAGATTATGTATGTTTCATTCTGGTGGTACAAACGGAGGAGTAATGGATAGGATGCGGTTCCAAGAAATAGTGTGAAAGAAAGGATGTCTTTTGACGTTCTTCATCTCAAGCATTTCCTTACTAGAAGGCTCCAATAACGCCTTGATCAAATCCATGGCTTCCTCGCTAACAGAAGGAATTCTCGGGAATCTCAAGCTCTCTCTTACTGCATTGTAATAGTAATATCTGCATTCACCATGCCCAATTTTGAACGGCATCTGTCCAAACAACAATTCATACAAAAACACTCCGAAAGTCCACAAGTCCATAGCACTTCCAATAAGATTATCTCCCTCACTTCTAGGCTCTGCAACAAATTCCCGCACGCTCTTTCTCCTGCAATCCACTGCACTTTTTCTCCAACATAAACGGTTACATATCTTTGCAGGTAAAAACGGCAAACATCTAAATAGCTTCTGCACGCTCGAGTAATTTGAGGAACAAGGAGTGCAATCTGTGACCAGGTAAGGGTCCAAAGTACACATCACAGATGAAGAAAAATCCATCAACATAATATGCCCATCTGATCTTATGAAGACATTTTCTGGTTTGAGATCTCTGTAAACTATTCCTTCAAGTTGATGTAGATATTCCAGAGCTATAAGCAGCTCTGCTGCATAGAACCTGCTAATAACAACAGAAGAAAACATATGGAAACCCTAAAATGCTTAAAACTGTTTCTTCCATAAGGAAAGAAAAAATTAAAAGCTAAACCGTAAATATTTGGAATCCTAGAATGCCTAAAACTGTTTCTTACATAATGTAAAGAAAACAACAAAAAGCTAAACCCTAAATAAATGGAAACCCTGAAATGCTTAAAACTGTTTATTACATAAAGGAAACATCAAAAGGCGAAACCCTAAATATTTGGAAACCCTAGAATGCCTGAAACTGTTTATTAGAAAACAACAAAAAGCCCTTACCTTGCAGTGTCTTCGGGAAAATAGTTTCCAGGATACAATTCCCTAAGGGAACAAAGGTTTATTCCACCAGGGCAATAGTCTGTGACTGCATAAAAGGAAGTTTCAGTCTCAAAATAACAATACAAAGGCTGTACGAATGGATGATCAAGCATTTGCAGGATTTCCTTTTCATTCTGGGCGCTTTTTAACTTTCCTTGGCTTGCAAGTTGATGCTTGTCCATGACTTTCATGGAGTAGTAAATTTGGGTGCCTCGTAGTTGTGCCAAATACTGTGTTCCCATGCCATGGCGGCCTGTTTCCTTGAGAATCTTGAATTGGCTCAGTCTCAGCCTATGATCTGCATCGCTAGCTCTTCGGATTGCCCTTGTTCTTAACAAATCTCCACGCCCAGATTTCCTGAACACATTACCGCTTGCTTCTTCCATTTCTACGTGGGCTCTCAGTTTAACGATTTGAGAGCTTTGCAGAGGTGGGATTGCTTTATACAATCACGCACTTGGTGGGATTGCTTATTTCCCTGCATATGGATGACTGCAATGAGTGTTAAAATTTTATATGGTGATGAAGAAAATACAAGTTTGGCTAAAGACAGCCGACGTGACGATCCAAGGAAGGTAACGAAAGTGCAGCTCTAAAACATCATGAGGTGGTGAATGGAATAAAAAATTTAATGAAAAGGGGAGTTTTTTTCTTAGAATTACAACCAATTAGCTCAAATTTGGGTTCACGTAAGATGGGGTTTTAATGGGGATAGTGGATCTTATTTTTTTATTTTAAGGTCGTCTCAAATAGTAGTATAAGAATATAAATGTATTTTTAATAAATGTAATTTGATGAAATTGAAATATTAGTAATAATTAATTATAGAAATATGTGTTGGGATTTATAATTGAATGTGAGTGTTTAAATAAATAAATGTATTTATTTTTAAAGTTGATGGTAAATTATTTTTTAAGTTATTTTTCATTATAAAATTAGGCTTATCAATTATAAAACACTTGGACATTGAAGGAGACTTTGCAATTATTATCAATGCCTTGAGGGCGGGCTATACTCCAAATTGGAGGCTCAATTCTTTGCTTGGGAAAGTTTTGGAGGAGATTAATTCCTTTGATTCAGTAATTGTGGACTTTATTTATCCATGCTATGTTCTGATAGGTTTGCACATGCCTACCATAGGTTGGCACAATGCGCATTCTCGGCGCCTCTTTCTTTTCCTTGCTGAAGAGATGCATTCATCTAATGCATGGCATTTTGTCTTTTTGAACCCGCAAAGCTTGGCCCACAGTTTTACAATGAGGCTATTGTGATACGTGGCAACTCCTTAGGAGGTTATGAGATCGCAGTTTTGTCTGTTGGTTTTTAGGTCTCAGATTAACAGTAAGAACAAAATCAGAATTGTATCTTTAACAACTTATATTAACATGAAGGCTAGCTGAACAATTAAACAAATATAGTCTAAATGAAATGCATAAACAATATAACACAAAACATGAGTTACCCTAGAAAACCTCCCTCTTGGAGGAAAACCCAGCAAGGAATGATCCTCAGATCTGATTGTCACCAATTGGATAGATTACAATACTTATCCCTTTAATGCTAATGATGATGAACAAACAACAATCTATTTGTTCTAATCTGGTAACTAGGTCAACACACAAGCTTGACCAAGACTACACCAAATCAGATATAAACATCCTTCTTCTTTAGATCTGCTCCAGGTTTGATATGATGTCTCAAAGCTTTGATAACCTGTCTTCAATATCAATATGAAGTACACAGGTCTGCACCTTTTGATGATGAATTCTGCACTCTTTAATGGAGGTATTTGCATCTAGGATTATGCCCATGAACGGGATTTTCCTTAAGTCTATATAGCATCAGTTCTTCACATACAATGGATCAGATTCTTCTGGCACAGATTGCTCCTAACAGCAGAGATAGTTCACACCAAGTTGGCTCAGATTCTTCATATACTGATTGCACATAATAGCTGAGAAGGTTCACACTATACGACTGGAGAATTTCACACCATAGGGAAAAGGTAGAGTTCGCATCAATCTTTTCGAGCAGAATTATTTGCTTGAAAAACTTATTTTATGCACTCCAAATGACACCATATATATATGGTGCTTGCTGACTTATTGGGTCGGCCCAATAAGTAATTGGCGCCAACTTCAAATTTGATTTCCCACACTAATATATATATATTTGAATGCTTCCACCTTTTATCGTATAGGGTCAGCCATATATTGAATTTGGCGCCAATGTTAGTTTGAATGCCCATGCTACCTTTGGGTGTGGATACAAGAAAGGGCAGGCCCAACCCTATTTAGCAAAAAATCAATTGTTGCCTTGGGTAATTTGATTTTTGCTTTATAATTAATTTTTGAACTAGTTACAAACAACACTCCCTCTTAACTAGGGAGAAAAATAATCTTACAACCAAGTTACATGATTAGGGCCCAACCCTAAGTAATACATGCAATCTATATCTTGTATTCTGAAATTAGCCAACACTCTTTTAGAGAGGATTATAACAAGTAGCCAGAAATAACACCACGAATAATAACCCATAGTATTCATCTTGCATTGCCATTCATTGTCTGCTAAGAATGAAGGAGAACTTCCATTTTAATGTTCTTTATTTACATCTTGCACACAGTATTCTCCTTTAATCTTCACCTAGAGAAGAGTGTAATACCTTTACCTCAATCTTCTCCCACAGAAGAGTATAACATCAAAAATTCATAATCTTGCACACAAGCAAAGAAGGGAATAACCATAATCTTCCATCTAGCACACCTTCCATCAAGCAAACCTTCCATCCAGCACACAAGCATAGGATGAAGTTTCATCTGCCACACAAGCATAGAGTGGATCTAGCACATCTTTCATCTAGCACACAAGCATAGGATGAGATTGCATCTAGCACACAAGCATAGAGTGGATCTAGCACATCTTTCATCCAGCACACAAGCATAGGATGAGATTCCATCTAGCACACAAGCATAGATTGGATCCACCTTACATAGCCCAAAGAGGGTGGTTGATGCAACACAATGCATCACTGAGGTTGAGACTTCTTCTCAACCAAGGTAGTGTTCTCCATAGCTCCAAGTCTATCTTATGAAGTATTCAAGCTTCAAAAGACTTGGTGAGAACATGTGCAACATAGGATTGACCTGTCATAAGACATTGAATTGTCAAGTATCACTATACAACCCTGATAATAAATAATTATAAGAAACAATTCAACAAGAATTCGAAAAGCCACACAGTTTCCTTGATACAGTTCATGCTCTAATGAATTCAGCTTCGGCAATACTTAGTACAACTGAGGACTGTTTACTGTAGTCCTAATAGATCATAGAGTTTCCAAGCTGGAACAAGGTGTTTGAAGTGTCTTTCCTATTTGTGTCACTTCTTGTCCAATACTCTAGGTGATAACAGCTTCAACTCACAATCATATATGCTTAGCAAAAATACTTTAGGGTATGCTTGCCAAGAACAACATACACAACCTTGATCATGAATTAGCTGAAGAACCCAATAATCAACTGCCTGTCTTCAGATGGATCTATAAATCAGACTTAGCTGTAGACATCCTCAACTTCTCTAAGTTAGTTTACATAAATGTTTACAATCCATCAAATATCAATAGTATACTTGACTTAGAATACTTGGTTAGATCCTGGACATACTTCTAACCCTAGAAAGTAAAGCATTAAATTTTAGATTCTTAATTCATCCACATCAGAAATAAGAATTCACAATATATTACAAAACCCTACGCTTAATAAATGATTGTCAATTCTTTTATACCAAGTATTCATTGAGGATTGTGGGAATCCTAGGACTCCTTAATCCTTAACCAAATATAACAATTAACAAAAGAACCAGACATATATAAAACTGAAGATGCTAATTTGCTTTTCTCTTATTTTCACATTCTGTGAAAGGACCTATGGCATACCTTTGGACATCTTCTTCAGTAAGTAAATGAGTTGAAGGTTTGTATAGGCTTTCATACCTTTTTCAAGATCCCTCTGAAACTTTGAAGCAAGAACTATCTTGAAGAGAAATCATCAAACGCAAGGAAAGCTTATCTCTTTCATTGATTGGAAATCCTCCAGCATTCTTAGCCCTAAGAACCTCTGAAGACTGAGAGGCCACCTTTATCTCAGCAAAGAGGCATAGCAACCTGTGAAGTATCAAACACATACAAATATTCATGGATTAAGAGATATTAATATTACTACAAAAATGTAGTTATGAGTTTCATCCTGATTGTACTAATATCACGAGTGGAATTTTAATTTTCCTAAAGGATATAACTTGAACTCAGAAGAGATCAATTACAACTCGAGTCATAAATTGTCAAAATCAACCTTACCAAGGATTTTTTTTTTTTTTTTTTCAAATAACCTTCACCTTTGACCCTGAGAGATGGATGAGGCTAATATATAACTAAGTCAATATCTGAATAGCCAAACTTGAAAGAGTCTTATAGATTAATCACAATATGGTTGATCATGTACATATAATATCAAGTAGAACAAAGTCTTCATACTTAGCCGGGCAAGAACCTAATTATATTCAACTAGGATGGAAGAGGCCCAAAACTATCAAGTGAAATGCTTACCTCAACCTGAGGCATCTCAAAATCACAAGCATATGAATAAAGAAGAAGAAACCACTATTGTATTGAAACATTCATCTTTTACTGCATATGCTATTTTACTGAACACAAACTAACTTCAACTATCAACACATCATCATAACTAATTAACAATGATATGTTGCTCTCATGTATAGATAAATCATTGTCTAGGGAAGCACTATTCAACAATAATTGACATACCATGCCAAGGTGAAGAAATGATCAAGGCCAATCGAAAGAAGCCTTTCTATGACATTAGGAGCACAAGACAACAATAATGGAACAAGAGAAGATTTGCAATTTATGTCCAGCAACACCTAGGTCCAATAATAGATGTTGGATATCTAGAAGCAAAATAAGTCTATCATTTAAAAAACTTCAACCATTGTCAATATTCAATCATATCACATTAGGGGTTAAGGATCATGAAAAATATGTCAATCTAGGGTTTGGACAAGAATACTTATCACAAGGAAAATTACAAAGCCTAGAAAATATGCAAACCCTCGATAATACTCTTAATGTGAAAGAAAATAAGTTAGAATGACCTTATCTTTAGATAGGACCCCAACTAGGGTCATAATAGAAAAGTACATCAAAGCAAATGTTCAAGAGAAGTGAGCCTTTCTTGAAGGCATCTCTTGAATCCTGCATACCCATGATGTGGACCTGCTAATGCCCTTACTCTTCAACCTGATTCCCAACCTTTAGAAAAATATTCTCCTTAAGGGTGAAAGTAGTACGAACCTTTCGAGAGGCAAAGGTGAGTGCCCCATCAAGTCTCTCTTCAACCCTACTATCATCTAAATCTAAAAAACGATAAAAACTTTACTGAAATTTGAATGTTAGTATGACCTTAGCTCTGATACCATGTTGGATTTTAGGTCTTAGATTAACAGTAAGAACAAAAATCAGAATTGTATCTTTGACAACTTAATATTAACATGAAGGTTAGCTGAATAATTAAACAAACATAGTCTAAATGAAATGCATAAACAATATAACACAAAACACGAGTTACCTTGGAAAACCTCCCTCTTGGAGGAAAACCCAACAAGGAATGATCCTCAGATCTGATTGTCACCAATTGGATAGATTACAATACTTATCCCTTTAATGCTAATGATGATGAACAAACAAAAATCTATTTGTTCTAATTTGGTAACTAGGTCAGCACACAAGCTTGACCAAGACTGCACCAAATCAGATATAAACATCCTTCTTCTTTAGATCTGCTCTAGGTTTGATATGATGTCTTAGAGCTTTGATAACCTGTCTTCAATATCAATAAGAAGTACACAGGTCTGCACCTTTTGATGATAAATTCTGCACTCTTTAATGGAGGTATTTGCATCTAGGAATATGCCCATGAATGGGATTCACCTTTACTCTATATAGCATCAGTTCTTCACATACAATGGATCAAATTCTTCAGGCATGGATTGCTCCTAATAGCAGAGATAGTTCACACCAAGTTGGCTCAGATTCTTCATATACTGATTGCACATAATAGATGAGAAGGTTTGCACTATATGACTGGAGAATTTTGCACCATAGGGCAAAGGTAGAGTTTGCATCAATCTTTTGGAGCATAATTATTTACTTGAAAAACTTATTTTATGCACTCCAAATGACACCATATATATGGTGCTTGCTGACTTATTGGGCCAGCCCAATAAGTAATTGGTGCCAACTTCAAATTTGATTTCCCACACTAATATATATATATATATATTTGAATGCTTCCACCTTATATCATATAGGGTCGGCCATATATTGAATTTGGCGCCAGTATTAGTTTGAATGCCCACGCTACCTTTGGGTGTGGATACAAGTAAAGGTGGGCCCAACCCTATTTAGCAAAAAATCAAATGTTGCCTTGGGTAATTTGATTTTTGCTTTATAATTAATTTTCAAACTAGTTACAAACAACATTGTCAAGGCCCAACTCTTTCCCTCCTATAGCCATGTGTCTTTCAGAGAAGTAGTCTAAAGGCTTCGGACATTCAGTTAGCAGGGGCAGCATCACGGGTAGCCACTAATCATTTTTGGGACTACATTCTAGATATTTTGAAACTTAGGCTATTGCAAAAGAACCACTCGGATCCTTTTTGATCCGAATAACAGAATGGTGGATGCAGTTTTGCTAGAGGCTGAGAGCAGTTTTGCCTACATGTTTGGGTATTGCCATGGGGGTCAAGGAAGTACAAGTGATATCTTTTGAAGATTATTTTCTTGCTTTTCAGTTCTCGACTGTTAGGTCCCGTTCTATAAGAAGTGCAATGTTTGTTTTTGATAAAGATAAATGGGTTTTACATGGACCCAAAACCAAAAGTTTTACAGAATCTGGCCATCAGCCAGCCAAATAGAAACCAACAGCAAAACATGGGAGCACCCCATAACAAACATGAAAGAAAAAAGAGGCATAGACAACAAAACAAAAACACTCAATTAAGAGAGTGCACCAGCTCCTTGTTCTTCTACATAGTAATCTTGTTTATTTCCTCCAATTCCTCCATAATGAACCTAAAGATGCCCTTATTGCTGCTCTGACTTCTAGTCCTAGAGCTAGGGCATGTGGTTTTGTTGCTGCCAGCAACAATGTCTTCACCTCCAAGATCTCTCTCAAGATCACTGTGAATGAGTCTGTACTCTGCAACCATGACATTGATCTTTTCATGCCCCTCCATACTATTATTTATGGCCTCCTTGCTTATGTTGACTAGGTTCTTGAGGTTTTTGTTTATCTCTGCCATAGACTGTTCTACCTTTTCAATTCTTTGTTCATGGTTGCATTTCATAACCTCGACATCTTGGGAGAGCTTCTGGGTCATGATCATGAGCTTCTCAGAGTTGCTAGGCTTAGGCGTAGTAGTGAAGATATCTATTATTTCCTTAATCCCCTCTTTGAGGGTATCAATTTCCTTCACCCACTTCTAGCATCTCTCCTGGCTTCTAGTCGCTTCCATCAGCAGGTTCATCAGAGTACTATTCTTCTGTAACCCACTGTCCACTTCTTTACGTAGAGTCCCCTACTTTTCCTCTAGGACATTAAGAGGAATGTCCAGTTTAATTCCCTAGTCCAGGGTCTTGGGACCATAGTCCTTAACTGCAAGCTTCTTCTTTTTAGAAGAAGGCTCAGAAATTAGCTTGCTGGTTTATTTATATTTTGGTTACCCATCTAGGGGGATTCTTTCTAGTTCCAGGGGTGACCAACAATTCACCTTCTTCAACCGGCTTATAATCAAGGTCATAAAAAGGTTTGGCACTCCCACTATCCTCCATTTCCATATTCGAATCAGAGACTTCCTGAATATTAGTATGTGGGATTTGGCCTTTCTCAGAGAGAGAGGACACAACTTCATGGGTCCTAGTGTACTCCATAATGATCACAATAAGCCCTTCATGGAGGACCAGATTATTTGGATTCTCAACATGTTTTTCAAGACTATTCTTCAAAGAAGAGGCCAGATAGAAAGGAATAGAAATGACTTTACCATGCCTAAAGTGATTCAAAATGGTAAAATGGTAGGAAAAGATATTGGCGTATCTGCCATCAAGTGTAATGTACCTCATGATGAACTCAGCCATATTCGCTTAGGGAGCCATAAGATCTTTCTTGTTGTAGTCACCATCAGCCATTTTATTGACTCTTGAATGCTCCTTATCTTTGTCAAAAAAATTTGCCATGTCTTCCTCCCTAGTTTTCCTATCTCTGTGGAACCTTTTACCATTCATCGCCATACCCATAACCGTTGCCACTAGGTTATGATCCAGCTAGAATTCAGCACCATAATCCCTCAAAACCCCATTTTTCCACCCATTAACAAATGTTTCCGTGAGCAGAGGAGAAGGTCCATGGAGTCTTTCCAAGAAGGGAATTTAGCCTCTAATCTATTATTGTAATTTTGGAATAGGATAATCAAATTGTGTCTACGACCTTTGAGATTAGTTTATTCGGTGTGCATTGATAGTTTTTTGTGCATCTTTAAAATTTTGGCTTAACTTTAGCAATAAATGCTTAAGATTATACTGATTAAATCATGTTCTTATACTTTTTATCTAGTAGATGCATGACGTATGTTGCTTTTTGTTAAGAATAATGTTTGGATGTATTTTAATTAGTGTTTGGGACATGTAGAATATGGAATGGGCCTCAAAATGACATGCATTTGAAGTTCTCTGTGCTCTTAAGTTTGACAAAAATAATAATTCAGCGCATCACTTTAGAATGGTTTTATTTTTAATGTTCCTTCCTTTCACTTTTCTGCCCCCAAATGAATGAAGAGCTGACTTCTAAAATCCAACAGGTTACCCAGTGAAACCACACAAGTCCCCCATCACTGAGTTTACCATAAGGTTGTTTTTCTGGGAGCAATTTAGTGGAAGACATATTAGAATTCAGTATTTTGGGTTCAGACGATATTGATGAACATAGATTTAAATCTTATTCATTATTATTTTTGTTATTTTTGGCATTTGTTGTAGGGCTGGATATGGCTTCTAATATAAAATGGGAACCCCAAATATAGTTGCTCCATTCTTCCCCATTGGTGGGATTTTTTACTTTCATATTCAATTTTTTGTCATCATCATTACCTATGTACATAGACCACTTAAAGTTGGCAGTGTATTTAATGTTTAAAGTGATGATGGTGGTGTAATTTCTAAGCTTTCCATAAAATTTAATCAGCTTATTACTTTGAGTGTTTAGATACTCCAGTTCATTAATGCCTTGAGTTGACGGTTTCTTGAGGTTGGCAAGGATTGGTCTTTTTGCCTTGGGTTTGTTGAGCTAGCTTTCTATTGCCCTTTGGCCTCATTAATGTTCCTCCTTTTGGTTGGCCATTGAAATTATACAAACCATCCCTTTTTATGAGATAGTTATCTTGGTTGTTCTTTCTATTTTTATCTAGGCTTTATTTGTCTCTCCTCTTTTTTGTTTTTTGGTCACCTTTCTTGCATTTAATTTCTTCTCCTTTAAGCAAGATATTTTCATAGATTTGGCTTAATGTTGATTAGACTTCTTCATCCTTGATTCCTTTATGAGATCTATTTTTTGAGCTTGGCTTCTCAAGCAAGTTGGATTATTTTTTGTTTTCTCTCATCCCTCAGGAGAGTTGTTGACATTCTCTAAGTTCTTCCATCCTTTTCAAACCATTTGTCCTGCATTTCCCCATTTCTCTTAGAATGGATACATCAATCACCCTCATCACTTCAAAGTGGAAGATGTTCTTTCTTGACCCGATTACTCACAAACGGCTTGGTATGGTAGTCAATTATTCTCATTAAATTTTCTTCCATGTTGTCTGCCATTTTCTTAGGGGTGAATTCATTAGAACTACCCACCACTACAGAGTCAATACAAACATTTCTGCCTTTTTCTTTCCATGACCCTCATGGTTAGGGAATCAAAGGTCGCTACAAAAACACACTATAGAAGGGTCTTAAAAGTAAATTTCTTGGGTAAATTGGACAAGGTTTTGATATCATCAAAAAGGATCTAACCATACCCTACAAGATACATTATGTCATCAGAATGGAGGTTGGTATCCCTACTCCTAGATTCCCAATTCTCTTTGTTTGGAATAAAACCTTTTGGGATTTCAAATTAGCTATCATCAAGAGAAGTATTCAATTTCTCAAATAGTTAATGAGATTCACAATAGATGGTTTAATTGTCTTCAACATTATCAGTGATAATGTGGATTAGAATGAGGAATGGGTACTCGACTACAAATTTATGGAGAGTTTAAATGCAAACGATAATGTGGAAACATCTTCAAGCTCAAGTGATCACGATGGTGACCAGGTTCATGAAATGGAGCTTGCAATGGTGGCTTCCCCCTCTTTTGGCTATGCACCTTTCTCTTTGTCTTCCTCCTTTGTTTAGGCATTGGACTAATTTTCTTCAAGGTGCCCCTATCTTAGTTTTGGTTCTATTCTATTTTGGTTCTTTTTGATGGCCCCTTTTCATAGGTTCTATAGATAAAATCTCTTAGGGATTCTGTCTTTGTTTGGTTTTTTCTTAGTTAGGGTTCTTACTCATAAATGTTTGTTTGCATGATATGGCCACTTAGTTGATATTTTGTATTGTCCCTCACATTCGATAGGATCATTCGTCCCCTATTGTTGGGATGTTTTTTGATTTACTGGTTCTGGTTTTGGTTGGTTATGGTTTAACTATTTCCATGACAACTTATCAATTAAATGTATTAAAATTATTTTTTCCTCCTAATTATTTAGTTTACTTTTGTGATTCTAGCAATGATTTTTACAAATATGGACCAATCTATCTTAAGTGTTTGAATTTGATATGAATGGTTATCTATAACTTACCTTGAATGTTTTTATATATTCTACCAATAACCAAGCATATATCTTTCCTTGGACAAACTTCTCAGTATTTTAACTTATAGCTTTGTACAAAGACAAAAAATATATAATTTTAAGAGAAGAACATTGTAATTAATAGCTTATAACCAAGAGAAACTTCAAAATTATTATTAAGACCCTAAAAAGAACAATCAAGAAATAACAAAGATTATCATAATGACCCTAAAGAAAGGAGGGTGGAGAGATTCATAATGGACCTATCAAAGTAATTTGAACCCTTGATGAAAATGTCTCATTGAAAGCATTTCTCCCTCTATTCTACTTAGTTTTCAAGCAATGTTCATATAAGACCTTGATCAAATTCTCTTTAAGTTTGATGTTTTTTTAATCTAACCTATGACTACAAATTAAATAATAAAAATACTCAAACTATTTTCATCAACCTTAAAAGATTGAATAATGTGATGGTTCATAGAAAATCTGATAGATCCACTAGTTCATGGGAGGAATTAAACAAGTTATTTTTGGATAAATACCATTACTATCATAAAGTAAGAGATAAAATCAAGGAGGCACTCTTAAGGTCAGAGAAGAAATACAATGAATTTATAGAATATTTTGGGATCAATTCCTATATTTAACAATATTATGGTGGCATCTTATTCTTGTTCAAAATCTTAGCTATGTAGTCATTGATGTCAAACTTGTTGTTCTAGATGGAGTTTGGTCCATATGTAGTGTTGTTGACTTTGTGTCTCTTTTGATTGGTTATTAGAAGTACAAACATTCATATGCTTATATTGTGCTTGGTGAATATGTATTAAGTGTCTCCAGAATGTTACACTTATGGCAAGTTCAATATATAGTAAAGAGTACATAATGCCCCAGTGGTAGAATGATTTATATTCCTCTAGATTGTGAATAGTATGGTGTTTGGATTTGAATATAATGTCAAATTTTTATGAGTAGTCTACTATCAAGTCTATAGGTCTTCTGATTGCTCAGATGATGAGATTAGTTATTGTTGTTTTTTGGTAGTAAGAGTGTCTATGAAATTGGTCTAGGATTTATTTTTTTTCTTTCAAATACATGAATTGAAGTGTTTTGGTTTTGAGAAATGCTTTTTTGGTTTATGTAGTATTTCAATTCAATTCTCTGGTGGTATTTCTATTCCATAAGTGAGTTATCTTGGTCTATTCTTGGTATGTTCATTTGTGTTATGTTTCCAGTGTGTCTAGTTGGATTATCTTATTTGGATCAAGCCTTTTGGTCTAGATATATATTTTAGGTTGAATTAGAACATTTTTATGGGTCTCACCACCATCTGTGAGAAATCTTCGTTAAGTAATATGCATTTGAAGATATTTTTGGGCTGACTAGTTGCTAAATTTTATTGTTTATCTACAGGTGACATTTGGTGCCAACTTTGGAGGATGTGCTAGCATGTGTAGTTCATTGGATTCAACTTAGAAGGATGTTTTGTGGTTTATTTGGGTCCCCTCTAACTCATGGAGTGGACCACATTGAGTACTTTTCATCTAGGTGGCCTATTTTATGTAATATTGTATATTATGTCTATGGTCAACTCTCAACTAGGTTTTTGAAGATCTAACTTGTATTTAAGAAGTGGAAATGCATGAGTTGTTTCATGTGTAGTGTGTAAATTGATGTCAGGTGAATGTGAATGATGTTCAACCATATTTGGTAATGTAGATCTATAAAATTCTACGAAGAGTTTTGATGATTATATATTCAGCGTGACAATGGTCTAAGATAGTGGTTGATGTCAAATATGTTTTCTATTATATTGGTTACTTGAAATAGTAATTTAAGGGTAATTTCATGATCAAGAGATTCCTCTGAGTTTAATTCAGCTATTTTTTTTGTTGCCACAAGATAGTGAGTCTTTTGGTAGCTCTTTGTATCTTTCCCTAAACCAATCAATTTTACTTGTGCGAGTTATTACATCTTTCCCTAAGTTCATTTTTCTTAGCCTTGCAAATTTATTAGGTGCATGTTTCTCCTTGGCAATAAGCCTAATAGATTGTTATCAATTTTATTTATATTGTGAGTGCTATTCTCACCATGTTTTTTTGTTGTTGGATTTTTCGCATATATTTGGCATTCATGTGGGATGATCCCAAAATACTAGGTTACACTTTTTGGTACATCCTAGCTTTTGTTTAAATCATACATTTTTTAGAAAATATAATGATTTAAGATTTAAGAGGTCCCATTTAAAGTAATTAATTGAGGAGAGTTAGATCAAAGACTCTTAGATCTAGACTAATTCACCCATATCCTCTCAGTCCTATCATGGGTTCAACAATTGGTATTAGAGAAAGATTCCTCTTTTAAATTATTAACCACTTAAGTTAGATCCAGAATGACACATGAAATTTACTTCAAGGCATCGAAGTTTGATGGCTCAAATTTCTCTTATTGGAAGGAGAGGATGTAATCTTATGATGCAAAGGCCTACCCAAACTCCTAATGACAAGACCAAATGAGGTTAGGTTATTGACCCTTCAACTACTCACAAGGGTCCTGCAAGGATGGACTCTACACCTTGGATGAAAATACTCACACACTCACTAGTCATGGGCCTACTCAAGATGAGTTAAAGGCTTCAACTCTTCAAAAGTGCTTTGCCGGTGATCCCTACTCCTTGGTATTTTATAGTTGGCCAAAAAATAACATCTAAGACATTTTTCAAGCACTGGTTTTGATCTTGGGCATCAAATCCTTATACCTTCCTTGTAAACCTACCCCTTCAGGTAGTAGCCCTTTTATACCGGTGTTTTGGCTTTAACTCAAAAATATTCCACACAACACTACAAAAAACTTAGCATTTAGGACACCCTTTTGGAAGATATATACATCCCCAAAATGATTTGTTCAGATCTACAAATATATGGTCTGCTCCCTTTAGAGGCTAAGAGAACTAATAGGGGCAATTAGCCCTATTTTCCAAAGAAACTACCTTTATCAGTAGAATAAATGGAGAATAAACTCAATAGAAATGTGGGGGGTAGTGAGAAACTTCTAATTTGAGGGTTGCATGCCTGGAATCCATTGCTAAATGAAATTATGATGACTATCCTAAAACTTGTCCTAGGTAGTCACATAGAGATGCCTACCTAAATCTGTTCTTTTCTCCACACAATAAGGTCTCCCCTATAACAAAAAACAAAAAAAGCTAAAATACAAAGGCTTATCCTGTATCCCTCCAAAGGAAGAGTCTTCTAATGGACTGGAGTACAAGATAAAGTCATTTTGGTTCAAAACCCTCTCCAAACCCTCACTTTCCGGGTCATAGTCAGTAAAATGGAGGGTTGTCTCTACTACAGGATGATTAAGACCTCAGATCACCACCAAAAGAAAACTAATGCATCTCCCTATCTACTCCATTGATTTTGTGGTTCAAACCAATCCATACAGTTACGTACAACACCTGCAAACTCAAAATGTTATGAGAAAACTGAAGTATTTTAAGTATTATTGCTTCCTAAACTCCAACTCCAACAATAGAAACCTTGGGAATCAATCCCATAAGGATTATAAAACTCTCCAATACTTTCCCACCAAATTTGGAGTAGATTGGAGCCATTGAAAGGCTTCCCCCAACTAAATTACAAAAAGTTGCACTTTTGCACTCAAAAGTTGCATTTTTGCAATTTTGCTCACAAAGTTATCATACTTCCTAAGGTTGGGATCCACACACATGGACCAACCAAACAAACACAAAAAATTTCTAAAACCTATTACTAAAAAATCTAAACCATCTACTACCCCTCTTTACCACATTGCCCCAATTGGCTTCTCAAATTGCCTAATTGGTGACATGGGCTTACATGGTAGGGTTTATGTGCATACATGAAACAAAAAACACTCTAACACATCCTAATGGTCCTATTTTTCATCCTCAAGTTCATGAATAGATTGTTGATGAGGTGCTCCTGCACCATACTCCTCGAGAGAAGAGAGCTCAAGCCCACTTGAGATAAGAGTTTGTAAATCTGCTCCATCATTGGATATTTGTTCACTTGTCATCCAAACTGCCTCAGAATCTGGTTTATCCTGCCAAGCCACCAAGTAATTAATGTACTCCTTTTTCCTTGTCTTCTTTTTGACTCTAGTGTCAATCACTTTGCTCAACTTAGGTGATTCCTACTTCAAATGTCATTGTCTACTGCAACCTGTATTGGTTCCTCTTCTTCATTATCAGTACCTTTTAAAAGTGTAAGATGACACACATTAAAGATGGGTGATAATCCAAGATCAGGAGGAAGTTGGATCTCATAGGCATTCTATCCACACTTCTTCAATATATAAAATGGTCAAATCTTCCTCTGCATGAGTTTGGTGTATTTGCCTTCTGGTAGTCTCTCCTTCTTCAAATGTACCCATACCAAATCCCCAACACTAAACTATACATCTCTCTTCTTCTTAATAGCATGAGCTTTATACTTCACTACGGATTGTTGGAGATGAGACTTGAATTGGTCATGCAGCTCTTTAGTGGCTGATGCAATTGCTTCACCATCTACACTAATGGCTTCTTCTTTGGGTAGATCTCTTAACTCCAACACTCCCCTTGGGTGTATGCCATAAACAATCTAAAAAGAAGATTTACCGGTACTCCTATTTATGGTGTCATTGTATGAGAATTCTGCCTATGACAAAATGGTATCCCACTTCTCTCCATGTTTCCTTGTTAAACACTTTAATAGGTTCCCCAATGATCTATTGACAACTTTAGTTTGCCCATCCATTTGAGGATGGTAGGCTGATGTGATAGCTAGGTTAGTTCCCAACTTCTTCCAAAGAGTCCTCCAAAAGTGACCTATGAACTTCACATCTCTTTCTGAAACAATGTTAAGGGGAAATCCATGTATCCGGACTATCTCTTTGAAGAATAGGTCTGTCACATATGATGCATCACAAGAAGTCTTACGTGGTAAGACATGAGCCATTTTACTAAACCTGTCCACTAATACAAAGACACTGTCAAATCCTCTCCTTGTTCTAGGAAAACCCAACACAAAGTCCATACTTATGCTCTCCCATGGCCTAGAAGGAGTGGGTAAAGGCTGATATAAACTTGCATTTGTAGACTTCCCCTTGGCTTTCTGACATATGACACATGTTTCTACAAACTTTCTCACATCTCCCTGCAATTTAGACAAAAAATAATGTCTCTTCACAAGCTCTAGGGCCTTGTCAAGACCGAAATGACCTGCCATAGCTCCACAATGCTTCTCCCTAATAATATTCAACCTCATGGAACATTTAGGAATACACAATTGCACTCCCTTGAACAACAATCCATCTTGTATCAAAAACTCAGAAAACTCAATATGATACCGGTCACTCAAAGTTTCACATACCTTGTATATTTCTCCAAAATCTTCACCAGTAACATACATACTCTTCAAGGAATCAATACCAACACTCTCCATCTTGATTTGGTTTACAGTCAAGACTCTTCTACTCAAAGCATCAACAACTTTGTTCTTGACTCCCTTCTTGTGCTTGAGGGTAAATGTGAAGGCTTGCAGGGTCTGAACCCACTTCATATGCCAGTGATTAAGCTTCTCTTGACTATTTATGAAATTGAGTGCCTGATTATCAGTAAAAACTATGAACTCCTTAGGCAATAAATAGTGCCTCCATTTCTTCAAGGACTGTAATAGAGCATACATCTCTAAGTCAAAAGATGGGTATCTTTTCTTAGCATCATTTAGCTTTTCACTGAAGAAAGCAATAGACCTTCATTCCCGACTAAGTACTACTACAATTGCCATGTGACTTGCATCACATTCCACCAGAAATATCTTGTTGAACTCTAGTAAGGAAAGGACTAGTTGTTCTGCAACCTTCTTCTTCAATGTCTCAAATGAATCATATACCTCTTTGTTCCAACTAAACCTGCACTTTTGTCCTTCCTTTATGGTATCAAGCATGGGTGCACAAAAATGACTAAATCCTCTTATGAATTTCCTAGAAAAAGTTGCTAAACCATGGAAGCTCCAGACATCATTCATAGTTCTAGGTGTAGGCCAAGACAATATAGCACTCACCTTCTCTTGATCCATTTTCAACTCACCTTGTGAGATCACAAAACCCAAGTAGATGATCTCTTCCTGCATGAACAAACACTTCTCAAAATTGATCATTAGTTTCTATTCATGTAACCTCTTGAGAACCATATGTATATGTTTGAGGTGCTCTTCCCTTGCGTGACTGAAGATCGAGATATCATCTAAGTATACTATGACAAATTTTCCTATAAATTCCACCAAGACTTCATTCATTAACCTCATAAAGGTACTAGGTGCATTGGACAACCCAAATGACATGACATTCCATTCATATAACCCCTCATTAGTTTTAAAAGATATTTTCCATTCATACCTTGGCCTTATTCTAATCTGATGGTATCCACTTTTAGATCCATTTTTGTAAAATATTTAGCACTCCCTAACCAATCAAGAAAATCCTCTATTCTAGGGATTGGGAACCTATACCTTATGGTTATCTTGTTGATGGCTCTTGAGTCTATACAAAGTCTCAAAGTGCCTTCTTTCATGGGTGCAAGGATTGCTAGTAGTGCACATGGGCATAGAATTTTGCCAATCAGTCCCAATTCAAGCAACTCTTCAATCTGCCTTGCCATTTCTGCATTCTAGTCTGGGGTGAGCTTGTAGGCTACTTTGTTTGGCACTATAGATCTATGGATCAGGTCTATGCAATGACCGATGTCCGTTACCGATGGTAGGGACCTTGGCATTCCATCTGAGATGATGCCTTGATGTTTATCAAGCAACTGTCTAATTGCTGGGTCTATGTGATTTGGTCCTCCTTTCTCTTCTACAAACTGCTCTTTCCTTGACACCTTGGGTCTAGGCATGAGGGCATAGCAAACTGCACCTTTCTCTGCAATCTCCTTCATAAATTGTTTACCTTCTAGTATCAACACTCTTGTATCCTTCCCTTTTGATTCCATCTCTTCCTCTATTAGAGGTAAGAGTTCTATCCCCTTCCCATCTTTGGTGATTGAGTAGGTGTTCCTTAACCCATCATGATGAGCCTTCAAGTCATACTGCCATGGTCTCCCAAACAAGAGATGTCATGCATCCATCTTGGCTATGTCAAAAAGAAATCTATCCTTGTAAGATCCAATCTGAAACTCCACCCAAGCCTTCTCTTCCACCACTGCTTGCTGACCTTGGGTGACCCATGAAACCTTATAGGGATAAGGGTGAGGCATCTTCCTAATTTTTAGCTTCTCTACCATTTCAAATGATACAAAATTTTTAGTGGAACCGAAGTCTATTAGAACCTTGCACACCTTTCCTCCTAACTTGCAAGTGGTTTTGAAAGGAGATTTCCTTTGTGTAGGCTCCTTGTCAGGTAATTTCATGGTGGTTACTGCTCTCCTCATCATTAGAGCATCCCCTCTTTCAGGATATCCATAACTATAAGGAGAATTCACACTTTGATAAGTGCTTGCACTTGCCATACTTTGACAATCAGATTCCTGCACCAAATTGCTTCTCGTTTCTCTCATGGAGCTAGAAGCCTTCTTTGGACACCTATTGGCCATATTCCCTTCTTGATTATAATTTTAGCACCTAGGGGGTCCTCTACCTTGGGATCTCCCTCTAGAGGGTGGTCTTCTCCCCCTAAAGCTTCCTCTTGGGTTTTAGCCTCCTCCTTGATTGTAATTGCTCTCTCCTCTATTGCCTTCTTAATTAGAGTCTCCTTGATAACCAAAACCATTTCCTCTACCTCGAAAAGGGCCTCTTCCTCCTCTCTTCTTTCTCCCTTTACCTCTTCCATTATGATCCTGCCTTCTTTTCAACTTCTCCTCCCCCTTAAGTGCCAATTGAAAACACTTTTGGACTGTCATTGGGGTGTGTATATTCAAGTCTTCTTGGATTGTAAACCTCAACCCATTGAGATACCTTGCCACCTTCTAATATTCACTCTCTTTCACCTTAGTCCTCACACACAACTTCATAAACTCCTTGGTACAGGAACTCACGTCCATCTCTTTTTTTTTTTTAAATTATGTCTCCTCCTATGCAATTGGATATTGTAATCCATTGGGACATAGGCTTCTTTCACCAAAGCTATCATCTTTGTCCATTAGCTATTCTTCTCATTGCCTCTTTCACCCTCTCATATTGGATGAAATTCCACCAAGTTAGTGCAGCCCCTTTCATTTTGGATTGGGCCATCTTCACCCTCTCGTGGTCTGGTATGTCTTCACTTTCAAAAACATTATCCAAGGAGTCTATCCACTCCATCACGATGTCAGACTCCATCTTGCTTGCAAATACTCACAGATCCATCTTCACATCCATTGTTCTTCTCTCCATGGTCTTGAGGACACTCATCAAGGGTATCTGATCTATAGGTACCTCTAACTCTTCCTGCATAGGGATCTCCTCTTTATCCCCTTCTTCTCCAGAGTCTCTCTCTCCCCTCTCCACTTTTTCCTTCAATCGGTCCATCTCATTCCTCAAGGCCTGATTCTCAACTCTGACTGCTCTTCTCTCTGCCATCTGCTTCTTCACCAAGACATTCAACTCTGCATTGGTCATTCTGGAAGGTGTGTCATGGGATCCTTCTTCTTCTGACATCTTGTCTTCTCCTTCTCTTCCAAAGGACACTCCTTTGCTCTGATACCACTTGATGTAGAGGCCTACCTAAACTCCTAATGACAATCCCAAATGAGGTTAGGCTAGTGACCCTTAAACTACTCACAAGGGTCTTGCAAGTAAGGAATCTATACCTTGGATGAAACTACTCACACACTCACTAGTCATGGGCCTACTCAAGATGAGTAAAAGGCTTCAACTCTTCAAAAGTACTTTATCGGTGATCCCTACTCCTTGGGATTTTATAGTTGGCCAACACATAACATCTAAGACCTTTTTCAAGCACTGGTTTTGATCTTGGGCATCAAATCCTTATACCTCCTTTGTAAACCTACCCTTTCAGCTAGTAGCCCTTTTATACTAGTGTTTTGGATTTAACTCAAAAATATTCCACACACCCCTACAAAAAACTTAGTATTTTAGACACCCTTTTGGAAGATATATTGATCCCAACAATGGTCTGAAAGCAAATACCTTTACCGATAGACCAAATGAATAATCAACTTAATAGGCATGTGGGGGGTAGTGGGAAACTTCTAATTCCAAGGTTGCATGCCTGGAATGCATCACTAAGACAAATTATGATGACTGTCCTAAAACTTGTCGTAGGTAGTCACATATAGATTCCTACCTAAATCTATTCTTTTCTCCACACAACAAGGTCTCCCTTGCAAAAAAGCACAAAAAAATTTAAAATACAAAGGCTTATCCTGCATCCCTCCAAAGGAAGAGTCTTCTAATGGACCGGAGTGAAAGATAAAGCCATTTTGGTTCAAAACCCTCTCCAAACCCTCACTTTTCAGGTCATAGTCAGTAAAATGGGGGGTTCTCTCTACTCTAGGATGATTAAGACCTCAGATCACCACCAAAAGAAAACTAGTTCATCTCCCTATCTACTCCATGGATTTTGTGGTTCAAATAATTTTGTACAGTCATGTACAATACATGCAAACTCAGAATTTTCTAGGAAAACTGAAGTATTTTGATTATTATTGCTTCCTAAACTTTAACTCCAACAACAACAACCTTAGGATTAGAGCTCACAAGGATTTATAAACTCTCCATCAGTTTCCCACCAAATTTGGAGTAGGTTGGAGCCGTTGAAAGGCTTCCCCCAACCGAATTACAAAAAGTTACAATTTTGCACTCAAAAGTTGCATTTTTGCAACTTTTCTCACAAAGTTGTCATACTTCCTAAGGTGGGGATCCACACACATGGACCGACCAAACACACAAAAAACATGTCTAAAACCTATCAAACACAAATCTAAACCATCTACTACCCCTCTTTACTACATTGCCCTAATTGGCTTCTCAAATTGCCTAATTGGTGACATGGGCTTAGATGGTGGGGTTTACGTGCATACATGAAACACAAAACACTCTAAAACATCTTAATGGTACTAATATTCATCATCAAGGTCATGAATAGCTTGTTGATGAGGTGCTCCTGCACCATCTTATTTGGAAACTTTTCCAAGTGTAATCTAGAAAATTGTCAAATTTGGCTATAAGCCTTTGAAGAATGGACCTCATTCTAGATGAAGCTAAGAATAATAAGAATAATACAAAGGCTAGAGCTGAAATTATAATTTGTTTAAGTAATATGGTATTTTCCAGAGTTGCATAGTTAAAATAAGCCAAAGAGATTTAGGATAAGTTAAGTTTTGCATATGGAGGAGATCCAAACACAAAGAAGGCTATGTTAATGAATCTAAAACATAAAAATGAATGACTAAAGATGGTTGATGATGAGGGTGTCAAATATTACATACACATGATAAATTTGTGCTTGTGAATGGTATCAAATGTGTTGGTAGAAAGATAGAAGAAGGTGACGTTGTGAAGAGTTTTGATGATGATATATTCAGTGTGACAATGTTCGAAGACAGTGGTTGATGTCAAATGTGTTTTTAATTATATTGGTCACTTGAAAAAGTGATTCAAGGAAAATTTCATGATCAAGAGATTGATCTCAGTTTAGTTTTGCTATTCTTTTTGTTTCTAGAAGACATTGTGTCTCTTGGTAACTCTTTGCATTTTGACCCAAACCAGTGAGTTTTAGTTGTGCAAGTTGTTGTATCTTTCCCTACAGTTGTGCACCTTATCCTTGCAAGTCCATCAGGTGCATGTTTCTCGTAGGTAGTAAGGCTAAAATAATGTAATCAATTTTATTTATATTGTGAGTGCTATTATCACTATGATTTTTCCCTATTGGGGTTTTCACATATATCTCGTGTTCATGTGTTGGTGGTTAAAATTTTCCACTACTATTATAAAATTCTTAGATGTTGCTTAAAGGTCTATAAAATATTTGGACTAATTTACCCTCTCCTCTCAGTCATGTCATCAGTTTAACAACTAGTATTAGAGCAAGGTTCCTCTTAGAAAAGCTTAACCACTTGAGGTAGATCAAGAATGGCATAGGAAATCTATCTCAAAGAAGAAAAGTTTGATGACACAAATTTATCTTATTGGAAGGAGAGGATGAAATATTATTTGGAAACTTTGCAATTGGAATCTAGGATATTATCAAATCTGGCTATAAGCCTTTGAAGATTGGACCTCACTCTAGATGAAATTAAGAATCATGAGAATAATACAATGGCTAGAGTTGCAATTACAAATTATTTCAAGTGATACAGTACTATCCAAAGTTACATGGTTAAAAGAAGCCAAAGAGATCTTGGATAAGTTAAGTTTTGTATATGAAGGAGATCCTTAAAAAGAGTAGACTAGGTTAATTAATTTGAAACATAAATATGAATGTCTAAAGATTGTTGGTGATAAGGGTGTCAAAAGTTACATAAACACGGTAAATGAGCTTATGAATGGTATTAGAGGTATTGGTGGGAAGATAGGAAATGGTGATGTTGTGACAAAGATTTTGTTGACTCTAAACCTGACAAGTCTAAGAGGTGTGTTATTGAAAAAAATCATGATTTAGATAAGTATATTGTTGACCAAAAATGCCTTTGAAATATAAGAAATGGAAGATATCAAAACGGAAAGAAAAGAGGTTGCAGTCAATGTTTCAAAGATGGTTGAAGATGAACATGTAGCAATGAATAATATTGAAGAAAACTTTGTGAGAGGACTAAAGAGAGGAACTAAAAAATAAAAAGGTATGTTACCTCTAAAATTATTTAATTTTTGAATAATTGGTCATTATGATTCTCAATATATAAGGAATACTACAAAACCAGCCAAAACCAAGTCTATAGTGCCCAGATTCTGAAAGGATAAGACAAATGGAACTCTAGAAAATAGTCCACTTGTTAGCATTCTTTTAGATATATTTTTTAGTAAGTTTCTCTATATTGCTACAAAACAGGTGTTAGCTAGAAAATAAACCACAAAATATGTATCCAATCATCCCAAAATAACTAAGCCTCACAATTTACTGCATAGAAAATACTTGGACAACATGCAAAAGAGACTACACGGGCTAAAAACTCAATGAAAATATCAGTTTGAAATAGAATGAATGTAGCCAGACTTCATATAGACAATTATATCCAAATTTGTTGGGATAATGAGATTCAAAATAGTTTTAGAAATGAGACTTTTATCTTCTTTCAAACACTATATTAGCAACAAGGTTTTAAAGGAAGCTTAGGGCACAAATGCATTAAATTTAAACCACCAAACCTATTTGGAAAGGCCCTTTATCATGCCCAGAAAAATGATAACAAAAACAACAAGTAACTTAGAATATTGTAGGGTTGCTCATTGGTTGATTATCACCATGAGATACAAGAAAAGTAGCTCTTCATTGCATAGAGAATAGTTTAGGGCAGCATCTAACCTTAAAGATGCCTTCAAATGTTAGTCTTTATCGAATAAATCTCACTAGAAAATTTTATTATCATGCATAGATAGGGGTACAAGGGCAGTGAATCCTTTTACATTATCTAGAGATATTATAGTATTAATCTTTGTCCATTTCATATGATCAAGGAACCAATCTATAGCTAGTTTTCCTCCTATTCGAATAGATTCCTTACCTATATGTATAATCTAGTACCACAACCCCTGTCTCATCTTTAACAAGATTAAACTTGAGTCATATTTGAAAAGTTGCGCACACATACAAGTTCTATGCATATGTTGCTCAAAATAATAATTCATGCTATATCAATCGATAAACAATATGATAAATTATAGAATATTATGCTTGCGTAGATTCAAATTGAATATATATTAAACACAATTAAGAATTACATCTTTAGTAAGACAATTTTTCTTCACATCTTTAACTCAAATTATATTTTTTATTTACTTATAATGATATCAAGTAAAGCTATTCATGACTGCATTTGGCCTCTCGTTGTTCACTTTCTATAACTAAATCTTATATCTTTACCTTTATTGTCTTATTCCCTTTCCATTGGTACTTAAGTGTCTGCTTAAAAACATGGAAGTGCAATCTCGATATCCACCATAATCAACTTCCATTAAAATTATGTTAAATATCCAATAGAAAAAATAACATATATTTTTTTGGGGGAAGTGTAAATTATTTTACGTTGTGATAATCTTCCCTAAAAAAATAGCACATTTATTATCACTAATATATCTCTAACATGTGATCAATGGTGTTTAAGCCATTCATATCTAGTGTTGAAATTTTTTATCACCATCGCAAGTTTAGTTTACTATTTGGCAAAGCCATTTTGAGGGTTGGCTTAGGTAGATTGAGCGAAGGTCTAGATAACACAAGTGGCCATTGAATTCCTTGAAAGAAAGAATGTTTCTTAATTTCCGTGACCCCATATTTGTGCCCAAGGCGCTTCCAATGCTTCTTCACCAATAAAGCTTTTATTAGATCTTTGGATTCATTGCTTACTGTTGGAGAATCCAAGAAGCTCGGCTCCTCTTTCGCCACATTATCATGAGTTCCATTATTATCTTTTCCTATGAAGGGAGTTTTTCCATACAAAAGATGGTATAGAAAAATACCAATCGACCACCAATCAACTGCGCCTCCATGGCCTATATTTCCAATCATTTCTGGGGCCATGTATTCTTCAGTTCCCACCTATGAATGACCCCACCCACCCCATGGCTCTACGGTGAACTCAATTTCATCTTTTTTCTCCGTTCTTCCTCTCTTATTTGAACCAGAATGTAGAAATATGGTTTTCTTATCATCGGTGTTTCCTTTTTTATTTTTGTCGCAATGGTTAGAAAATAATAGATGATGCATGTAGAATTGTTTGGATATATAGAAATCTGTAAGCAGAAGGTGACCATCTTCCTTCACCAAAACATTAGCTAGTTTGAGGTCTCTATCTATAGTTTGAGGCGTATGAAGGTATTCCATTGCTAACAGAATCTTAGCACAATAATGAAATATGATCGATGACATGGAGTTGAGAACAACTGTCAGTTTTTTGTTTTTGTGTTTTTTCTCACTTTTTATGCTTTAGGAGGATCAACAGTTCGTAAAACTGGTATGGTAGCTTTATTTAGTTTTTTAAGTTTTAATTCTTGTTACCACTGCCATCAATGCAAAAAGGCAGTTAATAAAACAATTTTTTAGTTTTTTTTTAAACCATTATTTTATTCTGATCAGTGTAGATCAGCCTTTTATAAAATAATATAGAAGTAATATAATTATTTTTTATTGAAGTTTTACAATATCAAAATCTGTTCTCTGAAATAATTTGCAGTCTTCTTCTTTTCTCTATTTTTCTGTGTCTTTTTCATTTATAAATTCTTCATTTGGTATCAGAGCAGGTTGCAAGAGTTCTGATTATGCAGGTTGCAAGTTAGAACAACAGTTATTTCCAAATGGCTAATGGAAAAGATTTAGCATTTCAACTTCCATTATTTATTGGAGAAAACTATGATTATTGGAGTATCAAGATGAAGGCCCTACTTTTATCCCAAGATGTCTCAAGATTTGTGGAAGGTGGATACACAAAACCCGTTGATCGGAATACATTCAATACATGGATACCACAATAGAAAATCAGCTGAAAGAAGATAGAAAGAAGGATAACAAATCTCTTTTCACCATTCAATCTGCCTTGGATGTTTCAATTTTTCCTCGAATCCCAATGTGACAAAATCAAAGGATGCATGAGAGGATCTACAAACTGCATACCAAGGTATAGATAAAATCAAATTGGTAAGACTTCAAACTTTTCGAAGAGAATTTGAAAGTTTGAGGATGAAATAATCTGAGTCTATTCATGAATTTATTACAAGGACTAAAGGTATTGTGAATCAATTTAGGAATCAAGGTGAAACTATATCAGATCAGAAAATTGTAGAATTTTTTTTGAGGTCTCTTCCTCCTAAATTTGATCCAGTAGTAATTGCAATTGAATAAAGTAAAGATCTAACTACTTTCAGAGTTGCAGAATTAATTGGTTCTTTGCAGTCTCATGAAGAGCGCATGCAACGTTCTCTAGAAACTTTTGTGCAAACTTTCTTATCTTCTATGAATATTGAGGAAAATTCCAAATCTCCTCCCTCACACACTGTTAAATTTCAAGGTGAATCTTTTGGTAATAACAAAGGAAGAGGTAGAGGAAGATGGCGAGGAAATAACAAAGGAAGAGGTAGAAGTTTTGTTGATAGAAGGAGTATACAATGTAGATATTGTGAAAGATATGGGCACTATGAATCTAAGTGTAGGCAGAAGAAATTTGACTTGAATAAGTGAAGAGCTAGTTATGCAGAAGAGTCTTGTGACACAAAAAATTCTACATTCTTTGCATGCAATTTGGGAAAAGAACCCCAAGAGGATGTCTGGTGCTTGGACAACGGTTGTTCAAATCACATGATAGTTAAATCTGATTTATTTGTCAACTTAGATGATTCAATGAGGAATAAAGTAAAATTTTGAGATGATAAGGAGGTTTCAATAATGGGAAAAGGTACCCTTGTAGTCAAGACTAAGCAGGGAGACACTACAAATATCCATACTACTTTCTTTGTGCCAGAATTACTGCATAGTCTTTTGAGTATAGGACAACTATTCTAGAAAATAACTATAAAGTTGTATTTGAAGATAGCTCCTGCAACATTATTGATAAATCTATTAATCATCAGCTTGTATCAAAGACTTATATGATAGAGAATAGTTTGTTTCCTCTCAAATTGGTTTCTAATAAGTTGCATGCACTAAAATCAACCATAGATGATTCATGGTTATGGTATCAACGATATGGTCATCTGAATTTTCAAGGGATAACTTTGTTAAATAAGAAGAATATGGTGCAAGGTCTTCCTCCAATCAAGGCAAAATAAGAAGTTTGTTCAGGGTGTGCACATGGCAAGCATCACCGAGACACTTTTCCGGTGGGTAAATCTTTGGGAGCCAAATATCCTCTAGAGCTTGTGCATGTTGACATCTGCGGTGATATACAAGAGCCATCATTGGGTAAGAACATTTATTTTTTGACATTCATTGATGATTACTCTCACCACACTTGGGTTTATTTTTTGAAGCAGAAATCTGAAGGCTTTGCATGCTTCCAGAATTTTAAAGCATTGGCTGAAAAACAAAGGGGGTATCCTGTCAAGATACTCAGAACATATAGAGGGGGAGAGTTTACTTCTAATAAGTTTGCTGATTTTTGTGGTAAGAATGGCATCCAGAGATAGCTTACTACTGCATATACACCTCAGCAAAATGGTATTGTGGAAAGAAAGAACCATACAATTATGGAAATGGCATGAATTAGGTTGCAAACAAAAAATCTTCCAAATAGTTTTTGGGGAGAAGCAGTTGCCATTATAGTCTATATTCTCAACCGTAGTCCCACAAAAGCAGTTAAAAATCCGACTCCAAAGGAATCCTAGAGTGGTCACAAGCCTTCAGTTGCTCATGTTTGCATATTTTGATTCTTGGCATATGTGCATATTCCAGATCAAAAGCGGAATAAATTGGATGCCAAATCCCAACATAGTATCTTTGTGGGCTACTCTATTGAACTAAAGGCTACACATTTTATAATCTCGAGAGAAAACAATGAATAGTTAGTTGGGATGTGATTTTTGATGAAGGGGGAGTATGGCTATGGAAAGATGATGTGCAAAAAAATCCATCAATAAACATAAACATGGAAGATATCAGTGTTCCTCCTCCTTTCCCCACAAGCTCAAGTGGAAGTTCTAGCTCCAGTTCTAGTCCTCCAAGCTCGCCTAGTTCTTTAAGTAGCAAAAACTCAGGTGAAGATTCACCTCCACCATCACCTCTAGCATTCACTCCATGAAAGGTATGAAGTTTAGTTGATGTTTATTAGAGGAGTACCAATATAAATTGAGTTGTTAATTTTTCTTTTTTTAGTACAATTAAAGTTGAATCCTCTATGTATGAAGAAGTAGTGAAAGAACCCGTATGGGTTAATGCTATGAATGATGAAATGGATTTTATTCATAAGAATAATACTTGGGAATTAGTTCCACTTCTCAAAGGTAAGCAGGTGATTGGTGTGAAATGGATATAGAAAGTAAAATATCATTTAGATGGCTTAGTAGAACGACATAAGGAAAAACTAGTTGCCAAGGGGTTTGCACAAACTCCTGTAGTGGATTATGTAGAAACTTTTGTTCCAGTGGATCGTTTTTATATAGTTAAGATTATATTGGCTATTGCAGCACAATATAAGTTGCCAATATTTCAGATGGATGTGAAATCAACTTTCTTTAATGGTTACATAGATGAGGAAGTTTATGTAGAACAACTCATGAGTTATGAAGTTCCCAAAAAAGAACACTTAGTCTACAAGTTGAAGAAAGCCCTTTATGGGTTGAATCAAGCTCCTTGTGCCTAGTATGCTAGGATTGACAGTTATTTCATGAAGAACGGATTCAATAGAAGCCACTTAGAGCCCACTTTGTATGTCCAACGAATTGGTAATGATATTATTATAGTTTGCCTCTGTTAATGATTTAATTTATAAAAATAATAGCAAGCTCTCATGGAGAAGTTTCAAGCAGAAATGAAACAAGAGTTTGAAATGTCAGATCTGGGATTTATACACCATTTTCTTGGTATGGAAGTACAAAAAACATCAGAAGATATATTTATTTCTCAATCTAGGTATATAGGTGATTTATTGAAGAAGTTTAACATGGTGGCATGCAAAGCATTTGCAACCCTCGTAGCCCTTGGTGAAAAACTAACCGAGGAAGATGCTAGTCCCAAGGTTGATGCAACTTGGTATAGGAGTTTGGTTGGTAGCCTCATGTACCTCACAACCACGAGACCTAATATTATGTATGTTGTGATCCTCATCTCTCAGTTCATGTGGGATCCACATGAGTCACATTGGTGGATTGCTAAAAGAATTTTGAGGTATGTGAGTGGTACACAAAATTTTGGCATTCAGTATTCTCCCATTGACAAGTTTGAACTAGTTGGTTATAAAGACTCAGATTGGGCCGGTTCAGTGGATGATAGGAAATCAACATCTGGTTATATGTTTTCATTTGTCTCTAGAGTTGTATCTTGGAGTAGTAAGAAACAGGCAACAGTGGCTTTTTCTTCAGCAGAAGCGGAATACATGGAAGCTTCATCGACAAGTTCTCAAGCGGTATGGATAAGAAGGATATTGACAAATCTATATTTTGTTACTGAGCATCCAACCACCATCCATTGTGATCACAATAGCACTATTTCCATGACAAAGAATCAAGTGTTTCATGCTAGAACGAAGCACATAGAGATCCGTCGTTATTACATTCGTGACTTGGTTGAAGATGGACAAGTGGAGTTGCAGTTATGTCCTTCATCTGAACAAGTTGCTAATATCTTCACCAAAGCTCTTCCAGTATCAACTTTTGTTACTTTCAGAACTCAGTTGGGACTCGCCTCCATTCATCATTCAGGGGGAGATTAAAGATATGATCGATAACATGGAGTTGAGAACAACTGTCAGTTTTTTGTTTTTGTGTTTTTTCTCAGTTTTTATGCTTTAGGAGGATCAGCAATTCATAAAACTGATATGGTAGCTTTACTTAATTTTTTAAGTTTTAATTCTTGTTGCCACTACTGTCAATGCAATAAGGTAGTTAATAAAACTGTTTTTTAGTTTTTTTTTATAGCATTGTTTTATTCTGATCGGTGTAGATCAGCCTTCTATAAAATAGAAGTAATGTAATTATTTTTTATTGAAGTTTTACAATATCAAAATTTGTTTTCTGAAATAATTTGCAGTCTTGTAATTTTTTCTATGTTTTTCTGTGTCTTTTTCATTTATAAATCCTTCAAATAAAACCTGCGAAACATATTCTATCCAATATTAACTCTTAGTTGTTGAGTCTAAACCTACAGTATAATATTTATTCCGTAATAAAATTAGTGAAAAAATAAATAAAGGAATGACAATATAAAATAAAGGAATGATAATATAAAATAACGCAATAAAATTCAACAAAAGTATGAAGTAATGCATAGTTGATTAAAAGTCTGAAATGATGGCATAGTTGACTAAAAGTTTGAAGTGATGGCAGAGTTGATTAAGGGTATTGGACTCGTTCTACATAGGTCTCAAGACAGATAGATTCTAATTTGTATATTGGCTATTGACGTTGTTTTGTATAGATTCTAATTTGTATATTGGCTATTGACGTTGTTTTGATTAAAATTATCTGATATTCATCCATTTCTGCCACCTTGAATAAGAGGCTTACACTGTTAACGAGTTGTGCTCCTGTAAAATAACACTCTACAAGACATTCTCAATATTTCAAGAAACATCCATGAGATAATGTATCTATAAGATAAAGTATCTATATCTTATATCTTATTGTTAAGAGCAAAATCTACAATCTTCACAAAACTGCTGCTATTATAAAATTAGTTTTTTAGTAAAAAGAGGAAAACCCAGTCTGTTCATGTTTTATGATGCATCCGGCCAATTTCCTTGAGCTAGATGTTTAATATAACAAAAATAACTAATTTTTTTAATTAACAATTAAAAAAATTTCAGGGTTATCACACTCCAATATTGACAATACATGTGGAGAAAATGTAGACTATTCACTTTTAGTTATCTTAACCATACCTGACTATATCTTCTGAGAAGCGATGCTCTGGCTGTTTGTATCGAAGTCTATCAAGATCTGTCGGACAGTACACTGTAACAAAATATGACTTCCCATCTTTTCGACAATGGAAAAATAAGGTTGGGAAAAGAGGGTGAGATCTCAAGAACTTGAGTACTTGTATTTCTCTCCTTACATTTGAAATGTTGTTGCCATCTGCCACTTTTATAGCAAAATAGGTTTGGGTGTAACTCAATTCAGCCAAACACACTGTTCCTGAACCACCACGCCCTATCTTTCTGAAGTGATTCAACTTCAGATTTCCTTCCAGGGCAGTGACTGTCTTAATTGCTTTCCAATAAGCAGAAGAAGTGTTTTGGTCTCGGATGTTTTGGTGGTTGTTATGAGTGTTGCTAATAGAAGTAGAGTAGAGCTGTCACTACTCTTGTCTAATGCTTTTGAAGACGGACCGGTGGCTGTCCAGCTGCTTACGAAATTGACATATTTCATTTCTGGCTCTTAAACGTTTCAGTTTAAAGTTTAGGTATACAAAGAGTTATCCTAGGAGAAAACCGTGTTTATAAATGAACAGAAGTCATGGGCTTTACGTTGTAATCTTCCTTGCAGAAGATCGCCGACAAGATACATCCATGCCAAGGACATCATCAAAATGAGTTATGAATCTTCCAATTATTGGGCTCGCCAGTGTCGAAATAATAGGACTTCAAACCGCCTCTTCTAATTTCTAATGCCCCTCTACAAGAGGTTGTCCAATTTAGACCAGGTGGAATGCGAATCTGGTGAGGTTTTAGAAAAGAGAACTTTGAGTTACATTGAGTTTTTCAATCTAGAAATATTATTGTAGAAAGGAAGATTATAACTTTTGACTTTTTAAAATGGATAATTTCAAATTAGTTTATTTGTTGTTGTTTTTAAGTGGTATTGGGTAAGAAAATAATGGTTAGTTGTGTTTAGGGTTGAGTTATGCCTTTAGAGTTATATATCTCTAAGTATCATTCTAGTTCATTTTAATTATGTAATTGTAGATTTCTCATCAGCAGTTGGCCTTACGATACCCTTTTCATTTGTAAAATTGGTGTCATCCTTTTCCCTGAATAATCCCCGCCTGCCTGACACTTGTCACATCTGCAAGGAAGCTTCACTAAGAGGGTCCCCGAAGACCATGAAGAGTCCATGAATCTTCCACGTGTATAACTCATTTATCCACCTCAGCGGGTAATGATTCCTAGCCGTTAGGATTACGGAAATCATGGAAAGCGAATGATGGAAACAACTAAGAAAAAGAATGTGCATGCATGAATCAAAAGAGTTGTCAAGATGCTTTAAAGTCAAGAAAATTATGAAAATAATGGAGGTGGCTAGCCTCCCCAGTCATGAAAAAAACATAGATGCCCCTCACGGCAGAAATTAGGGATACCAGAAATTAGGGATACCAGAAATTAGGGATAGATCTATGGTTTGAAATTCACCAGCATAGAAGCAACTAGCTATGTCGGCCTAGACTTACTCGCAAAAATTCTCAAACCAAGTGGGAATGCCCTTTAAGGAGAACTATAAAAGCTAGCAGACAATAATAATTCTAAAAAAAATTCTGTGTTTTTTTAAGTTTTTGAGACCGAGTCTCTCAGAGATGGTCTTGTATGAATGGAAAATCTTTTAAAGTGACACATATTTTTTTATAATTTTCTTTGAAATAAATAATTAATTATGATTTTTTTACTGTACCTTTTTAAAAATATAAAAAGCTTGTCTGACCATCATAACTTGGTCAAAACTTTATGAAATTCAATTTTTCTTTTTTTAATCTTATAGTACATGAAACATAGAATGTGACGCATGTTTCAAATTCAAAAAATGTGATAATATCGCCACCTTTTGGCCCCTCATGATCCTGCGCATACCCGCATGTGTTGCTCAAAATAATAATTCATGCTATATCAATCGATAAACAATATGATAAATGTATAGAATATTATGCTTGCGTACATTCAAATTGAATATATATTAAACATAATTAAGAATTACATCTTTAGTAAGACAATTTTTCTTCACATCTTTAACTCAAATTATATTTTTTATTTACTTATAATGATATCAAGTAAAACTATTCATGACTGCAATTGGCCTCTCGTTGTTCACTTTCTATAACTAAATCTTATATCTTTACCTTTATTGTCTTATTCCCTTTCCATTAGTACTTAAGTGTCTGCTTAAAAACACGGAAGTGCAATCTTGATATCCACTATAATCAACTTCCATTAAAATTATGTTAAATATACAATAGAAAAAATAACATATATTTTTTTGGGGGAAGTGTAAATTATTTTACATTGTGATAATCTTCCCTAAAAAAATAGCACATTTATTATCACTAATATATCTCAAACATGTGATCAATGGTGTTTAAGCCATTCATATCTAGTATTGAAATTTTTTATCACCACCGCAAGTGTAGTTTACTATTTGGCAAAGCCATTTTGAGGGTTGGCTTGGGTAGATTGGACGAAGGTCTAGATAACACAAATGGCCATTGAATTCCTTGAAAGAAAGAATGTTTCTTAATTTCGGTGACCCATATTTGTGCCCAAGGCGCTTCCAATGCTTCTTCGCCAATAAAGCTTTTATTAGATCTTTGGCTTCATCACTTACTGTTGGAGAATCCAAGAACCTCGACTCCTCTTTGACCACATTATCATGAGTTCCATTATTATCATTTCCTATGAAGGGAGTTTTTCCATACAAAAGACGGTACAAAAAAATACCAAACTACCACCAGTCAACTGCGCCTCCATGGCCCATATTTCCAATCATTTCTGGGGTCATGTATTCTTCAGTTCCCACCTATTAATGACCCCACTCACCCCATGGCTCTACAGTGAACTCAATTTCATCTTTTTTCTCCGTTCTTCCTCTCTTCTTTGAACCAAAATGTAGAAATCTAGTTTTCTTATCATCGGTGTTTCATTTTTTATTTTTGTCAAAATGGTTAGAAACTAATAGATGATGCACGTAGAATTGCCTGGATATATAGAAATCTGTAAGCAAAAGGTGACCATCTTCCTTCACCAAAACATTAGCTGGTTTGAGGTCTTTGTCTACAGTTCCAGGCATATGAAGGTATTCCATTGCTAATAGAATCTCAGCATAGTAATGCAATATGATCGATGACATGGAGTTGAGAACAACTGTCAGTTTTTTGTTTGTGTGTTTTTTCTCACTTTTTATGCTTTAGGAGGATCAAGAGTTCCTAAAACTGCTATGGTAGCTTTATTTAGTTTTTTAAGTTTTAATTCTTGTTACCATTGTTGTCAACGCAAAAAGGCAGTTAATAAAACAATTTGTTAGTTTTTCTTTAAAGCATTGTTTTATTCTGATCGGTGTAGATCAGCCTTCTATAAAACATTATAGAAGTAATATAATTATTTTTTATTGAAGTTTTACAATATCAAAATTTGTTCTCTGAAATAATTTGCAGTCTTCTTCTTTTTTCTGTTTTTCTATGTCTTTTTCATTTATAAATCCTTCATTTGGTATCAGAGCAGGTTGCAAGAGTTCTGATTGTGCTGGTTGTAGGTTAGAACAACAATTATTTCCAGATGGCTAATGAAAAAGATTTAGCATTTCAACTTTCATTATTTATTAGAGAAAACTATGATTATTGGAGTATCAAGATGAAGACCCTACTTTTATCCCAAGATCTGTCGGGATTTGTGGAAGGTGGATACACAAAACCCGTTGATCATAATACATTCAATACATGGATACCACAATAGAAAAATCAGCTAAAAGAAGATAGAAAGAAGGATAACAAATCTCTTTTCACCATTCAATCTGCCTTGGATGTTTCAATTTTTCCTCGAATCCCAGTCTGACGAAATCAAAGGATGCATGGGAGGATCTACAAACTGCATACCAAGGTATAGATAAAATCAAACTGGTAAGACTTCAAACTTTTCAAAGAGAATTTGAGATCTTGAGGATGAAAGAATCTGAGTCTATTCGTGAATTTATTACAAGGACTCAAGGTATTGTGAATCAACTTAGGACTCAAGGTGAAACTATATCAGATCAGAAAATTGTAGAATTTTTTTTGAGGTCTCTTCCTCCTAAATTTGATCTAGTAGTAATTTCTATTGAATAAAGTAAAGATCTAACTACTTTCACAATTGCAGAATTAATTGGATCTTTGCAGTCTCATGAAGAGTGCATGCAACGTTCTCTGGAAACTTTTGTGCAAGCTTTCTAATCTTCTATGAATATTGAGGAAAAATCCAAATCTCCTCCCTCACATACTGTTAAATTTCAAGGTGAGTCTTTTGGTAATAACAAAGGAAGAGGTAGAGGAAGAGGGCGAGGAAATAACAGAGGAAGAGGTAGAATTATTGTTGATAGAAGGAGCATACAATGCAGATATTGTGAAAGATATAGGCCCTATGAATCTGAGCGTTGGAAGAAGAAATCTGACTTGAATGAGTCAAGAGCTAGTTATGCAGAAGAGTCTTGTGACACAAAGAATTCTACATTCTTTGCATGCAATTTGGGAAAAGAACCCCAAGAGGATGTCTGGTTCTTGGACAACAGTTGTTCAAATCACATGACAGGTAAATCTGATTTATTTGTCAAATTAGATGATTCAATAAGGAATAAAGTTAAATTTTGAGATGATAAGGAGGTTTCTATAATGGGGAAAGGTACCCTTGCAATCAAAACTAAGCAGGGAGACACTAAAAATATCCATAATACTTTCTTTGTGCGAGAATTACAACATAGTCTTTTGAATATAGGACAATTTCTAGAAAATAACTATAAAGTTGTATTTGAAGACAGCTCCTGCAACATTTTTGATTAATCTATTAATCATCATCTTGTAGAAAAGACTTATATGATAGAGAATAGTTTGTTTCCTCTCAAATTGGTTTCTAATAAGTTGCATGCACTAAAATCAACCATAGATGATTCGTGGTTATGATATCAATGATATGGTCATCTGAATTTTCAAGAGCTAACTTTGTTAAATAAGAAGAATATAGTGCGAGGTCTTCCTCCAATCAAGGCAAAATAAGAAGTTTGTTCAGGGTGTGCACATGGCAAGCATCACTGAGATAGTTTTCCAGTGGGCGAATCTTTGAGAGCCAAATATACTCTAGAGCTTGTGCATGCTAACATCTGTGGTGATATGCAAGAGCCATCATTGGGTAAGAACCTTTATTTTTTGACATTCATTGATGATTACTCTCACCACACTTGGGTTTATTTTTTGAAGCAGAAATCTGAAGGCTTTGCATGCTTCAAGTATTTTAAAGCACTAGTTGAAAAACAAAGGGGGTATCCTATCAAGATACTCAGAACAGATAGAGGGGCAGAGTTTACTTCTAATGAGTTTGCTAATTTTTGTACTAAGAATGACATCCAGAGACAGCTTACTACTGCATATACACCTCAACAATATGGTATGGCTGAAAGAAAGAACTGTACAATTATGGAAATGGCACGAATCATGTTGCAAATAAAAAATCTTCCAAATAGTTTTTGGGGAGAAGTAGTTGCCATTATAGTGTATATTCTCAACCGTAGTCCCACAAAAGCAGTTCAAAATCTAACTCCAAAGGAAGCCTGGAGTGGTCACAAGCCTTCACTGGCTCATGTTCGCATCTTTTGATGCTTGGCATATGTGCATATTCCAGCTCAAAAGCGAAATAAATTGTATGTGAAATCCCAACTTAGTATCTTTGTGGGCTACTCTATTGCAACTAAAGGCTACAAATTCTATAATTTTGAGAGAAAGAAATGGATAGTTAGTTGGGATGTGATTTTTGATGAAGGGGGAGTATGGCTGTGGAAAGATGATGTGCAAAAAAATCCATCAATAATCATAAACATGGAAGATATCAGTGTTCCTCCTCCTTTCCCCACAAGCTCAAGTGGAAGTGCTAGCTCCAGTTCTAGTCCTCCAAGCTCACCTAGTTCTTTCAGTAGCACAAACTCAAGTGAAGATTTACCTCCACCATCACCTCTAGCATTCATTCCATGAAAGGTACGAAGTTTAGTTGATGTTTATTAGAGGAGTACCAATATAAATCGAGTTGTCAATTTTGCTTTGTTTAGTACAATTAAAGTTGAACCCTCTATGTATGAAGAAGTAGTGAAAGAACCCATATGGGTTAATGCTATGAATGATGAAATGAATTTTATTCATAAGAATAATACTTGAGAATTAGTTCCACTTCCCAAAGGTAAGTAGGTGATTGGTGTGAAATGGATATAGAATGTCAAATATCATGCAGATGGCTCAGTAGAACGACATAAGAAAAAACTAGTTGCCAAGGGGTTTGCACAAACTCCTGCAATGAATTATGCGGAAACTTTTGCTCCAGTGAATTGTCAGAATATAGTTAAGATTATATTGGCTATTATGGCACAATATAAGTTGCCAATATTTCAGATGGATGTGAAATCAACTTTCCTTAATGGTTACATAGATGAGGAAGTTTATGTAGAACAACCTATGAGTTATGAAGTTCGAGAAAAAGAACACTTAGTCTACAAGTTGAAGAAAGCCCTTTATGGGTTGAAGCAAGCTCCTCATGCCTAGTATGCTAGGATTGACAGTTATTTCATGAAGAAAGGATTTAATAGAAGCCACTTAGAGCCCACTTTGTATGTCCAACATATTGGTAATGATAATCTTATAGTTTGCCTCTGTTGATGATTTAATTTATACAAATAATAGCAAGCTCTCATGGAGAAGTTTCAAGCAGAAATGAAACAAGAGTTTGAAATGTCAGATCTGGGATTTATGCACCATTTTCTTGGTATGGAAGTACAAAAAACATCAAAAGATATATTTATTTCTCAATCAAGGTATATAGGTGATTTATTGAAGAAGTTTAACATGGTGGAATGCAAAGCATTTGCAACCCCTGTAGCCCTTGGTGAAAAACTAACCAAGGAAGATGCTAGTCCCAAGGTTGATGCAACTCGGTATAGGAGTTTGGTTGGTAGCCTCATGTACCTCACAACCACGGGACCTGATATTATGTATGTTGTGATCCTCATCTCTCAGTTCATGCGGGATCCACGTGAGTCACATTGGTGGATTGCTAAAAGAATTTTGAGGTATGTGAGTGGTACATAGAATTTTGGCATTCAGTATTCTCCAACTGACAAGTTTGAACTAGTTGGTTATACAGATTCAGATTGGGCCGGTTCAGTGGATGATAGGAAATCAACATCTGGTTATATGTTTTCATTTATCTCTGGAGTTGTATCTTGGAGTAGTGAGAAACAGGCAACAGTGGCTTTTTCTTAGCAGAATCGGAATACATGGCAGCTTCATCGACAAGTTCTCAAGCGGTATGGATAAGAAGGATATTGACAAATCTATATTTTGTTACTGAGAATCCAACCACCATCTATTGTGATCACAATAGCACTATTGCCATGACAAAGAATCAAGTGTTTCATGCCAGAACAAAGCACAAAGAGATCTATCATCATTACATTCGTGGGTTGGTTCACGATGGACAAGTGAAGTTGCAGTTTTATCCTTCATCTGAAGAAGTTGCTAATGTCTTCAACAAAGCTCTTCCAGTATCAACTTTCGTTACTTTCAGAACTCAGTTGGGACTCACCTCCATTCATCATTCAGGGGGAGATTAAAGATATGATCAATGACATGAAGTTGAGAACAACTGTCAATTTTTTGTTTTTGTGTTTTTTCTCAGTTTTTATGCTTTAGGAGGATCAGCAGTTCGTAAAACTGATATGGTAGCTTTACTTAGTTTTTTAAGTTTTAATTCTTGTTGCCACTGCTGCCAACGCAATAAGGCAGTTAATAAAACTGTTTTTTAGTTTTTTTTAAAAGCATTATTTTATTCTGATCGGTGTAGATCAGCCTTCTATAAAACAAAAGTAATGTTATTATTTTTTATTGAAGTTTTACAATATCAAAATCTGTTTTCTGAAATAATTTGCAGTCTTCTAATTTTTTCTCTGTTTTTCTGTGTTTTTTTCATTTATAAATCCTTCAAATAAAACCTGCGAAACATATTCTATCCAATATTAACTCTTAACTGTCTGAAGTAATAAAATTAGTGAAAAAATAAATAAAGGAATGACAATATAAAATAAAGGAATGATAATATAAAATAACGCATTAAAATTCAACAAAAGTCTGAAGTAATGCATAATTGATTAAAAGTCTGAAGTGATGGCATAGTTGATTAAGGGTATTGTACTCGTTCCAAATAGGTCTCAAGACAGATAGATTCTCTCCACCCTCTCTACCTTGAATTATCTGATATTCATCCATTTCTGCCACCTTGAATAAGAGGCTTACACCGTTAACGAGTTGTGCTCCCGTAAAATAACATTCAACAAGACATTGTCAATATTTCAAGAAACATCCATGAGATAATGTATCTATAAGATAAAGTATCTATATCTTATATCTTATTGTTAAGAGCAAAATCTACAATCTTCACAAAACTACTGCTATTATAAAATTAATTTGTTAGTAAAAAGAGGAACACCCAGTCTGTTCATGTTTTATGATGCATCCGGCCAATTTCCTTGAGCTAGATGTTTAATATAACAAAAATAACTATTTTTTAGGGTTATCACACTCCAATATTGACGATACATGTGGATAAAATGTACACTGTTCATTTTCAGTTATCTTAACCATACCTGACTATATCTTCTGAGAAGCGATGCCCCAGCTGTTTGTATCGAAGTCTATCAAGATCTGTCGGACCGTGCTCTGTAACAAAATATGACTTCCCATCTTTTCGGCAATGGAAAAATAAGGTTGGGAAAAGAGGGTGAGATCTCAAGAACTTGAGTACTTGTATTTCTCTCCTTACATTTGAAATGTTGTTGCCATCTGCCACTTTTACAACAAAATAGGTTTGGGTGTAACTCAATTCAGCCAAAAACACGGTTCCTGAACCGCCACGCCTTATCTTCTTTATCTTTCTGAAGTGATTCAGCTTCAGATTTCCTTCCAGGGCAGTGACTGTCTTAATTGCTTTCCAATAAGCAGAAGAAGTGTTTTGGTGGTTGTTATGAGTGTTGCTAATAGAAGTAGAGTAGAGTTGTCACTACTCTTGTCTAATGCTTTTGAAGACGGACCGGTGGCTGTCCATCTGCTTACGAAATTGACATCTTTCATTTTTGGCTCTTAAACGTTTCAGTTTAAAGTTTAGGTATACAAAGAGTTATCCTAGGAGAAACCCGTGTTTATAAATGAACAAAAGTCATGGGATTTACGTTGTAATCTTCCTTGCAGAAGATCGACGACAGGATACATCCATGCCAAGGACATCATCAAAATGAGTTATGAATCTTCCAATTATTGGGCTCGCCAGTGTCGAAATCATAGGACCTCAAAACCACCTCTTCTAATTTCTAATGCCCCTCTACAAGAGGTTGTCCAATTTAGACCAGGTGGAATGCGAATCTGGTGAGGTTTTCGAAAAGAGAACTTTGAGTTACATTGAGTTTTTGAATCTAGGAATATTATTGTAGAAAGGAAGATTATAACTTTTGACTTTTTAAAATGGATAATTTCAAATTAGTTAATTTGTTTATAGGTTGTTTTTAAGTGGTATTGGGTAAGAAAATAATGGTTAGTTGTGTTTAGGGTTGAGTTATGCCTTTAGAGTTATATATCTCTAAGTATCATTCTAGTTCATTTTAATTATGTAATTGTAGATTACTCATCAGCAGTTGGCCTTCTGATACCCTTCTCATTTGTAAAGTTGGCGGCATCCTTCTTCCCTCAATAATCCCCGCCTGCCTGACACTTGTCACATCTGCAAGGAAGCTTCACTAAAAGGGTCCCCGAAGACCATGAAGAGTCCATGAATCTTACACGTGTACAACTAAGAAAAAGAATGTGCATGCATGAATTAAAAGAGCAGTCAAGGTGCTTTAAAGTCAAGAAAATTATGAAAATAATGGAGGTGGCTAGCCTCCCCAATCATGACTAAAACATAGATGCCCCTCATGCAAGAAATTAGGGATCCCAGAAATTAGGGATAGATCTATGGTCTAAAATTCACCAGCACAGAAGCAACTAGCTATGCCGGCCTGGACTTAATCGCAAAAATTCTCAAACCAAGTGGGAATGCTCTTTAAGGAGAACTATAAAAGCTAGCAGACGATAATAATTCTAAAAAAAATTATGTGTTTTTTTAAGTTTTTGAGACCGAGTCTCTTAGAGATGGTCTTGTATGAATGTAAAATCTTTAAAAGGAGAATTAAAACCCTCCCTTCCTTTTTTTCTTATTTTTTCAGAAATTGTGATCTGTATCACGACCTTAGTGTCATTTGTGAACCAATAGACTACGCATCTGTCACTTTTTTGTCATTATAAATGATGTTCTATGCTATTAACAAAGGCATGATTATTTTGCCAATGGATGTCTAATTTTTGTCTCCTTCATTCATGAAATGTGGATCATGTGTAATCACTCTTTCAATTTTATGAAAATTGGTTTCAGATGGCATTTGTTTCACAAAATGAAAAAAGGATTTATTGTTTCAAAGTATAGGGGTTATCAATTTTGTTTGGCCTTTACAGGTGCCTCCCACAAGATGATTCAAATTTTATGACCTATGTCTGAGTTATTTTGTGACAATGTTTCGTCAATAGCTTCGAAGAAAAATCTTATGTTTCATGGAAGAAGCAAGCACATTTAAATCATGTATCATTTCATAAGAGAATTGGTTGAAAATGGTGAAATTAAGATGAAGTTTTATAGGTCATAGTAGTAATTAGCAGATGTTTTCATGAAGCCATTAAGTAGGCACAACTTTAAATACTAGAGAAGAAACTTGGGCATTATTGATTTTAGTAAAAAATGATCTTGTTTGTTAGCCCAAGAAAAAAAGTAGAGAATTGGAAAATCAAATTGCCCTGAGTATCCCTGTGGTTGTCACCTACCTATCATGAGCAACCAAGAGAAAATTGCCTAAAGATATTGGAATTGCACCCTTCCAATAGCCCATGATGTGCAACATTAGATTGCTATTGAATCAAATGAAGGTAGGTGATTTTAAATTTAAATATTTTGAGTGACAAATTGATTTGAACAACATAAGACAAAAAGGGAGAATGTTCTCCAAATCAGTTAGTTGGAAGTAGAATAGTTTTTTCTTGTGAACATCAATTTTGGGTGAAGAATATTGCAGTAATAGTTTTGTGTATGTGTGTGTGTGCAGTAAGCACGGATTTCTCCAAACACTTAAAAGATTTACATGAGTAGTATTTTGAAGGATTTTAGTGTATATCCATGTATTTGATTGGTTGTAGCTCCAAAATCCTACAAACAAATTTATAATCATAGTTTGTAATTAGTTTATTTCTAAGTTTGTAGTTTGCTTTGTAAAAGTTTTATTTTTCACATTAAATAAAAATCAAGTTTCCAATGTCCACAACATTTTTCTTTCATTTTTATTTTCACATTTGTATTCCCAATCTAGTTTAGAACTGATCTATAGTCTTAGAATAATTTGGGATTTAATCTCTAACTTGGTATCAAAGATTGTCTCTAACTATTTTAGGGATTTTAAATTTTTCTACATAGTTTTATTGAGATCCTTAATAAATCACTTCCACTTTCTTATGTCTTCTAGTTAAAACCAAACATCTTCCTCTAAGAAATGACAACATTTTTGGAACAATAATACCTTAAACCATTGAGGAGTTGGAAACCTTGCCTGGGTGAAGCTGGAATACTACCAATTTGATTTCTTCCCTAGTAATTGTTTTCATTATCCTTAGCATTGATTGTGTTTGGGATATAGTCCAAGAAAGTGGGGTCTAATCAAGCATTAGTAGTTCCATCTAAAGTGAACAATGATTTGAATAATGTGACTGCTCACTACTAGATCATTTGACTAATTGTAACAATGTTACCATTAAAATCAAAGATCTCTTTGATTTTGTTCCCTTCATAGATGACTGAAATTTTTTTATGTTAACTAATCCATTGTGGCCAACCAATTCTCCATTGATTTATTTTTCCAAAACTATTCTTCCCATGCCAACAAGCCTAAATTGACTTCTTAATAAAGTTTCTTTATTCTCATTATGTGAACAACATATAATAGGGTAGTTGAAACATTATGTTGAATGATACTATTATAATTTGAAAGAATATAATCAATGTTTGCATGGACACAAGATTTTGATTTCAGAAAATTGAGAGATAGTTTTGAAAGGAACCTCTAGAAAATTATAAGTCTAGATGAAACACTCTTGGGCCCCATGAACTCTAAGAACTATTTTAGTAAATTTTAATAATTTTTTCTTTTAGGTTCCTTAAGTGACTATTCTAGAACAATCTAGACTAGATATATTGATATATCCATGGAATGAAGTGGAAATCCCTTAGCATTTACTTAACCACCCCAATGTATTATATTTTTTTATTCACACAAAATCAATAATACAAAATATGGCTCTTGGTAATGTTAGGTTGAATTCCATTATGGAATTTTGCAAGAATATATTTGTTGTTTTCTTGGTCAAATGATTTTGAGTTCAGGAAAAATAAGAGATTATTATGTTGGGATTGTACATACACTTGTAGGTCCACATAAAATATTCATGGGACCTATGAAAACTAAAAGATTCTCCATCAAATGTTTTGGTGTAGTTTTTCATGTCCCATGACATGAAGAACAAAATGTGGTTATTTGCAATATTATGCTAAAAATAAATGAGATGTTTTGTAAGAGTATATTTATGTCATTTTTCATTTATTGAAGGTCTTTAACATCCATAGTGACCTATCACAAAGTGTGATACCAATTATTTTTTGTTAAGGATCAAAAAGGTTTAGAGGGGACCTGAAACCTCGTAAAACAAGTTTTGAAGGGACATGAAACCCTCAAATTTTGTGGGGATTTGAAACCCAAAGAAGAATGCTGCCAAAAGATACAATGGAAATAGCCATCACCCTAACCTCAACCTATCATCAACGTATAATCATTGAATATCCAACTGCAAAAAGACTCAGACAACACCAAAAGATGTCAATACAAGGAAATTCAAGGGTTTTAACAAGGCTTCCTTAACCTAAAACAAGTACCAAGGGTTTTTCTAGGCACCCATAGCCTTAACATTTGTTTTTAGCAAGGATCCCCAAACCATAACAACCATAATCTTGAAGATAAGGATAAAGGAATAATTTAGAACTAGGGGATTTTGAAAGGCTCCCCAAACCTTCAAATTGGGTTTTTATTTGGTAGGTCCAAAACCATCAAGTTAAAACTAGCAAATATAATCCAACTGAAAGTCATCTCCCATCCAACACAACTCCTCTCCACCTCAATAAGAAAATGACCCACCTCAAAAAGAAATGAAGAGAAACCGACCACCAATTGAAACTACCAAACACTGATCAAACCCATTAGATCCGGAGACAAAGGATAAATATAACACGAGTTTGCCAGAATATTGGGTTTTAGAAAGGCTCTCAAAATGTTAAAAAGGTAACGAGGAACAAATCAGCCATACACAAAGCAAGTGAGATCCACCAGAGTATCCACCTCAGTAGGAGAAAAGTGATAGATAAATAGAAGCAATTAAAAAAAAGAAAAAGATAAACCCCCATGGAAGCTGAAGAGAAGCCAAGGGAAAAAGGCACATAACCCTCCCCAAAGTAATGGACAATCAAGGAATCAAAGACACAACACCTAATGAGCCTTAGGTTTATGCCTTTATTTCCAAACATTTTACTATACTTAGGACTTTTATATATTTGTTGATGGGACTATATTATGCTTTTACTAACTTCATGGACCTATTTCAGGATCATGTTACCTATAGTTTAGAACCAATATTTTGGAATATCCATGAACCTTATGAATGAAAATATAAGTATTTATTATCTTTATATGATTGATGAATATGTTGCAATAAGTGATCATGAAATATGGATAGGAATGCTTGTTCTAATCTTGGTGTTCCAGCTACGTGGAAGACTCTTTATGATGAAACAAGGCTTCATTTGTAGTAGCATGGCAACATGGATAGGATTGGATAGCAAGGCTTGGAAAAGGTCAAGGGTTGATACAACTTGGGCACTAGTTGTTCGAGCTCATTAAGAAATCTTTAGAAGCAGTCATCATTCATTAATAGTTTTGTTAATAGTCATGTTAGATGTTAGAGCATATCTAGGGAAGATTTACAGATGTTCAAGGATGGAACAAAATCCTAATTGTCTTAGTTCTCCTAGATTTCATATTCTAAATAAATGTCGCCACCTAGATATTAGGAAGTGGAGTGACTCTTGTAGAAATTGTTGCGACGATGAATGTTATAAATTTGTCCCGTGTTTCCTAGTTAGTTAGTTTTTGTTTTGATAAAACAATTTTATGCTATTAAATAGATTTTGAATAAAGAAGCTGATTTACTTGCTGGAATAGTTAGGTCTTTGATGTTTTAATATGCTTATGTGAGCTCAATAGTTAGTTTATGCTGTAAATTTTACTCTAGAAGACTCACCCAAGGGGGGCCACTTGGTGAAGATTATGTTTTCTTATCTTTTATGCACTTTATCTTTCAAGTTGTCTAATTTTACTTTGTTAAGTTGTTTGTTGTCTGCTTTTGCAGCCACAGACTATTACTCTATGGGGCAAAAACATAAAGTTGTGTCACCCTTTGGGCTAACTGGTGCAGTTCGACCAAACTTAGTTTGACCAGACCGAATTTGGCCAAACTAAGTTCGAACGAACTATTTTTTTGTTGTGTGGCACCCATTGGCATGGTCGTGGTGCTTAGATGGTGCCAAGAGTTTGGTTGAACTATTTGTGCATGTGATGTGGCAACAAAATCAACATTTTGTCTACATTTTAAAAACTTTTCACTTCTACTGTATTTTTCTTCAAGCATATTATTTTTACACAAAAATTAAAAAATGCAATCTTGTAGAGCTCAAAGTCATGAATCTAGACATATAATTGTTTTTAATATTTTGATTAATTTTAATATTTTTTATTTTTTAAACATTGCAAGTAGGTTTTTAAATCTCAAAAAGAGGCTGATTTGAAATTTAAAAAAAAAAATTAAATGATATTAAAAAGATATAAAAAAGATATTTTTCACTAGATGAGAGAATCTTCTTCAAAAGGGTATAATTTTTTTTCATCATGCAAAATTTAATACACAAATGGTGAAGCCGTTCATGAAAACTACTAAATTTACTTACATTGGACTTCAAAATATTATTATGAGAAAAATATACATCAAAATTTAATTTATTTTTTTAAGTACTACATATATATGTCCTTTATTTGGGAAATTAAAATCAGGAAAAACTAAGTTCATTTTCTTTTTTTTTGGTGACATCGACTAAAACTGCTAATTTTCAGCAATAAAAAATTTGTCTTTGAATATATAAAAAAAATATCAATTTTTTTTTTTAATTTAAAAAAATAAAAAATATAAATTTCATTAATATTTCTACATTTGATCAATTTACATCATTTTGAAATTCAATTTAGAAATGTCACTGGGTAAAAGTACAAACCTGTGTCACACTTTTACAAAGGAAAAGGCTAACACAACAATAATTGTTCAATTTTGTCACCATAAAAGTGTCATTTGCATTTTGAATTTTGAAATAATATGTTGCATATTCTCCAATTCCTGATAAATGTAGCTTCATCCTTTTCTGCCATGTGGAGAAACTTGACTTGTTCAGCTTTGGTGCATCCCTTTTATACATCTTCAGATCTTTGCCTCAAGTACCTTTAAACTTTTCTTCTGGATTCCAAAGCTCTGATAACAATTGTAAAGTTATGATGCCAATAGCTAACAAGATGAGAGGGGGGGAGGTGAATCATACAAACTTAATCTTCCATAAAATCAACAAATTCAACCTCGGTAACTTATACTTCAGCAATATAACCAAAAATAGCTAAACATGCAAACTCATAAATACATAATCATCATAACACATATAACACCAGATTTAATGTGGAAATCCAAATAGGGAAAAACCACTGTGGGATTTCGGACCCACTAAGAAATATACTCTTCTAGAGTATGCTCGGTTAAAAGTAAATCCTATTAAAGATTACAAACACATTGCTAGATGTGACCCGATTAAGGGATTTCCCTCAGATCTGTTAGGATCTTCACTTTGTTAGAAGTGACCTTGTCAAAGGATTTCAAACACTCATTTAGAATGTTACCTTGCTAGAGGGTTTACAAATAAGACTGTTAAGTCCACTCGGTTAAGAGATTTTCTATCACATACAAAATAACAGTAATAAAATATATCTACAACTTCACATCTAAAATGCTAAAGCAAATTCTTATTTGCTCAAAACAATCTTGTCATAAGACTTATCTTGTCCCTCTGCTGGGCTCCTAGCTTCTGTGCTCGGTAATCACTATGTAGCATCCCTGTGCTTACTCTTTCCCACATACATTGTTCATCAATAATTTCTTATTTATAAACAATTTGTTAACCGTTGAATCTCCTTGATCACATTTCCCATGATCAATATTAGCCATCAGATCTTCAATCTTTACTAGGTTCAATGCATCTTTCAATCTGAAAATGTTTTACCTTGCCTTGGGACTTGCATTCCTTTCTTGGAACTTGCACAAGGTTATTGTGGTTCAATCTGCATTGTAGATCTTCCTGCCGATCTTCCATTGCCATAGATCCTTAACAAACTTCATGCTAGGCATACCAATCATTTAATCAACTCCAGCTCATCATTGTCCTTCATTAAATAATGCTTTTATCCATCCAATGCAATCTATCATAACTCGGTTGCAACTCGGTGACATTCTGCCTTCATTAACCGATATCGATAACCTTAGGGTTTACCGACTAGGTTCCTTAAGGTTTACTGACTAGGTTCTTTGCTCAGTGACATAGTATAGTATTAACCTTACAATCAACATCATATGTAGGATATCAAAACAATCTAAACATCATGATCTCATCATTGTCTAACTCGGTAATAGTTGCCCATTGAGTATCTTATTTCTCCCCTTTCTTATCACATTCTTTGTGTGTCTTTTACCAACCACTTAATACTCATCAAATCAATCTCCTCAAGATATGGCAACATCATACTGAATCAGAAAATCAATTTCTTGACATCAATGACAAAATAATGTTATAAAGATAGTTATCATCCTTTTTCAGTTATATCAATAATCTCCAACAACCTTCTCAATATCCTTAATGAATATCAACAATCTTTCTATTGAAATGCCAACACTTGGAAAGTTCAAACTATTCAAAGCAATGGTAGAAAATGAAACCGGTAAGAAAATCAAATGTCTAAGATCAAATCAAGGAGGAGAATTTACATCTAAGGATTTTAATACATTCGGTGAAGTAAATGGAATCAGAAGATAGCTATCAGCACCTTGGACACCACAACAAAATGGAGTTGTTGAAAGGAAAAACATAACTATCTTGGATGCAACAAGAAGTATGTTACCAGAAGGAAACATACCACATGTATATTGGAGAGAGGCAGTAAGTATAGCGGTCTATACATTCAACAAAGTTCACATCAAAGGTGAAACCAGTAAGACCCTTCATGAACTATGGTTTGGTATTACTCCTACTCTTAAATATTTCAGAGTTTTTGGAAGTAAATGTTATATCAGAAGAGATGAGTATATTGGAAAATTTGAGCCTAGAAGTGATGAAGGAATATTTCCTGGTTATTCATCTAAAAGCAAGGCATATAGATGTTTTAACAAAAGATTGCAGAAAATTGTTGAAAGTACAAATGTAAAGATTGATGAACAATTAAGAGGAACTTCAAGGTATATAGACTCTAAATCGGCAACATAAATTTTGACAAATGAACCTACACTAAATCCATTGGTACAGAATGAAGATCTAGTTACCCCGGTATCATCTAAAAATTCCACAGTAACTGAGGAACAACAACAAACAAAGATACCTCAGTATGTACTACTGAATCACTCTGAAGATCAAATAATTGGAAACAAGTATAAAGGAGTTATGACAAGAGGAAGATTGGAAAATGAAGAGGTGTGTCTTATTTCTAAAATTGAACCATCATTAGTTAATGAGGCATGTGAAGATAAATATTTGATTAAAGCTATGGAAGAAGAATTGGAACAAATTGAGAAAAACAACACTTGGACATCAGTTCCCCAGCCTAAAGATAAAAATGTAATTGGAACCAAATAGGTATTCATAAACAAACTTAATGAGGATGGTAAGGTTATCAAAAATAAAGCAAGACTAGTGTGTAAGGGATATTCTCAAAAAGAAGGAATTGATTACAATGAAACCTTTGCACCAGTAGCTAGAATTGAGGCAGTTAGATTATTTTTGGCTTTTGCAGTGCATAAGAACTACAAAGTACATCAAATAGATATTAAATGTGCATTTCTAAATGGAGATCTTGAAGAGGAAGTTTACATTGAACAACCTGATGGATTTTCTTTGACAGCTAACAAAGATATGGTTTGTAGGTTGAGAAAAGCTTTGTATGGATTGAAGCAAGCTCCAAGAGCTTGGTATGCAAGATTGGATAAGTATCTTTTGAAGATTGGTTTTTCTAAAGGTAATGCAGAGAACAATCTATATTATAAAATGACTAATGATGACATCTTGGTTATAGAAGTTTTTGTTGATGATATAATATTTGGAGGAGAAGATGGATTATGTAAAGAATTTTCTATTAAAATGTAGCAAGAAATTGAAATGTCTATGACTGGAGAAATAAAATTCTTTTTAGGATTGCAGATTTCACAGACCGATAAAGGTATATTCTTGAGTCAATCCAAGTACTTACAAGAGTTACTAAAGAAATTTCAGATGGAGAACTCTAAACTAGTTAAGCACACCTATGACTGCAAATGACAAACTATCACTAAGGGATGAATCTACACCTGTTAATCTGACTAGATACAAATCTATGATAGGAGGTTTACTATATTTGACACAAACCAAACCTGATATTATGAATGCAGTATGTATTGTTTCAACATTTCAGAGTAATCCTAGATCAACACTAAAAAGGATTTTTCGGTACTTACAAGGCACTATAAATCTTGGATTATGACATCCTAGAGATGAAAACTTTGAATAATATCCATATACAGATGCAAATTGGGTAGAAGATTTGGACGATAGAAAAAGTACCACCGACGGAGCATTTTTTCTTGGAAACAGATTGATTTCTTGGTTGAGTAAGAAACAAAGTTGTACATCTCTATCAATAGCAGAATCAGAATATGTTGCAGCAGCAACTAACTGTACACAGATACTATGGCTTAAGAAAATGTTGAAAGACATAAAGGTAAAATGCAAGGAACCTATTACTATCTATTGTGATAACACTGCAACAATTGATATATCTAAGAATCTGTTATTACATTCTAAAACCAAACATGTTTCTATCAAACTAAATTTCCTAAGGGAACATGTTGAAGCAAAGGAGATAAAGTTGGTTTATGTGAAAACTAAAGAGCAGATTGCAGATATTTTCACTAAAACTTTTCCTAAGGAGACTTTTGAATATTTCAGAGACCAGCTTGGGGTGATACCCCCACTGGTAGAAGCTTAGGAAGTTGATGATTGTCATCAACCGACAGAATTAACAGAGAAATCTTTTATTTCCAGCTTTGATGAGGAAGCTACTTCTCAGGGGGAGTAGTTGGTATATTGAATTGGTTGGTATTTTGTATATGAACTTGGTTTTGTTGTAACTTTGGCATTTGATGTCAAAAGGGGAGTGATATCTATGGAAAAACACATTATCTTTTGGGAGAGATTGGTATGAAAAATATGTTACTCTCAAGGGGAGAGATTGTCACTTTGGGAGAGTTTACTTATACTTTGGTAATTGTTGGTACTTTGTTATTTTCAATTTATGTTTTGGCACTTTGATGGTTTTTCCATCTTGTGTTGCCATCAATGTCAAAGTGGGAGATTGTTGGTATTTTGGTATTGTTTTGTCATTGATGTCAACACCTACTAAAACTCTAGCACTTTGGAGATCCAACAAACATTCACCAGCAAGCAAGTGAATTTTGCATAGTCACCGGTATATGGTACACCAGCAAGATATAATGATCACCAACACTTGGAATGGCATGGAAAACACTTGGTAATGTTGAAGACACCATTTGGACATCTTGTCTTGGAGAATTGGTTATTGGTATATTCATATTTGAATATTTGTTCTTACTGACAAATAGGTCCAGGTTACACTGACATGTTTACCTTTTTCAAATCAGCATGGCATGCTATGGAGATGATTAATTATTGTTGTAAATGCATTAAGACGACATGTTGAATCAGTTATTGCATCAGATATTGTATTGTTTGTAAAATGTTTTTATTGTGATATCTTGTAGAGCCAACCTACTTAATTTGGTCTTAGGTTATGGTATAAATGTAAGATCTTATTTGTAAGATCGGATATGGAATGTGAAAAGGAATTGTAAGAAGGTATATGTAAGATTAAGTAGAGCTATACACACAAACATCATTTGAAGGTGAAGCTAGGTTTTTGTGAAAGCATATCAAAACTACACCGGTACTGAATCCAACATATGAAGATGCTATTCTTATTGGATTTAACCATCCAACTGTAGTCAGTGTGACTCCCATTTTGTGATTGAGCAGTGAGCTCTAGGCGCTTGGCCTTTCTGCATGTGCAAACCCCATTTATGTACACTTACTATCTGCAGTAGTATCATCTGATTGTGGGTAAGGTTTCCCACCATGGTTTTTCCCCTTACAGGGTTTCCACATACAAATATTGGTGTTATGTGTTGTGGATGACTTTGTCTTTTTTTTTCATGCATTAATCCTTACCGGTATTGCAATTAACTGTTAAAACTATCTGCTGGCATATGAGACTGGTTTACTGGTATTAAGCATTAAGTTGGTTAAGTTGTTTTTGGTTTGAATTTATTAGACAACTAATTCACCCCCCCTCTTAGTTGTTTCCGGGACCTAACACACAGGACCATCCTCATTTTTTAACCAAGTACAAATTCTTCAACGAAATTGATGTGATGGCTGGCGTCGTGTGGGACAATATCATTGCGGAATAACCCTTCTATCTTCTGTCTTTTTCTTTTGTTTTTCTATTTAAAAATTTAAGAATTGTAAAAAAAATTTTAAAAAAAAGAAAAAGAAAAGAAGTCGCAATTGCTATCATATCATATCATTATTGAGTGGTCATCATGTTGCAATTGCTTACACAGTAATTTGTAGTTGATGATTTATCATTTTGCAATTGATGTGATATCAGTTTGCATTTGTTTCGTAGGTAAGTCACATTTGATAGATTCAGTTTTTCGTTTTCTATTCTGTTGTAGTTCTGGTTTTTACTACAATATCTTTCTGTCAGTGAAAAGATAGAACTCTATAAATGGAAATTTAGGCTGGTCCCACCATCTATTGACTAACGTTATTTTATCTGTAGGGTTAAAGTAGAAATATTTTCTTTTGGTTCTTTTAAATACAATTTTCATCATTGCTATGATGGTTAAAATGAACACTATGTTTGTGTGGAGCAACATCTCCACTTAGAATAGAAAATAATTCCAATGAACAGTTAAAAAGAACCCTTGTCTTTTGTGCTTCCAAAGAGATAGGTAATATGATCTCCGCTTCAATGGGTGATCATAAAACCAGACTCTCTTCCTTCATGCTTTCCTTTATTTTTTGCAATTAAATCCTTTAGAAGGCCTGCTCTCCCGAGTTTCCCTTAGAGCGCCATTAAAGCCGGTGAGAGGAGAATGACCTATGTGGCCAATGACTAAAGCCACGTAATCCAATCCACTATAATCAAATGTGTATGTGATGAAAATCATGTACAAAGAGTGTTACATGATGTCACAACGACGTTATGCCTCCCTCAGTGCCTATACGGTGCATTAAAATCTATAGAGCGTAACCTCTACAGAGTGGGAGACCTCCCTCAATGGAGTGTAAAATGTTGCTGATTGTGACCACCCAAACGGAACCCTGTCTAAACACCATAGAAATTAGAATCCAAGCTGAGTCAGTACCCAAACACTTGTTTTATCACAGTGCAAGGGTGGGGAAGAATTTGCCCCCAAGACACTCACCATATATCTCCCAGGATAACAGACCAATTGAGGAGCAATCTTCTTTGATCTAATTTCTAGAAAAAGGCAAAAAAATGGGCGCACCCTAGGGTGTGACAGGGCTGTTTGAGTTGACGGAGTATCAAGATGTGAGTTATGATAATACTTGTGACCTTTTGACCTTAGGAGAGTTTGACCTTTTGACATTACAAGATACAAATCAAAACAAAATCAAAAGTTTCAGTGTTCAACAAGATCAAAACTTCAACAAAGACAAGTGTCAACATCAAAACCGACGTCAGAACCAAAACTTTTGCACAAAATCCAAAATGATGAAAATGTTACTTTCAAGTGATCATAGGTCCTAAGTATTCAATTCATGTAGTGGCTCGATTATAATCGTAATGCAAAGTCCTCACACAAGTCATTTCACCAGAGTACCTTAAGGTTAGTTGTCACAACCCTCCTTTATCACTTTTTGATTTGATACAATTCTATTATATTTTTGGTTGAGCTATTGAATAAATATTATAAAATAATAAATAATGGACCCACACATGCACTTGGAGAATATAATTCAAAAGGCATAATTTATTTTTATTTTCCCATTTCCAATTATGGCACATGTTGTAGGAGGAATTAGAATCTTCTAGAAGAATCTTCAATACCTTGCATGTAACTCCCCCACTAGGATATTAATCAATTTTGCATGAGACCGATATTGGAAAAGAATCTCATTCTTAATTAATTTCTCTAGATAGTGGAATTAAGGGATTTTTCCTATATATTGTATGTAAGTTTTCAAAACAGGGAGTTGATTATGTTTTGAAGAAAATTTCTCAATTTTTTAGTAGTAGGATCTTCTTTGGTAGTCTCATTTTTTGTTGTAGGATTGTTAAGTTGTTCTTGAAGATTTCTCTCGAGTTGCAAGGAAGGATCTAAAAAGGATAGCTAGAGGATTGGAGAGGATTCAACATCAAGCTTCGATAAGACAGGTTCTCTTCTTTTGTCATCTCTCATTTACATATGAGAAATTTGTATTATCAAAAAAAAAAATTAGCTTCAAGATCTTCTTTTATATAAATTTTTTTTTATTAGATTGTAAATCTTTTCTTCTTATTTAGGGATAAATATTGATAAAATTACTTTTCATATAATGCATGTAAAAGATAGCTTTATTATTTACTTAATTTTCTTTAGAAAAAAATATATATCAGATCTTGCTTTTGCTTTTCCAAATTTTTTTTTTTCTAGATCTGTGCAAAAATCATATTTCCCCTTATTTAAATTTCTTTTTCTGAGATTAAACTCTTCTCTGTGTGATTAAATGATAATCACTTGTGTATGAATCTTGTTCCTTATTATTCTTCTCTTAAATTCATTTCTCTCACTCTTGGAATGGAAATCTGAATGTAAATCTTATTTCTTTAATTAAATCTTACTTCCCTGTGAATAATCTTACCTCTATGTGAATACAAGTTTGATCATCTGCATATGAAGTTATTAAATATTTTTCCTGTGAGTAAAACCCATTTCTCTCTCTTTGAATGTAGATTTGATCATAAATCTTAATTCCTTAAGAGCAGTCTTCTCTGTGAATAGAAAACATCTGGAAATAAAGTATAAACTTCACTGTATTTGTTATTCTCTGTGGAAATAAAGTATAAATCTCTCTCTTTCTCTCTGTGAATATTAGTCCCTAAAAATCTCTCTTTGAAAGCTTTGTTTATTTCAGCATAATCATCTACCTATCTCTGTGATAATTTAATTATCTGTACATTGCTGGAACAAATCTATTTCTCTGTGTTACTTCATCCTTGTGATTAAATTCTTATTCTCATTTTTTTTTACATCAATATTTTTCTTATACATATATCCTTTTTTTATATATATTTCTCTCTTATATTATCAAATAAGCTGGAATGAAAAGAAAAAAACCCATATATATATATATATATATATATATATATATATATATATATATATATTTCATAAATTTTAAACTTAATGCAAAGAATATATTTAAGTTAATGCGCAGCGTTATCGAAAAATGTTCATCGCATTAATACCGGTAAACACAAGGGGGGCGGTTTATTACACCGCCAGGAGTGGTACTCTCCACTACCCCCTGTGGTCACTGCTATGACAGTACCCGCAAAGGGAGTGGAGGGGACCACAACAGTCCCCTCACCCCTATGAAACTGTACCCGCAGGTCTGCAATGGTGATGGGACCCATGGGTCCCACTCCCACTTGGCTTTTAAAAGCCACTACAAAAAGTTCAAACTCATGGCAACTTCAATTTTGTTAACCTTTTTTTTGTTTAATAAAAAAATTTAATTTAGGTAAATTTGAAATTTAGTAAATTTATAATTAATTTATAATTATAAATTAAATTATATTAAGATTTATAATTAGAATCTTTTTTAAACTATTTAAGATTCATTGGGTCACTTAGTTGGCAATTTAGACTCATTAAAGCAATTAATTCATATTAATATTATTTGAATCAAATGTCTAAGCTAATTTCTATTTTTGGGACTAGTGCCTTTATAAGTGATTATTCTCATGGTAGAAATCAACACATTGCTTAACCTTGCATGTAACTTACACTATCCTTGATTCATTATTTGCATTTATTGTTGTCAAAGTTACATTTTGTTCATCTTCATGTAAGTTACACGTTCAATTATTAATATGCAGGTTTCATAATTGTTATTATTATGCAAATTGTATTTCAAGTTTGCATATTAAATAATTTAGTTATGGTTTTTATTCCACGTGGTTCATCAAGTAGTTATTTCAACTAATTAAACTTTGCAATGTCTAATTATACACGTTCAATTCATAATTGTTTCCAAGCATGATGTTTTTCATAGATTCTTAGTTAGAAAACTAAATAAAGGAAGTCGGAAAACCAAAACTTAGCAGCGTTCGGTATATACAGTGCCTCTGGGTCATGTTTACGGGTAATTTCATCATGTTGAACTACTGCACTCAATGCCTAATAAAGCTACATCAACAACGTCTATGACATCGTCCCTATAAATTGTCAGGGAGTAATAAGGGACACTTGGAAGTTAAAATCCAAGGGGTGGGTAATCCCCCTTGGATTGATAATCTAATAAGATAATCCTTAAATGATTTTACATCCGCTGAGTTAAACTATAGTAAACCCGCTTAAGGTTGATTGAGTGAAATGCTTTTATGAAATAGATTTAATCTTGAAGAGTTGTTGACGATTGACAATTGAGTCAAGGGTGACACTCATGATGGGCATTAGGATCTAGTTGGTTTAGGCCACAAGCAATAGGCCACGTTGAGCCTTTGCTTAAGTGCTACCACTGTGGGTAGCAACCGCAGAGAAACTCTCTGGGACATTGACCCTAGAAAGGGTTGCGTACCCAGTAATCAGTTTACATCAAACCATAGAGTAGAAAATAGAACTACATACTTTACGCCTTGAGCCCGTGCCAAAACGGATATGTAGGCAGTCTTGGGATGGAGTTGTCCCTAGTACTTAGGCATTCGTGGATGGGGTCTAGGTTTGGTAAGAAGAAGGATTGAGTAGAATCCTAATTTGAAAGATAAGTATAATAAAAAGGAAAAATTAATTCAATGCATACTTGGAAGAAATCCTGTATGGATTCACTTGTCTTCCCGAGGCTTTAAGCCAAATTTTGAGGTGGAATTCAAGCTTGTATTATGTTATTTTAATTTCTCCTAAGGACGATGACCTTGGTGCACTCCTATTAGAAGAGTGTAGTACTTAGTGAGTGGCTCAGGACTCAAATGGTCCTGATGAGTCTAAGCCTCTGGCCAGAGCACCTCCTATCCCAATTGGATAGATGCCTACCCCGTGTGGGTAGATTCCTATGTCATATTGGATAGATGAAACCTCCTACTCCGTATGGATAGATGCGTAACTTGTATTGTTAGATGCTCATCCCAGATGGATGAAGGCCTAATCCTAATGGATGGATGCCCAGAGTATGCAATTTAATCAAACACATTTGATTAAAGTAGACAAAAGAAAAAGAAGTGGTCAAATTTTGATTGGGTTAAGTAAGGTGGGTTATGACATGTGGTATCAGAGCAAAGGTTCAAATCTAGGCCTTGTGCTCACTTCAATTTACACAACTAAGGGAATGTTTTGCAGTGGTAGAAATTAAATTTTAAAATCTTAAATCAAGAACTAACTACATAATTTAACTTTCAGGTAAAACCCTAGAATGGCTAAAGGAAGAGGAAGAGGAAGAGGAAGGGGTAATGGAAGACGTACTACCACTAGGAGACAAAGGGAAGCTAACCATGAGGAAAATCATGAAGAAAACCATGAAGAAAACCATGAGGAATACTGAAGGGGATCAACATAACCCAGGGAATAACAAAGATGGGGTAGAGGCTATAATCAACCTTCTAATTGAACAAAGGGATAAAATCAACTTCCTGGAGCAATCAATGCAGGACCTTAGGGCAAGGTAGAATGACATTGAAAATCAAAGTGGTACTGAAAATGGGAACCCTGGTAGCAATCAGGGGAATATGATGGGCAATAGAAATGAAAATAACATATTGGAACTCTCTAAGGATTGAAGAAAATCACCCCTCCTAAGTTCGATGGGAGGGAAATTGTTGAAAGAGTTGAGAATTGGTTAAATGAAATGGAAAAGTATTTTGAACTAAGATATTTTAGCGAAAAAACCAAGGCCTTATGGGGTTCCTATCAACTCACAGGGGAGGCAGCTAGTTGGTGGACCAACACCATGGAGCAAAATGGGTATAGCAGGGATACGATCACATGGGACCAATTTGTTCACCACTTTTGAAAAAGGTAGCTCCTTCAATTGTTCTTTTATGAGAAGGTGACAAAATTTGATAACCTACGTCAAGGGCCCCTATCAGTCCAACAATATTGGGATAAGTTCGCCAAATTGCTTAAGTACGTGCCTATGTACCATAAAGATGAAGAAGGCCAAGCGACGAAGTTCATTTTGGGACTAAATACCAACATAGGGGCAGATGTTGACATGCATGGACCCAAAAACATGAATGAAGTACTTGAAAAGTCCCGAAGTCAAGAGAGGAAGATTCAAACCCTAGCAGGACAGAACTATAATGGGAACCACTCTTTTAAAAGGAAGTAGGAATTCAAGGGGAACACTAACTTCAACAAAAGTCAAAGGAATAATTCTTCCAAAAGAAGGCCACCCCCTAATCAATATCAGAGGAATGGAAATAATAATAATAGGGGCAATAATAATAGAGGCAACTATAATAGGAATGACCAACAGAACATGATAACTTATCTGCCCAGGGCCAATGAAACAAGGAATGATCCCCCTAGGAATCAAGGCAGGAGGGGTCCTCTAGGTGGATGCTTTATGTGTGGGAGAAACCATTTTGCTAGAGAGTGTCCCAGGATGCAAGGTCAGATTAGGGCCAACCAACCACAACAAGGGCCCCAACAAAGGATTCATGCAGCAGTTAGGAGCCAAAGAGCAAGATTCTAGAATGTTCCTGTGGAAACTATAGGTACACTATTTGAACAGCCAATTTCAATTCTAATTGACACTGGGTCATCTAAATGTTTCATCTCACTTGAATTAGTAAGAAAATATGCATTAAAAGTTAATCAAATGGAGTCATAATGGATGATTCAATATGGGGATAAGGCAACTAGGGAAGTAACTAAGTGTTTGTCGAGGGCAAGGGTACAATTTCCTGAGTTTGAAACAAGGGTAGATCTCTTTGTGGCACCCCTAGGATTATATGATAATTATTGGAATGAGTTGGTTAACAGATCATCAAGCTAATGTAGATTGATATAACAAAGTTGTTGAATGTTTGGATGATGGGGGGGAAAGGGTCAAAATCCAAGGAAAGTTTAAACCCATTAATATAGAAACCATATCAGCCATGCAATTAAAGAAGGAAAGAAGAAGAGGAGGCCTAATCTATATGGTTGAAATTGATGAAGGAAAGGAGGAAAATACCCCAACCTTTGAAAACACCTCTTTCTTAAGAGAATTCAAGGATGTATTTCCAGAAGAATTACCCGGCTTACCCCCTAAAAGGAAGTTTGACTTTTCTATCGACGTACTATCGGGAGCTGAACCAGTATCAAGGGCACCTTACCAAATGAACACAACTAAATTAAAAGAGCTCAAAATATAGTTAGATGAACTCTAAGCTAAGGGATTAATAAGGCCAAGTGTGCCACCATGGGGAGCACCAATCTTATTTGTTAAGAAGAAGGATGGAACCTTAAGACTATGCATCGACTATAGGATGTTGAACAAGGTCACAATAAAAAATAGGTATCCCTTGCCTCGAATAGAGGATCTTTTTGACCAAATGAAAGGAGCAACAATTTTCTCAAAGATAGACCTCTGATCAGGATATCATCAACTCAGAATTAAAGAGGAGGACATTCCAAAGACAACTTTCAGGACTAGATATGGGCATTATGAATTCACAGTAGTTCCTTTTGGTGTAACCAATGCCCCAGCCACATTTATGAACCTAATGAATAGTGTACTCCATGACCACTTGGACAAATTTGTTTTGGTATTTCTGGATGACATATTGATTTACTCTAGGAATGAGGAGGAACATCTAGTACACCTACAAATTGTTTTGCAAAGGTTGAGGGAGCATAAGTTATATGGGAAATTGTCAAAATGTGCCTTCTTCGAGGAAAATATTCACTACCTTGGGCATATAATATCAAAGGAAGGAATAGCAATTGATCTAGATAAGATAAAGTCAATAGTAGAATGGTTGATCCCTAAAAACATTTCAGAGGTAAGAAGCTTTATGGGGCTAACAGGGTACTATAGGAGGTTTGTGGAAGGATTCTCTAAGATAGAAAACCCCATCACCTCATTACAGAGGAAGGGTAAAAGGTTTGTGTGGACAAAACAAAGTGATAAGACATTCCAAATTTTGAAGGGGAAACTAAATTCAACACCCATTCTAAAAGTACCAGATCTGAATGGACACTTTGCAGTCGTAACTGACGCTTCTATCGAAGGTTTAGGAGGAGTACTTGTCCAAGATGAAGGGGTAGTAGCTTACAAATCCAGGAAGCTAAAGACTCATGAAGTTAATTATGCACCCCATGACTTAGAGTTAGTAGCGATTGTGCATGCCCTACAGAAATGGAGACACTTCTTATTGGGGAAGCCCTTTGAGTTAAAGTTAGATAACCAAGGACTAAAGTAAATCTTTACCCAACCCCACTTAAATGCTAGACAAAGAAGGTGGTTAGAATTTCTAAGTGAATATGATTTTGAAATTAAATATATTAAGGGGAAGGAAAATAGGGTGGCAGATGCTTTAAGTAGGAGGAGACACTTGATGACTATAGCAACATTCAAAACTTCTTTCAAAAGGCAAGTAATGGATGAGCAGGGACATGACCCATGGTATGAGCAAGTCAAATTGACTTTAGAATACGATCCAACTGATCCTAAGGTTGAAGGGTATACATTAGATGAAGATGGGTTGCTCAGATACAATGATAGAATCTATATTCCTAATTCAAGAGACTTAAGGGAAGTAGTCTTATCAGAGGCTCATAATGCCCCTTACTCAGGGCACTCGAGAGTTATCAAAATTTATGCAGATCTAAAGAAGTTATACTTTTGGCAAGGGATGAAGAATGACATAGTCAAGTATGTGGCTAAATGTTTGGAGTGTCAAAGAGTAAAGGCAGAGCATAGACATCTAGCTGGATTATTACAGTTACATGATGTACCTCAACAGAAGTGGCAAGTTATTAGCATGGATTTTATGCAAGGGATGCCCATGTCACCTTCTATGCATGATATAATAATGGTGGTAATTGACAAACTCACTAAGGTGGCACACTTTATACCAGGGAATTTGACGGATGATGCACCTACCTTGGCAAGGTGCTTTGTTAAGGAAATATTTAGGTTGCATGGAATTCTAGAGAAAATCATATCAGATAGAGATGCTAGATTCACTTCAAGGTTTTGGACAACTCTTTAAATATCTCTAGGATCTCAAGTAAATTTTAGCACTGCATACCATCCTGAAACCGATGGTCAAACATAAAGGACAAATCAAATTTTGGAAGACATTCTTTGCATGTACTGCATGGACCAACAGAAGAAATGGGAAGACTACCTACCTCTGGTAGAGTTTTCTTACAATAATACATATCAAACATCTTTGGGAATGGCACCTTTCGAAGCATTGTATGGTAGGCCATGTCGAACACCTTTGAGTTGGGATAGCCTTGAAGATAGAGTAATTGTTGGACCAGATATGTTGAAGGAAATGGAAAGGAAAACTAAGGAAATTAGGCAAAGATTGAAGGAAGCCTCAGATAGGCAAAAAAGTTATGCAGACAAGAACAGGACACCAAGGGAGTTTGAGGTGGGAGAGAAAGTCTTCCTAAGAGTTAGGCCACACAAGAGTTCCATAAGGTTTGGTAAAAAGACCAAGCTTGCACCTCGTTATGTTGGACCTTTTGAAATATTGGAAAGGATTAATACAGTTGCATGCTGGTTGGCCTTACCTCCCCAGTTGAGCCAAATCCATGATGTCTTCCATGTATCTCTTCTTCAAAAGTATGTACCTGATGAGAAACATATTTTGAATTGGGATGCTTTACAGGTCCAGGAAATGGGAGGAATAATGATAGAGCCATTCAAAATCTTGGAGAGGCGCCAGTGCCAATTGCGCAATAGAGAGGTTGATCAATGCAAAGTACAATGGAACCAGTATGATGAAAAGAATGCCACGTGGGAAGATACTAGGGAAATGCAACAGTTGTTTCCTTTTTTGTTTTAAACTAATCATAAACTATAGACTCTTTTGGATACATTCAATAAGTGCATCAAGATGATGCACAAATGAAGGGGGGGAGGATGTCACAACCCTCCTTTATCACTTTTTGATTTGATACAATTCTATTATATTTTTGGTTGAGCTATTGAATAAATATTATAAAAGAATAAATAATGGACCCACACACACACTTGGAGAATATAATTCAAAAGGCATTATTTATTTTTATTTTCCCATTCCCAATTATGGCACATGTTGTAGGAGGAATTAGAAGCTTCTAGAGGAATCTTCAATATCTTGCATGTAACTCCCCCACTAGGATATTAATCAATTTTGCATGAGATGGATATTGGAAAAGAATCTCATTCTTAATTAATTTCCCTAGATAGTGGAATTAAGGTATTTTTCCTATATATTGTATGTAAGTTTTTGAAAAGAGGGAGTTGATTATGTTTTGAAGAAAATTTCCCAAGTTTTTAGTAGTAGGATCTTCTTTGGTAGTCTCATTTTTCATTGTAGGATTGTTAAGTTGTTCTTGAAGATTTCTCTCAAGTTGCAAGGAAGGATCTCAAAAGGATAGCTAGAGGATTGGAGAAGATTCAACATCAAGATTCGATAAGCCAGGTTCTCTTCTTTTGTCATCTCTCATTTACATATGAGAAATTTGTATTATCAAACAAAAATTTAGCTTCTAGATCTTCTTTTATATAATTTATTTTTTATTAGATTGTAAATCTTTTCTTCTTGTTTAGGGATAAATATTGGTAAAAGTAGTTTTCATATAATGCATGTAAAAGATAGCTTTATTATTTACTTAATTTTCTTTAGAAAAAAATATATATCAGATCTTGCTTTTGCTTTTCCAAATTTTTTTTTTCTAGATCTGTGCAAAAATCATATTTCCCTTTATTTAAATTTCTTTTTCCGAGATTAAACTCTTCTCTGTGTGATTAAATGATAATCACTTGTGTATGAATCTTGTTCCTTATTATTCTTCTCTTAAATTCATTTCTCTCACTCTTGGAATGGAAATTTGAATGTAAATCTTATTTCTTTAATTAAATCTTACTTCCCTGTGAATAATGTTACCTCTATGTGAATACAAGTTTGATCATCTGCATATGAAGTTATTAAATATTTTTCCTTTGAGTAAAACCCATTTCTCACTCTCTGAATGTAGATTTGATCATAAATCTTAATTCCTTAAGAGTAGTCTTACTTCTCTATGGAAAGAAAACATCTGGAAATAAAGTATAAACTTCACTATATTCATTATTCTCTATGGAAATAAAGTATAAATCTCTCTCTCGCTGTGAATATTAGTTCCTAAAAATCTTTCTTCGAAAGCTTTGTTTATCTCAGCATAATCATCTACCTATCTCTATGATAATTTAATTATCTGTACATTGCTAGAACAAATCTATTTCTCTGTGTTACTTCATCCCTGTGATTAAATTCTTATTCTCATTTTTTTTACATTAACATTTTTATTATACATATATCCTTTTTTTTAATATATTTCTCTCTTATATTATCAATAAGTTGGAATGAAAAGAAAAACCCATACATATATATACATATATACATTTGTATTTCGCAAATTTTAAACTTAACGCAAAGAATATATTTAAGTTAATGCGCAGCGTAATCGAGAAATGTTCTTTGCATTAATACCGGTCAATGCAGGGGAGGGGGGTTGATTACATTGTTGGGGAGTGGTACTCTCCACTACCCCCTGCGGTCATTACTACGGCAGTACTCACAGGGGGAGTGGAGGGGACCACGACAGTCCCCTCACCCCTGCAAACCTGTACCCATAGGTCCGCAGTGGTGATGGGACCCGTGGGTCCCACTCCCACTTTGCTTTTAAAAGCCACTACAAAAAGTTCAAACTCATGGCAACTTCAATTTTGTTAACCTTTTTTTTGTTTAAGAAAAAAATTAATTTAGGTAAATTTGAAATTTAGTAAATTTATAATTAATTTATAATTATAAATTAAATTATATTAAGATTTATAATTAGAATATTTTTTAAACTATTTAAGATTCATTAGGTCTCTTAGTTGTCAATTTAGACTCATTAAAGTAATTAATTCATATTAATATGATTTGAATCAACTATCTAAGCTAATTGCTATTTTTGGGACTAGTGATTTTATAAGTGATTATTCTCATGGTAGAGATCAACACATTGCTTAACCTTGCATGTAACTTACACTATCCTTGCTTCATTATTTGTATTTATTGTTGTCAAAGTTACATTTTGTTCATCTTCATGTAAGTTACACGTTTAATTATTAATATGCAAGTTTCATAATTGTTATTATTATGCAAATTATATTTCAAGTTTGAATATTAAATAATTTAGTTATGGTTTTTATTGTACGTAGTTCATCAAGTAGATATTTCAATTAATTAAGCTTTGCAATGTCTAATTATACATGTTCAATTCATAATTGTTTCCAAGCATGATGTTTTTCATAGCTTCTTAGTTAGAAAACTAAATAAAGGAAGTCGAAAAACCAAAACTTAGTAGCATTTGATATATACAGTGCCTTTCGGTCACGCTTACAGGTAATGTCATCGTGTTGAACTACTGCACTTAATGCCTAATAAAGCAACATCAATGACGTCTATGGCATCATCCCTATAAATTATTGGGGAGTAATAAGGGACACTTGGAAGTTAAAATCTAAGGGGCGGGTAATCCCCCTTGGATCGATAATCTAATAAGATAATCCTTAAATGATTTTACATCCATTGAATTAAACCATAGTAAACCCCCTTAAGGTTGATTGAGTGAAATGCTTTTATGAAATTGATTTAATCTTGAAGAGTTGTTGACAATTAACAATTGAGTCAAGGGTGACACTCATGATAGGCATTAAGATCTAGTTGTTTTAGGCCACAAGCAATAGGCCACCTTGAGCCTTTTCTTAAGTGCTACCACCGTGGGTAGCAACCATAGAGAAACTGTCTGGGACATTGACCCTAGAAAGGGTTGCATACCCACTAATCAGTTTACATCAAACCATAGAGTAGAAAATAGAACTACATACTTTACGCCTTGATCCCGTGCCGAAATGGGTATGTAGGCAGTCTTGGGATGGAGTTGTCCCTAGTACTCAGGCGTTTGTGGATGGGGTCTAGGTTTGGTAAGAAGAAGGATTGAGTAGAATCCTAATTTGAAAGATAAGTATAATAAAAAGGAAAAAGTAATTCAATGCATACTCGGAAGGAATCCCATATGGCTTTGCTTGACTTCCCAAGGCTTTAAGCCAAATTTTGATGTGGAATTCAACCTTGTATTATGTTATTTTAATTTCTCCTAAGGATGACGACCTCGGTGCACTCCTATTAGAAGAGTGTAGTACTTAGTGAGTGGCTTAGGACCTGAATGGTCTCGATGAGTCTAAGCCTCTAGCCAAAGCACCTCCTATCCCAATTGGATAGATGCCTATCCCGTGTTGGATAGATGAAACCTCCTACTCCATATGGATAGATGCCTAACCCATTTGGTCAGATTCTCATCCCGGATGGATGAATGCCTAATCCTAATGGATGGATGCCCAGAGTATGCAATTGAATCAAACACAAATGATTAAAGTAAACAAAAAAAAAAGAAGTGGTCAAATTTTATTGGGTTAAGTAAGGTGGGTTATTACATTAGTGTTGCATCAGATTATAGGAATCATACCTAAGTCCATGGGTATTAGAAGAGACGGAGAATTCCCATTCGAACAATCAAATCTTGGACCAAACAATGACTGATTATAAATAATTGATGGTTAAGATAACCTCGCTTAGGAAGTAAGAGTCAATCGTGCCCAATATGATACAGTTGAGGCCATCATAGATGATGAAATCTGAAAGTTTGTTCATCTTGATGAGAAACTAAGGAAAAAGATACAAAGAATGGCTCAGAAAGAAGCCATTAGAGAATTGGTAGAGAAGACCATAGAAACATTCCTCAAACTGTGTTAGAAAAGAGAAAAAAGTGTCCATCATTTTAGGTATCATTAATTTCTAGGATCTGCATTGTCTACATAGTAATCTTCAATGCATGGGTCTAAAAGGAAATGGTCAATTCTCATTTGAACAACCAAATCTTGGGGAAAACAATGTTCAATTAGAAATAATTGATGGTTTGAATATCCTTGCTGAGGAATTAATAATTGGTCAAAACCAATACAACATAGTCCAGGCTATCATAGATGAAGAAGTTGGAAAATCAGTACAAATAGACATAGACCTCAAAAATCAAAATAAAGAAGAGGCAAAATTTGAATCTTTTTGGCAATACACTAAAAATCTTGTGTTCGAATTTCAGAAACTTAGATAGCAAGTCATCATTCGTAGATCACTTTGTCTACATTTTAGCTTCTAGGATGTCATAGAAGCATATTTAGTTGCATTTAATTGAGTCTTGCATACACAATTTAGAGGGTCAAGATCACTTCAAAACAATATTCATGCCATTGACACATGCTCAAAAGGAAAAAAACCAAATGGATCCTAACAATGACCCCTTGGTTAACCCAACATGGAATATGGATCTATCCACACAACAACAAACAAGGGTTACACACCTAGAACAATGTCAACAAATGCGAACAAGATGTCTTCCATCAATGAAATATGACATAATTTGACAAAGGAAGAGCTAGAAGCAACCAAACAAGATCCCACAACATTAATGATTCTCAATGCTCTCATTAATAATGATAGAGATAGATATCTCTCTTAGTCTAGAATGGGGCCAAGTTACCACCAGGGGTAGATATTTCAACAATATTGCGACAAGGTATGACATTACATCAAAATATACCTCAAATACCAGTTACAACATAGACATAAGCAATAGTTGCTACATCAATGCAAGGTATATCTTAAAATGCCAATATGATTACAACCTCGACACAGTCAATAGTGGCACTAGCAAGTGCCAATATTAGAACATAGACAACGCCAAACATGACACTGTAAGCTCCAACATCTCACACCACTGCCTTGGCAAATATAACTCAACCAATAGTTTTGGTTGGTTCCACCGACAATAGTCAGAATGTGAATCGAGGGACAACTAGCTTGGCTTAGCCAAATGCTACTCTACAATTTGCATACTTCACACCACCTACTAGGACTTATGGCACATAGTTACCTGGTCTATCTATATTTCAACAAGCTCAAAGGTACTCAAATACTATTCCTTTTGTGGGGAACATTCATCATGTCAATACACCAATAACCCAAATAGAACTTCTGGCTCAACAAATGGAGAAACTTAAAAAATAAATGGCCAGTAGACAAGTGGTTAATGATAAAAAGAGATACACCATGGAGGATCTTTGTCTGTATCCTTTTGACAGAAAATTATGCATGCCACCTTTTCCCCCACATTTCGAAATGCCAAAACTTGACAAATATAGAGGAAAAGGAGATCCTCGAGATCATATAAGAGAATTCTTCATGACATGCATTGAAGTAGCTCACAATGATACATACTTGATGAGATTATTTTCAAAGAGCCTAGGAGGGACAACATTAGAATGGTTTTTGTACCTTCCACTAAAAATTACTTCATGGGGAGAATTGGCTGAGTTATTTATGTCCAACTTTGCCTTCAACATAGATAATCCAGTCACATTAATGGATTTGTGTAAAACAAAGCAAAAAGAAAGTGAGACTTTCACCATATTCTTGCAAAGATGGAGAGGCCTATATCATAGATGTCTTAGTCACATCCTCAAAGTCAAGCAAGTAGACATCTTTAATGAGAATCTTGTGCCTCCGATTAAATATCCATTACAAATGTTGTGCCTGAATAATTTTAAAGACATAATAGAAAAAGGCATCAAATGTGAGAAAGGCCTATTAGAACAAGGGATAATGAAACACCACAAGGATAGTGGACCAATCACCAGCACAAACAATGAAACACCAAAAGTTTTGTCTAGAAACAAAAATGTCACAAATGATGGATTTATTGATGCACATGTTATAAACAAAGCTCAACCAGCAATATCTCTACAAGGACCAACTGATAAGAACTAGTCTCAAACAAACTACACCAATGCACTATAGTCAAGTAATCCAAGGCCTCCAACGATAGGTGCACCCAGAAGGAATTTTACACCCCTCGAAGAACCTATTGAATTGGCACTAAAGAAGTTGATACAGAGAAATGCCATAACTTTACCAGAACATAGGCCATATGAACCGGGTCCATTTAAGCTGGCTTGGTGGAATGACAATGATTTTTGTGAATATCACTGCAATAAGGGTCACAAGATAGCAAGTTGCTACAAATTGAAAAAACCCATCCAAGATCTCATTGATCAAGGTGATATTACTATGGATAATAAAGCAATAAACATAGATCATACTATTTTCAAAGATCCTTTTCTCAAACATGACAAAGGAGAGGTTTATAGTTCTAATGCACAGAACAATATTTCCAATTACACTAATGTATCATTTGACTATGCCATTAACACACTAAGTGAAGGACATGAAATGGTAGCTACAATCATAGTGAATCCTAAAAGTAGAGATTGTGTCGTCATCACTAGAAGAAAAAAATTCACATTACAAAGAGTACCTTTGAATCAGCCTTCAATAAATAGCAACTACAATATAGTGGATCAGTTGAAGCGAACTCTAGCCCAAATTTCACTATTTGAGTTATTGTACATATCACCAGCCCATTAAGCAGTCCTAGATAAAGCCTTACAAGATTCAGTTGTTGCTAGAGATATTGATGAGAACACATTTTAATCAATGGTGGGGAACTTGGTAGCTTCAAAGGTCACATTCACTGAACAGGATGTCCTTGCAAACCGACTCATGCATAATGATCCATTGCACTTGGAAGCTTTCATTGATTGAAAAAAGGTTCGAAGAGTACATAGATGGTGGCACTGGCCTCAACATATGCACTCTACATTTGATCAAAGCTTTAGGATATTCTAAATATTATATTGACTCTACTAAGAGAATCAATATAAAATCCTATGATGATGAAGAACGCCCTTCTAAAGGTATGGTGACTTTACCAGTACAAGTGGGACTAGCTACAACAAATATCACCTTTCAAGTTGTAGACAAAGAATTGGGGTACGATATGCTGTTAGGTCACCCATGGATACATACAATCCAAGCAGTACCATCAACTTTTCACCAATGTGGAAAGTTCCCATACAATGGTATAGAGATTACTGTCGATGGTGACCCAAACCCTTTCCAACATTGTAATTATTTAAGGGCAAGCTCAGACAATCAAGTACCAAACAATTAGGAAGCTCTTATTCACCTACAAATGGAATCATTATCAATTAAAGAAACAGAGAAAAATACACCAACCACATCTTCTTTGCATATTAGCAAAGTTGGTTGTGGAGAATATTCCATTTCAAGTACATTAGACGATAAACAATAATCATTTTATCCCAGGTCCTTTGGGAAACCTCAGAACACAACAATGAAGCAAGATAAAGGGAAAGAAATAGTAAAATATTCAGATTCTTGTTCTTTCATTAGATGGGGAGACCTACAAGAAGGATGTCTAAATGAAGATATCAGTCACTAGATATAGAGAGAGGAGGATAACATGGTAGTACCTAAGATACCTCTACATCAATATGGAAATGGTTTGAAGATGTTACAAAAACATTTGTATGATGGTACCACAGGATTAAGACTACAAAAGAAAGGAATATTAGAACTTGTTTTACCACATGTAAACCCAAAGAATCAAGGCTTGGGATATAAGTATGTGCCACCAATAATAGAAGCTAGACAACGTACATTAGATATATTGAACAAGCCAAGGTTACCCTCGGAATTCATAGCTTAAAATCAGTCATCAACAAAGATGTACTTCTCTCCACCTCAAAAAAGAAAGAGACCACCAATATCTCCTATCATGGAACCAAATGGTGAAGACATGAGACAACTTCTGCAAGAACCTACAATAGTGACATCTAGTAGTACAGTACTTGAATCATCTGCATGAGAAAACATAGTAACAGATAAACCAAATCCTTGGTTACTGTCAATACTTTTTCCAAGGGAAATGACTTGAGCTCCTCCATTTGAATCAGATGAAGAAAGACTACAAAAGCTAATACTAGGCGTAAGAAGGGTATCCACAGAACAAAGGAGATCTACTCATTTACAAGAAACTCAGTTACCGGAACACGAGCAGATAAGCGACACAAAATCAGAAAGTAAAATATATATGGAAAGTGTCAGAGATTCTCATGACTATGAATTTCCATCTGACAATGAAGACAAACCACCACCAATTTATGATGAAAAAACAATATATTATAACTAAGTATGCATGATATCAGCATCCTCTAAAACAACAGGAAACAAATACTTTCTCCTCATGCATCCATTCTTGATTGATTAGGGCCAAGAAGGAAAGACACAATTAGATTGGTTTCAAAATGATGAAGCCATAGTTGAATTCTTGGGTGAAAGGGATGGATTCCCTTATAATGATCACAAAGTTGGTTATGCAGTAGATTTGGATAGAACTACATATTTTGGAGAAGCAAACTCCTCTCTAATCATGCTGATGATGATAAAGCTGAACACATAATAGACGCCCTACCTAGTGATAAAGAACGGTAAATATTATTGGTAGAAGAAACTGAAGAAATCAACATCACTGATGCTGAGAAAGTTCGTAACATTCACCTAGCAAAATCCCTCCATCCAGCGAAAAAAGAGAAATTCATCGAATTATTTAAGCAAAGACCCATCAATTTTGCATGGTCTTATGCAGATATGCCTGGATTAGACCCGGAATTGGTCTTGCATCACTTGCCTTTACTTCTAGGGGTAAAAACATACAAACAAAAGCTCAGGAAGATGCATCCTCACATAGCTTTGTTAGTCAAAATTAAGATACAAAAATTATTAGATGTGGGTTTCATCAGACCTATAGACTATACTAAATGGATTTCAAATCTAGTCCCGGTATCCAAGAATACTAGAGGTATTAGGATCTGCACCGACTTTGGAGATCTTACCAAGGCTTGCCCCAAAGATGATTTTTCCACTCCCTAACATAGACTTCATAGTAGACTTGATAGCTGGAAATGAAATTCTATCACTCATGCATGATTTTTCTGGGTATGATCAGATCAAAATTGCACCAGAAGACCAACCTAAAAGAACATTCACTTGTCCATGGGGAACCTATTGCTAGAATGTGATGCCATTCTGCCTTAAAAATGTAGGTGCCACTTATCAAAGGGCAATGGCCACCTTGTTTCATGATATGATACACATAATCATGGAAGATTATGTAGATGACTTGTTACAAAAGTCCAAAACAAGGGATATTCACTTAAACATATTGGCTAAGATCTTTTATAGGCTTTAGCAATACAATGTAAGACTAAATAAAAAAAAAACATCTTCAGGGTAACATCTGGAAAATTGTTGGGCTTCATTGTATCTAATCGCGGAATCGAGATAGACCCAGAGAAGGTGAAATATATTTTAGACATGCCATCACCTATTATAATCAAACAACTCATAAATCTACAAGGGAGATTACAATCCATAAGGTGCTTCATTTCCCAATTGGCAGAAAAGTGCCAACCATTTCAACATCTTTTAAAGAAAGGTCTTACATTTAAATGGACACAACAATGCCAAGAGGCATTCGAGAAACTAAAAAAAAATCTATTGTCCACTCCGATATATGTTCCACTCATACATGGGAAACCATTAGTCCTATATATAGCTGCAACAAATTCCTCTTTAGGCGCTCTCCTAGCATAGCATGATGAACAAGGAAAAGAGAGAGTCATCTACTACATTAGTAGAACACTCATTGGGTCTGAGCTCAACTACACACAGATAGAAAGAGCATGTCTTGTAGTAGTCTTTGCATCACAAAAACTGAGACATTATATGTTGAGCCATAAAATACAACTAGTCGCACAATTTGATCAACTCAAATACCTGATGAATAGAGAATCACTAACTGGAAGACTTGCAAAGTGGGTCATGATACTCAGTGAATTCGACATCGAATACATCAGTATAAAATCTATAAAAGGACAAATCATAGGAGACCAACTTGCACAAGAACCTTTACAAGATAACTATCCAATGGTGATAGATTTCCCAGATGAATCGGTATTTACACTATCAACACAAACACAGTGGAAATTATTCTTTGATGTTTCACATATAAATCATGAAGCAAGAGCAAGACATATGTTCATAACTCCTCAAGGGGATTGGATTCCCAAATCATTCAGGATTACCTTCCCTTGCACCAATAACATTGTTGAATATGAAGCCCAGATGGTAGGACTACGCACTGCACTACAATGGATGATCAAAGACCTACAGGTCTTTGAAGACTCACAACTCATTATTAATCAAGTCAATAATGATTACAATGTACAAAAGATGATAAGTTACGACCATACAAACAACTGGTGGAAGAATAGAAGTAACACTTCACCAAGGTCACATTTGAGAATATACCGTGAGTGCAAAACATGGCAACAGATGCAATGGCAATAGTAGGATCTCTTGTGGATATGCCAAATGATGGAACACACTTTGAATTTCAAGTGGAACAACTCATTGTCCCAGCTTATGAAATACCATCCACTGAATATGTATGTACGATAGTAGGACACCAGTCTCCATGGTATAGAGATATATACACATACCTGCATGATCCATATATACCTCTCGGTCTTTCACGTAATCAAAGGAAGGAACTCATACGAGAATCGTCAAAACATACAATTATTGTTGATTCCTTATATAGAAAAAGTATAGACAACACCTTAATTAGATGCCTTGATATTGAGGAGGCACAAATTGCCCTAAAAGAAGTTCATGACGGAATATGTGGCACACATTCTTCTGGACCTGCTCTAGCAAAAACATAGTTACGAACAGGTTATTATTGGCCTACAATGGAAAAGGATGCTTACATGTATGTCCAAAGATGCAAGCAATGCCAAATACATGGGAACCTCATTCATGTACCTGCTCAAGATCTTAAGCCAATAACATCACCATGGCCATTTTCACAATGGGGATTAGATCTTGTAGGAAAAATAAATCCTACCTCCTCTCGGACACAATTTTATTCTCACAGCTATAGAATATTTCACAAAATGGGTTGAAACAATCTTGATGACTTTCACAATAGGAAAGCAAATAGGTAAATTCATCTTGAATTATATTATTTGTAGGTATGGGGTACCCATGTGCATCGTGAATGATAATGGCCAACCCTTCAAAAATCAAGAAGTGAGTGAACTTTGTGAACAATTTAACATCTAGCAACGTTTTGTAACACCCTAGTATCCCCAAAGCAATGGTCAAGTTGAGGCAACAAACAAAACTATTTTGAAAATTTTCAAGAAAGTTGTCAATGATAGTGGATGAGATTGGCATCTCCAACTAGATCTAGCTCTATGGGCTTATCAAACTAGTATACGCACGTAAACCGGTACAACACCATTCTCTTTGGTTTATGGTGTAGAAGCCATTTTACCTATTGAAATAGAATTGCCATCCCTAAGAGTCTCTCTAAAAACTATAATCTCAAACGAAAACTATAGAGTAGCACATTTGCAAGAATTAGAATTCCTAGATGAAAAATGACAAAGCGCTCTGAACCATTTACAAGGCTACCAAAATAGAATGATAAGAAGTTACAACAAACGAGTCAACCCACGTTGCTGCGAAATAGGAGATATCATTCTTAGAGAAAATCAAAGAAACGTTGTTGAACGTGAAAAACTAGGAAAGTTTGAACCTAACTGGTTAGGTCCTTTTGTCATTACGAAAGTAATTGGAAATGGCACTTATCATTTGCAAACAGTGGAGGGAGATTCACTCCCTGATCCCATTAACAGTATGCACCTAAAAAGATATTACATCTAAGGGTGGGTTCATTTCAATTTTCAGTACCGCATTGCATTATTCCTTTCCCATATAGTTGAATCAATAAAAACATGATGATTGTATAAGTTATTCACCTATTTGCACTGAAAAGAATGAAGGTTGTCTCATTTCCTAGATACTTGTTCATAAAGTCTTTAGGATGTCTTTAGTCATTCGTCTTCAACATCACATTATGATTATGCTTTATCCTTACTCGGGTAGAGGTTTTCTTGTTACCCAAAATCTACCAATTGCTATATCTCACACATTAACCAAAAGCTCTAAGTCATTATAGATACCTAGTTGATCATATGGCTAGTGAAAAATCCAATATTCTACTTCAACGCCACTATAATTATCATACCCAAGTAGGTTTCATTACTTACAAGTCAAGGCAAGAAAATAAAAGAAAAAAGTGTTATGTCAATCTCAAAATAAAAATTAAAAAATGATATATTAGTGAAATATCACACATACAAGTGTGACAAAAAAATCTTGACTATGGGAACATGCAAGTAACTCCATCAGGGCTATGCACGCCTACTGGCAATGGAGCAATGTTTGAGAGATTATAGTGCATAACCTCATCGGAGCCCTAAAAGCTTGCTGGCAGCAAGGCTCTATCCAAGTTGCTTTTGAAGTCATAATAAATCACGTAGCTATCCACATAGGATTCCAAGGGTCTTTGATGGTTATAAGAGTCTAAATAAATTCAATTGCACACACATGGGCAAAAGAAAGATCAAAGTTTCAAGAATTGATGGAGAAGTTTTCCGCGCCTCCATTCATAAATCAATAGTTTGACTTGTGTTCTCGATACATTTTAGAGCTTCTTGCAGATTTTCAATCACTATCTGATTTACGGACCCCTTTGATGATTTATTCTTGTTATCAACACGCAACAACTCCAAAATGGGGCTCATTTATTTTCTCCTAAAAAACTTTGCAAATAACTGTGCTCTTCCAATTAGAGATTTGTCTTGAAAATATTCGTCCCAAATTTTTTTGCAGTGTAATTTTAATGTGCTTTTTGGTATCATATCCTCAACTCAAATCTCATTGACAAGAGTGTCTTCCTCCATCTCTATCAAATTGGCCATGCCAAAGAAAAAATTTCTGGATTAACTAGGATCGGTTACTTCTCTTTCCTGAATCGGGACGACTTCACCGTTAATGGGAACTTGTTCTTGAGGAGGTGTTGTATCCCATTTTTTGTCTCTTTTATTTTATCATACTTCTATAATCTAGTCCTTTTATTGCCCATTGGACAAAATGCTATTGAGAAGCAATCTGAATCTACAAACCCCTAAATATACATGCCCACATGCACATATATATGTCAAGTCGATTGGACCCAACTTTAAATATAAATATTCACATATACATAGTATATACACACATACATGTAGACACACACACATACATGCAGACACATAAACATACATGTAGATACATACATACAAAGACACACACACATGCATGTAGACACAGAAACATACATGCAGATACATACATACAAACACACACACATACATACATACATACATACACATATACACAGTATATACACAAACATATAGATACACATATACATAGACACACATACACACACACGTACATACATACATACACATATACATAGTATATAGACAAACATACACATACACATATACATACACACATACATACACACATACATACACACACATACACACACACATACACATACACATACACATACACATACACATACACATACACATACACATACACATAGACACATACATACATACATACCCATACATACACACATTTACACATATTTACACACACATACACACATACACATACACATACACACATACACATACATAGATACACATACATAGATACACATGCACATACACATACATACACACACACGTACATACACACACACACACATACATACATGAACAGACACATACATACACACACACACACACGTACATACACATAAATACACACATACACACATACACACAAATACATGCACACATTCACACATACATACACACATACTCATACATACACATACACTCATACACTCACATACACATACATACACACACACATACACTCATACACACATACACACACATACACATACACATACACATACAGATACACATACATACGAACATTATCACACACATACACATACATACATACTTACACACACATACACACATACTCACACATGTAGACATAGACACATACACAAACATACACATACATACATACATACATACATACATACATACATACTTACTTACTTACATACATACATACACACATACTCACACATTCACATACACATGTTCATGAACATACACATACATACATACACACATACACATATATACTCATGCATAAATATGGTCACACATACACACACATATAGACACATACTTGTACATACACACATCCATGTACTTACACATACATACACACATGTACATATACACACATACACACATATACAAACACACACATATACATACACACATATAAACACACATGTGTGCACATGCATATACAAACATACATGTATACACATACACACATATGCATACACACATGTAGGCATACACACACATAAACACATACATGTACATATATGTACATATATAGAAACACACATAATTTTTTTGTAGCCATTTAGATCAAACATCACAAACAAGAAGACACACTGATCGTTACAACTAGTGATACTATAAAAATTAACATGACCAATGTGTCTGTTCATAGGCCAAATTCAATCCAATTTCCACGGGTCTAAACACAATAAAAATTACATCAAACACTTTCTTATCCTAAGGTCAATATTCGCATGGCGGTAACTTCATCCGACAACCTAGAATCTCCATCAGCTAAAATGTAGCGACACCTTGAGGGGTATATTCAGTAATTTTGCCTTTTTGCATGAGCAAACAACTAGGGGCCTCCAGGAATGGAAGGATGACCCTATCACCCTCTCCCCAAAAAGCTACAAGTAGATCATGCTAAGCTGAGGATTTATGTCTCATCCCACGGGAGCCTTATGGTGAGTGTCTTGGAGGAAAAACCATCTTTCCTCTTGCACTGAAGCTATCACGATGTTCAGACGAAAAAAGGGTGGGCTAGTACTCTAAGTTGTTTAGTGGGGGGACTTCTACAGAACTTGGTGTCTACCCATGCGGTGGCAACTCATTCAAGAACCTAATCCTTGTTTTCCACACAAGTGCATACACATAGTGCAGATACTAGGGAGTACCGTTGATGTAGATACACATCACCAAGGCATCACAACTTTTGCCTAATGTATTAATTTATATAGTGGGTAGAAGAAAGTATTGCTTGGGTCATTCCCCTCTCACCATCCTTATGGGCTTATCATGAGGGTAGGCCCTTCTACCTAAAAAGAAGATGATAACAGTTTCTCTTACACCCAACGCCCAATGGAAGACGAGGAGAGTTCAGATACTTTTTGTTATCATCTTTAGGGTTCTATCTAAACACAAAGCATGCCAAAGGCATAAAACACCTCAAACAAGTTAAGTAACCCCAAAATGGAATAAAGATGTGAGCCTAATTAAACTACAAATGAAAAATAAATAGACATGTACACAAACTTTCTAATAGTATTTAAATGAAAAATGGGTAAAAACTCAAATTATACACATAATTTAAATATTCATATATTAATAAATAAAAACTAACATTAAAAATATTAAATTGAATAAAACATACCTTGTAAAAGTTGTCAACAATACGTCCAAATGGTCATCAAATTGACCTTGATAACCCATCTAGCTGACTTCGCAAATAAATAAAAAAAAACCAAATTTTTTTTTTGTCCCATGGTCGGATGGGGGACCAATTTTGGTAGGCAAGAGTCTGGCGGGACTAGCTAATGTGGCCTTCCATGTGGCACCAAAATGGCTATTTTCTCTGCATTTTTACCAAATTGAACTTTTGGCCAATTTTTCATCACAAATAATTTTTTTTGCAAAAAATGAAAAAATACCCTTTTGTAGAGCTCAAAGTCACAAATCTGGTCATATAATTTGTTTACTATTTTTATAATTTTTAATATTTTTTATTAATTAAACATTGTGAGCAGCTTTTTAATGTTAAAAAAGAGGCTGATTAGAAATAAAAAAAATACACATGCACAGACACATACACACACACACACACGTGTACATACACACAAATACACACATACACACAAATACATGCACACATTCACACATACATACACACACATACACACATACTCATACAAGATGTTACTGAGAGGGGGGGACAAATCAGTGGTTCCAAACTTTAACCTTTTAATTCTAAGTGTGTGTACCAGTTGGAAGATCTAATCACAAAGTAAACATACCGATGAGATAGGGTAGAATAACACAAATGTAACCACACACAAAAGGAACATCACATAACACCAGATGTACGAGGAAAACCCAACATGGGAAAAAACTTGGTGAGAAATACTACTAGAGTCTACTGCTCCAATCCAGCCTCACAATAAAACAATGGTTACAACATTTAGGGCACCAACCCAATGAGTACCAACCGTACTGATTTAGAGAACCAACCCAAGGAGCACCAACCCTCCACTAAGCTCCAACTTAGTGATTATAAAGTTTGTATTCAATGCAAAAGTAATCTCCTAATTATAAATGAGTTCTGTAACCTCTGCAATCTTCCTTCTAGTTTTACTCTTCTCAACCGCTCTTCCTCTTCTCTGCTCTCTGTTGGTTCTCTGCTCACTAGTTCTCTATTCTTCTTTCGTCTCTACTGCAACCTTACCAGTTCAACATCTACCTCTTCTCTATCGGTACTCTGCTCTCTGTTGGTTCTGATCTCTCCTCTGCTCAATCACTATTATGTCTTATCTTCTCTGACACTCTTGTTGGATCTCTTACTATTGCCTTCTTACTGGTTCACCCCATTATTAAACTCTTTCATAGTCTACCGGTTGCCTTACCCTTGTCGGTTTAGCTCTTCTTACTGGTTATAACTCATGCACTCAGTCTCCTCTATGATTTTCGATGGTCACTTGACTAATTAATTCTTTGGTTTCACTCCCTTAACCGACTTCACTCTCTTGTTTAGCAACAATAGATCTGGTCTTCGATCTACATATTTATACTATGTATTCCCACCAAAACCGACATTCAAACTTCTAGCACGCTAGGGTTCCTTCATCAAACATGAGGCATATCAAATTGGATCGGATCTCTTTATAGAGATAGTCAACCTCCTTCTGATCTCCTATCACTGCCAATCATGCTGCTTCCAGAACACATTTTCTCTATTTAGTAGACACGACAACCTGCATCCTGATATGTCGGCCTTGTGTTTTGTCGATTATCATGCATGATGTGGTTTCCTTAACCTACTTTGATTTGCTCAATAAATACGTCCAAGATCTCCTCTGTTCGTTTGATCTCAAGCTGCAAACTCCTATAACACACTTGTGATTTTCAGGGTTGACCATAAATGCAGACACAGTCAACAACTACCTCACTGACTCACACTTCACCGAACACAACATGCATGACACCTATGTATATGCTTCATCATTGTCGACATGCACCTTATCTCGATCACCATGTCGGTTTAGACTTTGTCACCAACCAACACACAATATTGTTGCCTCATCTACCAGTTCTCTAACCCTGTCCGTTATACCCTAACTAGTCAACCTTCAAGCTTGCACTTGGCAGCTCTATTGGTGGAACACCTTTTCCAGTCACCAAACATATCAATCCACCACATGCTCATCTTCATCAAGTAGGAGAACATTAGCTAGCCTTTTGTCTCTCTTACCGGTTCACATACTTACCGGTAAGCACCTTGATGACACCATGTCATCAACCTTCAACTGTTTCCATCTAAGGCAACTATATTCCAGTTGAACTCTCTATCTGCAACTACTCGACCTTACCTTCTTCTTCATTAGTCCAAATATCATCTCAATCAGTTTGTCAAAGTGACAAACCCATCACTTCTTTACTCTTCCTTTTCTGTCCTGGTGGCACAACACACCAACTCTTGCTACTTTGATGCACATCTCTGATTTCATGCACCTGAGACATCTTTATGTTACACTAGTTCATCCGTTGTGAGCCTTCAATCTCTTGCCTTTAACTTCTTGACAAGAGTTATAATGCATTCCATGCATGTTGGGGGATAAGCTCCACTTACTGGTGGGAGTGGATCCTTTTCATCTACTTCTAGCATTGCACTGATATGACATTGTTGTCATTGAGTAGATACATCTTCAGTCAGGCACATAACCCGGTAGACATCCCTCTTGTCTACCTTACTAACTTGCAGCAATCCAAACTTTGTCGATCACATCAGCATCCTGATATAACCTCTTCATCCGGTGGGAGTCCTGTTGATTGACATCCAACATATCAACACAAGTCAACACTAACTTGTGTACCGATGAATCCAATTATCACAATGCAAGTTGGCATTCTCTTTCTTACCAATGACAAGCTATACCTGTAACCTACTATACTAGTTGACATCAATGACACCATTATTGGTTGACATCAATGATAGCTATACCAACAATCTCTGATACTGGTTTCCATGCTATACTGGTTGACATCAATGACAACACAATGCCAACAAGGTTGTCCACTTTAGTTATGTAAGTCCTTCAGCTGTTGGTGTGCCTTGGAAATAAGCTTAAAATGTTGCAAACATTGTTATTCATATTGTGAGTTAAATTCTCACCATGGTTTTTCCCTGTTTGGGTTTTCTACATAACTTTGGTGTTCATGTGTGTGACGGTTGATGCTTATGCACTAATGATTAATGTGTTATTTCTAAGTAAGTTATTGTTATTTATTAATAATCTACTTTGAAGTTCTAGAATAATTCACCCCATTTCTCAGTCTTGGTGAACCTTCAAAAGCCCCTATATCATTTGGGAGGTCTTTGGCTTTCAACATGCTTATTTTCATCACCACAATAATCCTAGTCTTCCTCTAAGAAACTCCATTTTTCTATGGACTATAGTTGGTTGTCGACTACTTCTTAATGCCTTGATTCTTGCAAAATATAAATTCATTATAGGTATCCTCTCCCTCTCTATTCGATTAGAGGACCTTGATGAAATGTCCACCTTCATTCACATCTTGGGCTTTAAACACTTTAAAAATCTTAAAATCTTTTAATTTATGTAACAAAAAATTAATCTAGTCTTTCAACCATTATTATCAATAAATATTAATTAAATATTGATTCAAGTTCCTATTGTCAGAGTTTGTATAGAGCCACATAAATCTATATGCACTAGCTCAAATAGTGTTCTTGATTTTGTCAAATTATTCGATTGAAAGGTACCTATGTTATTTGCTTAAGATGTAGGCTTTACATCTACCATTTGGCTCTACTATGTTTGGTAAACCCCCAACCATAGCCTTCTTCGATGAAAGACTCAATCTCGAATAACCTGAATTTATATACCTTAGATGCATAGCTTTGAAGGTTCTTAAATGATCGTCTTGAAGATAGATTGCTGCCATAGTATTGGACATATGCCATGCATGGTAGTAGCAATGACAAATTGAGTTGATAAAACATTTTTTATCCTCAAAAGAAACATTTTTTTTTGTCATTGACACTAATATCCTATTCTTACTGCCATTCATTTCAAATATGATACATTAATCTTTTTCTATTAGCACTATGTGACCTTTTTGGACCATTTGTCCAACACTCAAGAGGTTGTGTTTTATACCTATGACAAAATAATTTTTTTTACATCCATTTTTCATATACCACACTATAGTGTTCTTGCACTCACTAATGTTGCTGGCTTGAGACTAATACTATTGTTTTTGGCTCTAGAGGTGAACTATGTACTACTTTCTTCCTCTTGGTTGTTCATCCATCTAAAACTATCTATTCTAGAATTAACCTTTCCATAATTACTTCTACTTCTAACTCTTGGGATCCGTTTGAAGTTATTTCTACCTCTCCCCCTACCTCTTGTAATGCCCTAAACTTTGAATGTCTAATCTTTGGTAGGAGGTGCAAAGCTGTTCAAGCATTAATCATGGATTTTTAGTGATTTCATCAATTCATCCACTATCATAGTTAAGAGGTCCTTAGCCTCTTCTATTGGAATTACTATTAGGTCAAATTTTAAAGGCAAACTTTTGACGATTTTTTCCATAATTCTATGCTCCTCCATGGTTTCCATTTTTTCTCAACTAATTTATCAATGTGGAAACTGTGAAATTATGAAATAGACTCACTGTCCTTCAATTGCAAGTATCAAAATCTCCAAAGCACTTGGTCGAGCTTCACCACTCTTACTATATTAGTTCTTTAATTCCTAGTTTGGAGGAACTTCACCACTCTTACTTTATTAGTTCTTTAGTTCCTAGTTTGGAGGATTTCCCAAGTCTCCTTGCATAGTTAGTTGTTACCATTCTAGGGACTGTTACCTCTCTTAAGACAGCCTCTATCAAATTTGAGGCTTTTGCATCTTTCCTTCTTGTCTTCTTCAATAGACTCTTTTGGTTATTTGTGAGGGCTACATAAATTGCTAGGTAAATCACATCTATGAATCCATTAACCACAAGCTCCCATAAGTCATTTGCAACCATTTGCAACCATAATGGTTTTCATTTTCTTAGCTCACATATCAAAGTTTTATCTATTAAAAGATGGTGGATGCTTGCAACTTTTGATGTCTTCTCTAGCCATGTTTGACACAAATAAATCTCTAAACTCAAAAATCTATCACTCAAAACACTCTAAAACAGAGGGTTCTGAAATGAAATCCAAATTAAACAGACAGAGACTGCCACTCTGTTACCAAACAGTTTGCAATGAACCGAACAAAATGAACCACATAGACTAATGGAGGCAAACAACAATTTTTTTCACCCAAAATAATGTTTGCAAAATTCTCAAATTTAGATTACAAAATGTTTACAGATTTTTTTACTACTGGTATACAAGAACTTGTTTTTCTACAACTATCTAGAGCTGTTGTGTATGATTGTTCCCTACAGTTGTATAGAGATACTTTATACAACTGATTTTTTCAACTGTCTGGAGCTGTTGTATAACTGCTCTTTCTGGAGCTGCATGCTGTTCCTTTCTTCCTCTGGAGTTGCTTGTTGCTGCAAAACACTCCTTTCTCTATTCTCCTTCACAAACTGTGCTGCTACAACTTCTCTTGTTTCTACTCAACACACTAAATATTCTATTTTTCGTTCCCATTTTGTTGTTTTTCACATTTCAAACTCACCTACCTACATTAATCTTCCTCCCCAAATACACTTGCTCATAAAAAACTCAAATTTAGACATCAGAAACTGTTCTCCAAAAATCAGTGTGTGTTGGTGGTTGCAGGAGGAATGTGGAGGCAAGACCAAAAAAATCAGACGAATATAGTATTTCCTGCAACTATGTTTGCAGGAAGTATGCAATTTAGGTGCAGATGGTCATGATGTCTGACAGGATACTCTAAACTGCCACAGAGTTTGGTAAAACTGATTTCTTCTGCACCAGGCTTGGATATTGTTCTGGTGTGTACGACTGGTGGGGAAATGGTGAAGGGACTAGCACATACTACATGTCAATTAATTAGGTAGTCGTTGGGAAGTTAATCACTAGCTGACAAACTTGTTTGTAACATTAGTAAATTATGGTTAGAATTAGTGAGCATGTATATATAAAAATAGATATCAAATCAAAAGACAGTTTTGAAATGTATTTACTATTTAATTGTGGTTTGGGGATGCAACGCTTCAGAGTTTACTGAAACTCTTTCTCATATTCTGTTTTTTCTTATCATTCCATTAGGCTCATGCTCATACATGATCTGGTATTTTTTCTAACTCAAACTTGAAGCATGGAAAGACCCTTTACAGAACCCAAATAAATGTCTGTCCATTTATCTCAGACCACGAAGAGCATACATCATAGATGCTTACCAAATTATCAGAAGTATCTCATCATTCCTCTGTTATATCTTATTTCAAACGCTGATATGTCACAGTAAGTTACAGCATTTTATATTACTCATGAACTAGAAACAGAAATCTCAATATGTAAATCTCCCCTTTTACATTAGTTTTTATTATTGTTATTCAAGCAGGCACCACACTGCATCCTCTATCAGTTTTCACATTTCACTCAAATTCAAGAAAAACGTTCTGATAACAATAAAATTTCCTAGAATGAAATTTATCAAGCTCATAGAAAGGCTATTTCAAAGACTAGCCTGGACTATGGATAATTAATCAGTGTTTTTTATTTTTTCATCATCTGGTTGAATATGACTGTTAGAAGCTGTTCAGGTAATAGATTTTGTTGTCAATGAATATCTTTCATCATTCAGAGGTTTGTTTTCTTGAGGTTGGACTAACTGGTCAACAGTGTCACATAAGTTGTTTTCAACAGAGTTACCCGACATACATTCTGAATAAAAGCTAGATTCCTTCTCAAAGAAAGGGGTCCGAGATAATAATTTTCTATCAAACTTGAGTTAAAAAATGCCCAATATGTGAAATCATAGATTGGCTCTGTATTGTTTTCATCTGTATTTCATGCAATAAAGATGCCATGTTCCTTCCTTGAGCAGCAACAGTATATGGAAACAATTTTAAAACTATAGGATATGAGACGTGAACCCTTAATTTAAATAACTCACCAATTTCAGTCACAGAAGTACGTTGAGAGTAAGTACACAAAACCTTTGGGCAGTAACATAATCTTAGTTGTTTGCAAGCATTTCTGTAAGAAGCTAGTCAGGGCAATCCTTCTTTGGCTAAAGTGCTTCACAAGAACAGCTGTCATTATCACTACAATATTTAATCTTCTGTATAATAGCCTTATTCACTTCAAATTTCTAGGACAAAGATTGAATTGCACAGAGATGTGAATAAGTACTGCATTGAGAATTCCTAATCTGTTTAAGGGGTGGTGAATTTTTTTCAAACAATTGTCTATGGTGCTTCCCTCCTTAATGTTATCGCCACTGCCTACTATGGGTCATATTGGCAAATCATGGAAGAATCCAATCTGTGTTGATGACTGAACTAAACAGCTTTGCTATATCAATACAAAATTACCATCTAAGAAATTTACTAGTTGTTATTGGAAGAGAAAAACTAATAAAATGATAATGCAAAAGGAGAAAAGAAACCTGGAATGATGCCTTCATTTTTAGGTTCGCATTAATCAATCCATCATTCCTTTCCCTTAGGGTTTGGGTGTTTTTATCAGCTCTGCGCATTGCCTTTGCAGAGTCATTGCATCTTTCCCTTGGAGAATCACTGTGCAGCACTTTTACATCCATTATCTGTTGTCTCCACAAGTGCTTTAAGGGTGAAGATCTTGCACGACTTCAATGATATTGCTTCAACCATGGGCGCCTCAATGCAATCAAAGCTATGTGGAATGAACCTACATTTTACAATGCACTCCCCACTTGCAATTGCAGACACCAGAGTTATAATAGTATTTCCAATTTCCATGCCGCTGCCTTTGCACACATTGTATTCATTTAATAGCCACTCTCCTTTCAGTGCTCCCTAACTTATTTACCGCATCGTTGCCAGAATCTTCCTGTTAATTTCTGAATCCATGATCATTTCTTCATCATTAAAATAGTCCCCGATCAACCCATCACAACTCTTCTAAAATCTTCATGGTGCCTTCATCTCCGCACATAACGCCAGCAGATCCCAGAGAGTTCTCCAGATCTGCCATTAAATGCTGTATCAACAGCACACGCCCTTGAACCCGTGACCTTCTTCCCCACCAAAGAACGTACAACCTAAACAAAGAAACTTTACTTCCATGTGGCATTGGCCTAAATTTGCAAGAGTATCCTCGTTAAAATGTTCCTAAAATCTTAAAAACCTGGTACATTCCATCTTGATAATTTGGCCTTATACACGCGAAAGTGTAGCCGCCTCTTTGTGTGAGCTATTTGCAAGAGTGCCACAACAAGTGTCGTCATCTCATAGAATGGACACAAAATGGATTTGTTGAAGAGGCTTTAGAAACTCTAGATTCAAGACAAACAGTAATGCCAATGAGAATAACATGTGAAGTTTGCAGGATACGCGATAAAGGTACGTATACTGTTGGGAAATTGTAACGAGGCATCAATTGTTGCACAGAGAGAAAAAAATGCTCCCGTCCTCGAAATTGTTCTACGATTATATGCAAGTCAAATCTTTAAAGCATCCAACTCACTTTATGAGGATCCTATGTTATAATTTACAAAAGAGAAACATATAAAATGGCACGCTTTTATGTTGGCCGTCTTTGTCAGCAATATTAGGGCAACTAAAGCGATGGTTAAAGAAAGAAAAGCTCAAGATCAATTGAATAAATATAAAGTGGTCCTTTCGAATACTATGTTTTTGATAAAGATAAATGGATTTTATATGGACCCAAAATCAAGAATTTTACATAAACTGGCCACTAGCCAACCAAACAGAAACCAACAGCAAAACAGGGGAGCACCCCAGACCGAGCTCAAAAGCAAAAAGAAATAATAGGCAACAAAACAAAGCACAGACAAACACTCAATTAAGCGAGTGCATCAGCTCCTTGTTCTTCTGGATGGTAACCTTGTTGATTTCCTCCAAGTCCTCCATAATGAACCTGGAGGTACCCTTATTGCTCCTCTTGCTTCTGGTCTTGGAACTAGGGCCCATAGTTTTATTGCCACCCACAGCAGAGTCTTCACTGCCCAGTTCTTTCTTTCTGTTACTATCACCACGATAATCACTCATAATGAATTCGGTCATATCCGCCTAGGGAGCCATTAGGTCCTTTCCATTGTAGCCACCATCTGCCATTTTATTAACTCTTAAACGCTCCTTATCTTTATCAAAAAAATTTGCCATATCTTCCTTCCTAGTTTTTTTGTTTTTGTAAAATCTTTTGCCATTCATAGCCAAACCCATAACCGTAGCCACCAGAGTTTCATCCACCTGAAATTCAACGCCACAAGCCCTCAAAACCCCTTTCTTCCACTCGTTGACAAACATTTCCGTGAGCAGAGGAGAAGGGCCATGGAGTCTTTTCAAGAAGGAAACCATTCCCCCATCTACAATTTCCAACCACACCTCCTTATTTTTCTTCCATTTATCAAAAGTGGGTTGTTCTTGCCTATTCTTGTCCCCACCCATAATGGTCTGGGTCACCAAACAGAAGCAGGAAATGGGCCACACAAGACAAGTCTCCAAATAGAAGCAGGATAGGGGCCACACAAGAAGACAAAAAATCCAAGCACAAGGGAAGTTTCTAGATCTTCGAATAGGGAAATAAAAAGGAAACCATTTCCTCAACAACTTAATCAAATCATGATTATTTTTCATTAATTACCGCAAGTGGATGGTATCATCATATGCTACGTCGCGCAAGTTTTTTGGGAAAGAGTCCCGATTGCTCCACTATTTTGCTGCCACGTAACCCACCGCCATATTGGCCAATAAATCCACCACTTTATTGCCTTTCCGAAATATGTGAGATATTTTGAATTTATCCAACTCTTTAATCATATCACAACAATCTTTGTTCAAGTTGGCAATAGTCCAACTAGGATCCCTACGCCCATTCAAACAATTGATAATGTTAAGTGAGTCAGATTCCAGCAAGACCTTTCTAAATCCTTCCCTTTTAGCCATGTGTATCCTTAAATGGACCTCTGCAAAATGGTTGGACTGGGTGCCTAGAGAGAGCACCACTATAAAAACCAACAAATCCATATGATTCCTAGCCACTCCCCCACACCTAGCTGGCCCAGGATTCCCTTTAGCCGCCCCATCCACATTGATTTTGATCCATCCCATGGGGGGGGGGATGCGATAGAACATTATGTCAGCACTGTTTAATTTTGTGCATAGGAATGGAGATATTCCAGCCAATTTGCCACCGTTTGATAGTATCCCACTCATCCTGGAGAGTAGGGAGGGGATGGTCGTTCCTTCTATTGGGGCAGGAGTGAAGAAAATTCTCCTTGATAGAATTTCTAATTCTAATAGCCACTACAAGCACAGGAGATTCCAAATATTTAAAAGCTCTATTATTTCTTCCTTTCCAAATACCCCAAGCAATATGAGGAAGAGATATATTCTAGAGGACTCCCAAAGCCTGATTGTCGAAGGAGCACTTCCATTCAAACCACAGTCTTTGAACAGAATCAGATAAGACCCAATTAGTGTTCCAGATATCAAGGAAGAAACTCCAGATATCCATGACAAAAGAGCAGTGAAGCAACAAATGAACAACATTTTCTGTCGATTCTTTGCATAGGAAGCATCTGTTAGTAATAGGAAGACCTCTTTTGCAAAGGTTGTTAATGGTATAAATCTTACTCTGCATGAAAATCCAAAAAAAATGTTAATTTTCGGAGTTAAAAGCTTATTCCAGATACCAGCCCAAAAGGGGGAAGGAGAGAAACTTCTAGAGATGAACTTGTAGGCATTGGCAACCTTGAATTTCCCTAAAGAGGAGAAATTCTAGAACACTTCATCCTCCACATGAGAGCAAGGGATATGAATATAGTTTTACCAAGGTTGCAAAGGTATCAAAATATCATCCATAGATTTGAGGTCTAACCAGGCTCCATCTCTAATATAATCAGCCACCCAGGAGCCAATTTTTCTCAGACATAATTCTTTGAAAGGAGGAGCCCAAACAAAATCTGAAAGGGGGCCATCACCAATCCACTAGTCCTCCCAAAATCTGATTTTAATTTCTTTCCCCAACACCCATCTACAACCATGCAAGATAATATTGGTGGAACCAAAGAAATTGCTCCATAAATCAGAGACTGAGCTGGGAAGGTCATAAGATTCCAGCGTGTTTTGGATACCTTGGATGTGGCATTTATGTATGAAAATGTCAATACATTTATTATTCTCTTTAAGACATCTCCATAATTGCTTGACCATCAAGGATTTATTGAAATCTCTCAGATTTCTAATGTTCATCCCCCCATGGACTTGGGAAGGAAAACTTGTTTCCAAGCCACAAGATGCAACCTATTCTTAATTTCAGTCCTTGTCCACAATTTTTTTTTTGAATTCTTTCCAGGCCATCAACAATTTTGATGGGAATTTTGAATAAACTCATAGCATACACTAGGAGGCTCTGTAGCATAGCTTTGAGTAGTTGAAGCTTACCAACCTAGCTTAACAAAGCACCTTTCCACCTAGCCAGCTTATTCTGGAACCTATCAATAAGATTCGCCCAGAAGGAATCTGGGCCTGAACCATGGCATAGGGGATGACCTAAATAAGAGTCGGGTAGAACTCCAACTTTACACCCTAGAATCATGGTAATCTTCCTTTTCCTTTGATCCAGGGTGTTAAAGAAAAATGGAACTTTTAGCCAAGCCAATTTTTATCTAGTACCTTGCTCATAAGTATCTAGAGTCTTTTTTAAATTCTTAGCTTCTTTAACCAAACTTTGCCCCATCAACAAAGTATCATATGCGAATTGTTGGTGAGAACAGGTAGAGGCCTAAGAAGAGGGCCATAAGCCCAAAAGATTACCTTTTCTAACTTCCCTTTGGATAATTTTACTAAGAGCTTCACTCATCAGAATGAAAAGGAAAGGAGATAAAGGATCTTCCTATCTAATGCCCCTTGATGCAGAGAAGAAACTAGAGGCAGCACCATTGATCAAGATTGAAAATTTGGGAGTGGACACAAATTGATCAATAATCTAGATGAAGTTGTCTCCAAATCCAAATGCCCTAAGGATTCTGAGAATGAAACTACATTTGACTCTATCAAAAGCTTTCAACAGATCCAATTTTAGAAAAAAAAAATAGGTTTTTTTATTGATAGATAAGGAGTGAATGTTCTCATGCACCACAATTATGGAATCCAAAATCTGCCTCCCAAGAACAAAACCATTCTAGTGTTTTGAAATTAAAGAGGGGAGGTATTTCTTAAGCCTGAGCACCAAGATCTTGGTGAAAATTTTATAGATAGAATTGCATAGACTAATAGATCTAAAATCTTGAAAAAGAATAGGCATCAGGTTTCTTGGGAATGAGGACAAAGAAGGTGGCATTTAGTTCCTTTAGAAGAGAGTGGGACCCAGAAAACTCTTGTGCTGTGATGACCACATCAGAGCCTAAGATCTGCCAAAAGTTTTGAAAGAAGAATAGAGGGAAACCATCAGGTCCAGGGACTTTGTTACCTTCAAAAGAGAAGACCGCATTGCAAAATTCATCATGAGGGGATTTTGGTTAGCTCCATATTCATATCCTGAGAGACAATGTTGGGAACTTCCTACAAGATCTCATCTTGGCCCAAAGCATTAAGAGGATTGTCAACAGATAAGAGATTAGTGAAGTAACTAATGGCTTCTTGGAAAATCTCTTCATGCTTATCAATCCATCTTTGGCCAACTTGAATTTTACTGATTCTATTAGCAGCCCTGTGCTTGAGGGTCGTCATATGAAAAAACTTAGTATTTTTGTCACCAATTTTAACCCATAAGGCTCTAGATCTCTGCTTCCATAATTCCTCCTCTTTGGAAATAATATCATGCAGTTTAATTAAAATCTCAATTTCTTTGTTCAAGATGTCATTATCAAACCTGAAATCTTCAATATGCTTCTGAACCTCCTCAAGAACCTGCTTTAGCTTATCTTTAATTTTGAAAATATAACCAAAAGAGGACTTGTTCCAATGTTGAATATTGGACTTGACATTGGATAACTTCTTGGCAATATGAAACATGGCCATGCCCTAGATATCAATATTCCACCACTCCATAATTTTATCATGGATGTCAAGGACCATCAACCACATTTTCTCAAATATGAAGGGGTACGCCTTTCTTTTAGACAACAGAATCACCGAAACACAAATAGGGAAGTGACCAGATCCTAATCGGGTCAAGGCATTGAGTTTACAAGAAGCATCCTATATCCAATCAAGAAAGAGAAGGCCCCTATCCATCTTAACCTATATGAGATCCTACCCACTACATTTATTAGACCAAGTGAATTTAGCCCCAATAAGATCCAGGTCCAATAGGCTCAAAGAATTAATCATATCAGCCAAGTCTTGTCTACTATCAATAGAAATAGGCATGCCCCTAGATTTCTCCAAGTTTGAGAGAGGGGTGTTGAAATTACCTTGAAGTATCCATTTCTCATTAGGGAAAAGTGATCTAGCATGACAAATGGAAGACCAGAGAACTTTCCTAGCAGTTCTCCCAATAGGTGCATAGATGTTGGAAATAATCCAGAAGGATCCATCTTTAAAATTATAGAATCTAGTAGCAATATGATTAGGAGAACAAAGAACCACCTTATCACAATAAAGTCTTGGATTCCAAAGAGTGGTGATACTGCCAGAAGCAGCATCCACATCAACACAATGAACACCACAATCTCAAAAAATCTCTAATTTAATCTTTTCAACTTTACAACTAGGCATTTTAGTCTCTTGAACAAGGCAAATATCCGGCTTATGATCCCTAACCAAGTTGGATAGCAGATCATGCTTATGGGGATGATTCAATCCCCTTATATTCCATGAAATAATTTTGATTTAGCAAGAGAGGGGGATCCCATCCCCATTTCTAGTAACGGTCTCTAGGCTTCGTTTGCAATGGAACCCTGAATTTTCCTATCTCTACTAACCACATTGGGAGGCCTCCCCACCCCCGTGAATCTGACCCATAGTCCACTTTTTTTCTATTTCTAGTTGAAACCCCCCAGAGGCCGAAGTAGATTGGCCAATAGGGGTATTCCTTCTTTTGTTTTTGGGTTTGACCTCAATAAAAGGATAGGAGTCCTCTTGGGATGATTCCAGTGTGAGAGAAACCTGGGGTTTCACCTTAATAGAGTTACCCATTTCAATGACCAGTTGAATGAGAATATTTGGGGCAGTCCCATTAGCATTTAAAGTATTTCCTTTTTCATAGGGAGTATTCACAATAGGGGATTCCTAAACATTCTCCTCCAAGAGCGGAGGGTTAGGAGCAGGGACCACAGGTACATTTGAAGTAAAACCTGCTCCAGGCATAACCCCATCTTTTACAATCGGGGGAGGGATAGAGGGATCAACAGAACCATTTGAATCATTGCACAATCCTTCTAGAGGAGGATCAGAGGGTAGGGAATCCCTATTCTCTAAGATCAACATGCCATTCCTCTTTCTCCATACCTTCTATGGCTTAGATGGACACTGCCTAGCCCAATGACCCACTTTTTTATAGTGGAAACATGCACAACGGATGGATTCATACTCTACTTTCTGCACCCATCTAACCAATTTAGAAAAAAGATCAATCTCAAATGGCAGGTTGGTAGATTGTTTGACATTGACACACAATCTGGCATAAACAAGGCATCTTTTAGCTGCAGTCATTGGGTCAATTGAAATTAGCTCTCCAAAACATGCTGCAATTCCTGCAAAAATCTCTTCTCCCCAAAATTCCATGGGTAAACTTGGCAATCTAACCTAGATTGGGGCTTCATTACATTCCCAATCTTTGGGATTAAATCCTGGTTCCCACTTTTTGAGGGCCAGCAAGGCTTTGCCTAGCATCTAGGGACCACCCGCCAAAATAGATTGAAGATCTTCCTCACAAGCAAATGAAAAAGAGAAGAAACCACCAGCCATAGCAACAACATAAATTTGACCCTTACCCTTCCATTTTCTAGACACCCAGGCTTTAACAGCCTCAATGTTGGGACGTGGTCTTACAAACTTACACACCAAGATGAAGTTCATGTAAGCCATATTCTAATCCATAATACAGTCTGGGATAGAGATGGAGCAAGAACCAGACTCTAGGTCAAGTTTATGCAGAACTGGTGAAATGGCCTTACCCTTAAGCTTAGACCCAAATAATGAAGCCCATTTCTTATTGCACTCCGCAGACGGAATCTTAAAAAAAACCTCCATAATATTGGGGCCCTCAACACCACCAGATTTGTTAGAGATGATAGATTTACAATTGGCTGTATTTTGTAGGGTACCACCATCACACGTATCATTTGAGGCCCCATCTATGGGATCAGGATTTGATTCGGCAAAGGGATGATTCATGAGGGAAAACCTGGACCCCCATCACTCGGGAAACCCACACTAGGGCCACTCAAATTTAAACCTGAATGACTCGAAACTCCCACTCTAGCTCCTGCTCTCTCAATTCTAGAGTTTTTGAATACTATGTTGCAATAAACAATTGATATTGTTTATGTGAGAATACAAAAGAAAAAGATTTTGTTAAGTAGATAAAAAGTGATCTATTTGATCTATGAATCACTTATTAAATAAAAATATGATACATATATATAGGAATATCAGAAGTTTCAAAAGGTATCTTCTTTAAACCAATGCAAACTTGAGTATGATTAGGTCTTGTGTGTGTTATGTTAAAGCATCAAGGTGACACATATTAGGTAAATTATGTATATCATTGATAATAAATCATAAGATTTAAATTGTAATTTATCATATTTATTCCAAATTCAATCATAGAAGAGTGGTTTTGGTAAATATCATATCTTATCTTATAGATAATAAATTTTGTATTGTCTTTTTTGATGTTTTTAGACTAATAGTATAGATAAATATCTTTGGTAGGTTATTGCTAGATTGCAAGAAGCATTCACCTTGATTAACTCTTTGAAATTAAATAATCAACAAAAGAATAAATAACAATTATGTATGTGTTTCTAGAATGGATATGTAATGTTAGAACATGTCATTTAGAGTACCAATTGAAAT